>NW_021620508.1:1028277-1269397 GCF_004785775.1 Grammomys surdaster | reverse complement strand
ACACACACAGACACACACACATAGAGACACAGAAACACACACAGACACACACATACACACACACACACACAGACACACACAGACACACACACATATAGACACACACACAGAGACACACACGCACAGAGACACAGACACACACAGACACACACATACACATATATGCACAGACACACACACAGACACACACACATAGAGACACACACATACAATTTAATAGTATTGAAAATAACACCTTGGATTAAGGAAATGGATCAGAAAGTAAAGACATTTGCCACCAAGCCTGATGTCCCAAATTTGATTGTACAACTTGTCCTCTGACTTCCACATGTGCACCATAACACACGTGCACCCACACACGTGTGTGCACACAAATAAAAAAAATGTAATTAAAAATGTTGTTAAAGAGAAATGGCAGCCTGGTTTCAAAGAGTTCACACTTAGCTGTTACTACAGTTACTATATCTGGGAATCTACCTTGCAAACCATCTCAGCCCAATCACGGATTGGTCCTCTCACTCCACCCGGCTGGCTCCCTCCCACTAACCTGGACGGTGTCTCCTTAACACTTCTTTCTCTACTACACATGGCTCTTCCTCTTGCTCCAACTTGAAAATCACATCAGGTTTGGTGAGTGGTGGGCCTGTTGGGGAGAAATGACATTGGTTTGGGTACACACACCAGTAACAAAAACAACCCAGGATTCTGAGTTGGGCCTGGGAAAGCCAGGTTTCTGAGAATGTTTTACCCTGAAATACCACCAAAGACTTTCCTTTGAAAGCTGCAGCAGGGATAGCACATCTCAAGATCTTTCCAGGCAAGGCTCATCAACCCTTAAAAATTCCATCTGTTCTAGGAAAGTGCAGTGTCCTACCTACTGTGACCAAGTTGTTATAGTTTTCCAGCATCACATTCCGATAGAGGTTCCGCTGAGTAGGATCCAGTTGCTTCCACTCTTCTGGGGTGAAATCAATGGCCACATCTTTGAACGTCACCAGTCCCTGTAACAACACACAACAGTCAACCTGAAGTCATCCATTTTAATGGCGTAGGAAAAACGTGACAAGCCTTGTTCAGATATAATTCAGGAAGATGAGACTACAAAAAGCATTGCCAATTTTCTAAACAAAGTGAAACAAACGTCACATGAACAATATTGTCCATTTATATCCAGTTACTAGAAGACAAAGGCGGTGGTATGTATATATAGTAGAATCTTGTTCATCTGTAAAGAAAACTGACACCTGATAAACAGGCATACCTGGGAGACTTCAGCCTGCCTGTTACCCCAGTGAGCACAGTGTGCTAGGGAGGTTTCAGCTTTGCTTGTTGTCACGGTGAATTCGGCATGTCAGGAAGCTTCAACCCTGCCCATCACACTGGTAATCACAGTGCCTAGGATGGCACTGTCCCAAACCTCTTCCAAGTGAGGTCAGCACACCTACCCAGACTCTAAAAGTACACACGCACACTCATACATACACACACAGACACATACATACATACGCACACTCACACACATAGACACACACACATACATACACACAAACATACACATAGACACACATACACACAAACAGATACACACACATACACACACAGAGTCCTACCAGGTGATAACATCCAAGCACCCCTTCACGGTGAAGACTGTGAAGAGACTGCTAACCCAGAGAAACCTACTCTGAAACACTAAGGGTAAGGTAGGTAGGAAATACATTCAACCAACCACCTAGGTCCAGATGTGCAAGTCTCAACACTATACACAATAACATTAAAACCAAGGTAACCTAAGTGCTCCAAGATCATTACTCTACAGCAGTGGCGTCCAGTGAAAACAAACGGATGAAACCACCTCAAAAATAACTCAAAAGAACCAGGAGTGTGTTCAAAGAACCCAAAGAATAAAACAAACTGAAAATATCCCAAGAGACCACACACACACAGCTGAAAACAATAAGGACGGAGACACAGGACACAAAAGAGGAATTCAGAAAGAGAGAGATACTCAAAAAAAAAAAAAAAAAAAAGCCAAGCCGAAATACTAGAAGTGGAAAGCATATCAGACTTCTGTGGACAGCCTCACCAACAGAACCGGTCAGAAGCAAGCCATAGGAATAGATGCAAATGAGGTTCAGAAAGTCGCTATACACCCCTTCACAGCACAGTGTTCAGCTGGGAACTCTTGAAACGGAGATGCTGTCAGGAGCCACAATGGGACAAGCTAATAACTAGCAGGTGATCATCCTGAAATGCTTGCCTTGGATTTTTATACAATCTGCGACAAGTGAGGCCTTATTCAGCAAGGCTGTGAGGAACTTATTTTAGGAAAAATTCCTGCTATTAATATGCTTTTCCTATTATTATTATTAAACACATGTAATAATCACTAAGCAATAGCACACCCCTTTGGAGCAGATCTCTGCAGATCCATGAAGATGTACTGTCTTGTAGTGATGCTGTGTAGACAAATAGATGACTTCTTAAATCTTAAAGATGAGCCTATAAGAATTCCTAAAATTATATCAATGATTATTAAGCTCTTTTATAGTGGGACTGATATTAAGTCCCTTTCTGATAGTCAAAACTGTGATGAGAACTCTGCCAGTCTCCCAAGTGTCATCAGTTAACAGCACTTAGATAGTAACCAGACTCCCTCCTACTCAGAGCACATCCCAAGGGGTTGTAAAACAATTAACCAAAGGTCATTAAAAGGGAACTAATGATTTATTATAGGTGCTGAGACAGAAGATAAAACATTGACAGGGTTTATCTATACAAAACTTCACTAGTAACTTAGTGATGGTTTTAAACCTTCAGCGAACCTGTGGAGCTAGACAAGTGATGGGTGTTTAGCCAGATAATTACTCCTAATGGATATGCATGTGAACATTCTCTGTTGTAAACGTCTATTTCAATTTATGATTTGATTTTTGGTGTGAACTTGTGATGAACTTTGTAACATGTGACCATGTATTCTGTAAGATGTGTAAGTACTGAGGACAGAGAGATGAGAGGCAGATAGAATAGAGAGATAGAATAGAGAGAGAGAATAGAAATTTTTTCCCTTTCTCCAGATAGAGTAGAATTTTTCCTTTTCCTCACTTAGGATCTTTCTGCTTTTCCCCTTAGATAGCTTTCACAGGAAACATTTTACACTTAGTAATAGACTCTATAATAACTTCTCTAAGTGTCTTTTCTTCCTGCACCTCAGACTAGCAGACATAAGTTAGAGCCCAGCAGTTCCTGCTGAGACAGAACAAAGGCCACATTGCCTACTCCTCTGCTGTTAGGCTACAGGTGTTAATCCCCTAAACCTGCAGTCTTTTACCCTCAGAAGAAATGTTTAGGACTTTTTAGAAGTTATCATCAGCATTTCAGTCCAAGTCAGAGAGCCAGAAAGCCCTGAGACCCTCAGACTTTAAAGTCATCACCAGAGTCCTACTCTGTGCCCTCACCACTACCTTCTCTGAGCCAAGAGGCTCTCGGCAATATGCAAAATTCAATTAACATGAAATAACTTTAAAAGGTCTAGATATTGATATTGATGTGGTAATAAAATTCTCCCCTAGTCTCCCTGTGGAAACTAACCACTCTTCGGGGCAGGCTGTATGCCAGCAGGAGACAGACAACAAAAATGAACTCAATAGCATCTTTGGAGGGTCCATGTCTCATAATATTGTGCCACAGATTTTTTTTTTTTTTTTTTTGAGACAGGGTTTCTCTGTGTAGCCCTGGCTGACCTATAACTCACCTTGTCGACCAGGCTGGCCTCGAACTCAGGGATCAACTCACTTCTGCGTTGGCTGGGATTCATCATATTTATATATTTTCTCTCTTTTACCCTTTATTTACCAACTGTAAAGAGCCAAAAAGTATTGTTCTCACTGACCCAGGCACTGGTGAGAGGCTCGTTACTGTGATGAAATTATTTGTTTTAGCCCTATATACAATGAAAGTGATGTGATAAACCTGACCCCATGAGACTAAAACTTGAGACCCAGCTAAAGCTCTGAACGAACTTCATGAAACAGCCACATTGGAACTCTCCCTTAATTTTAATGTTCTAACGTTACTTCCTCTGGAGAAAAAAAAATGTATACAGACTTCCAAACGCATGGCATCATGGGTTATGGTAAGGCCCTAAAACCGCACGTAGAAGAAGCAGAAGATAAGACAGTATTTAATATTTACCTCGAACTCGGTCATTTCCTCTTCTTTTTAGGGAAGGGCGTCCTGAGCAAGCTGAGCTGGCAAAAAGAACATTAGTCATTAATACATTATTGTCTTTCTGGTTTCAGAAAACCGTATTGATAACTACAATCTCCTGGAATAACGTTTTTGACATTGTGTGAAGGTGCATTTTCAACTGTTGATTCTGTACCGGCAGAGGACTGAGTGCTGGTAGGGCTCTGGTATTCTCTATGGCTCATCACCACGTTTTATTTTGTAGGTATTAGTCCTTCCTAAAGACAATCTAGAATTGTATCAGAGGTTGTCTCACTGTTGATTGGTTGTAATAAAGCTCTGATAGCCGATAGCTGGACAGGAAGTAGTGGGCGGAACTTCTGGGTAGAGAGAATGATCAGGGGAAGAAAGCAGAAGCCAGAGATTCGAGAGCAGAGATGTAGGGGGAAAGACGAACTAGAGAGGGGCAGAACGGTCCAGAGCCAGCCAAGTGGCAGCTCATGGGCACGATGGTCAGGTTAAATTAGATGAGCCAGCTGGAAGATCATCCATGTTAGCATTCTGTCTAAGCTCCGCCCCACAGTTACCTAGCAACAGCCAGGTATACCTAACACCATAAGAGGGGCTGCTTTCCCCCTCCTCGCCCTCTTGCTCTTGCCTTCCCGCTCCAGCTCTCTCCCCATCCCCACCCCCTCCATGTGCTCATGGCTGGCCTCTACTTCTCTCCTCTCTCTTTCTCTCTCTCTCCCGCTCTCTCTGTCTCTACTACCCTCTTGACTCCCCTCCCCATGCCCTGAATGAACTCTATTCTGTATTATACCATCGTGTGGCTGGCCCCTCAGGGGGAAGGGATGCCTCAGCATGGGCCCTTGGAGACAACCCCTCCCCACACACCTCACCACACCTCCACAGAACATATCCCCACCCCCCTTTATCTTTTTATAAACACATCATATGGTGCTGAAACCGGGGACTCGGATTTAACACTCCCTAGCCCAAACTTCGGGGAACTGGGAAGCCCCGTCCCCCACTGGTCAGAGTAAACGTCCCCATGGTCCCAGGGGAGAGTTCCTGAGCTCGGAGCTAACCCTGTGCTGCCCTTGAGGATGGAGACATTCAGTTTTTTCACTGACCCTTGTCCTAGGACTTTTTCCCTTGGGTGAGATTTTCCTTTGAGACAGTTTCTTTCTCATTGCTGAGACATCTGCAGGCCAGGGTGAACTGCTCCCTCTAGCTCAGGGGCACCGGCTCTGAGCGTAGCCCCCAGCCCATCACATGCCGATCCGGTGGTCTGGCCTGTGCTAGAATCTCTCTGGTTATTGATGATGCTCTCAGGACGCTGGTAGGGGCAGTTAATAACCCTATTCTCTCACCCGTGGGTCAGTCTTCGCGGCCTTGTCCCTACTTACTGGGATGTCCTGGTCTAATTCACAGTAAGCAGAAAGCAGTGTCTCTACGTGGCCACTAAACTATCGATCCACGGTGTAGGCTTCCCCCTCCGCCTCCCTCGCTTGCTCGCTCCCACTGCGGCTGCTGCAGCCACTGGTGCCCCAGGTTCGCCACTCGAAAGCGGGCTGGCCCCGCCCTTGCAGCCTGCCAGGGGCTCTGTCTGTGAGACTTGTTCAGTTCCATCTTCTGCCCCTACTTGCATTCAATTCTCGCGCGGGGCGTCTGCGCTCTGCCCATCACCGCCCCGGCTTGGCTACCCACCACAGCCGAGAGAAAAACAGCTTTTGCCTGTCCTAGAAGTCGCTTTCCCAGGAGCGCGCACAAGGGAGTACCCCTCTCTCTCCCCCCACCACAGGAATAGCCTGCACGTTGCTGGGATACGGAACGTGCTACTTCAGGCCTTCCTTTTATCCACCCTCAGCCGACACTGAGAGTCGCAAGCACCGGCCCATGGCTCCAGCTGCTGGGAGGAAGTCCCGCCCAGCTCGGCCAAAGCAAACACACTGGCACGCCGCCGCTGTCACCTCCACTGTCTCAGATTGAAGGCAGCGACAGCCCTGCACACGCAACTGTCTGTAGCTCCGCAGACCAGCACTGGCCGGCGCGGGCTGCTCTGTGTGCCCCGCCCCAGCCGATCTGTCGCTTGCCCGACGCCTGGAGCTGCCTCCGCCTCCGCAGCATCCCTTTTCAGGGTCGTGGGTCAAGATTTCCCAGCTCCAACAGAGATCAGGCCGTGAGCTTACCAGGCTCTATGACTTGCTGTGGCCTCCACACTTCTCCCGCCCGAAGCCCACAGCGAATGCGGCTCGGCACTCCCACACCCCTGGCCCGCTCCCACCGCCTGCCTGCTCAGTTCCTGTCACAGGCCTCGATCCGCCTGGACATACTTTCCCTCACCATGCTCTCACAGCTGTCAGCCGTCAGCGCTATCATTCTTTCCATTCTGGTCCACGCCAACTCTAAGCTGAGTGTTTCTCTGCTAATACAAAGACAAATGATTCTCTGCTAATACAAAATGTTTCTCTCTACTCACACAACTGTCAAAGTTACTTAAGATTTTCATTCCTATCCTGTCTTCATAATGATTCTTACTACTGCCATTAAATTATGGTGTGCTCTCTTCAGATATAACCGATCAATATGGCCCTCAGTCTTGTCAGAAGTCTGCTATTAATATATTTAATTTTTTGACAGACAGAATCTCTTGAAATCTTTAACAGTTTATCCCACAAGGTCTCAGAAGATTCAGGCACAGCTTCAAGAGACTGCCTGGATTATGATATGATCACCACTGAGAAACACAGTGGACAAAACTGGATACCCTCAGAGTCATATGACTTACCTAGATCAAAGTAAGCCTTGTCACATGTATCCATCCTACAGAGAAAAAAGCCCTCCAACTTCTGAGCTTGAACTCCAGACTGACTCCGCCCAAGTTGCCATGGAGACCATAGAGCCCATAGGGAACTGTTTGGACTATAGGTAAACTCTGTCATTTTTTAAAATAACATACGACTGCTAGATTATAATTTATTCTTCCTCAGATTTCTGACTACATTGACAGCTAAGGTGACTGAAGCTTGACGCCTAGAAAGCAGACCTAGCTACGTACATAAACTCAGATCCTAGCAACTTAAGGCAGATGTAAGCTTTCAAAGATGTAATCTGTTACTTCCTTACCTAAACTCAGTTTCCCTCAATTAAATGCTTCATATTTCCTCTTCTTGCTGTGCCACTGTCCTAACATTATTTGAGTTCTTACAAATTTGACTGACTCTAATGAAACATTCCACTATACGATCCAACTGTATAATCACAAATTCTTTTTTTTTTTTTCGAGGCAGGGTTTCTCTGTGTAGCCCTGGCTGTCCTGGAACTCACTCTGTAGACCAGGCTGGCCTCGAACTCAGAAATCCGCCTGTCTCTGCCTCCCAAGTGCTGGGATTAAAGGCGTGCACCACCACTGCCTGGCTTTTCTGTAAACTTATAAGCTACAGGAAACCCACTCAGATCGACCTCTCGTGGATCAATAGACTCCACCCAGTGTGTGTGTTTCAGCATCTTGTCAAGTCCAGACACTTACTACATCCAGGACAGCTCCAGAGAAGCAACCTCCAGATTCTCCAACCTTCTCTCAGACACAGACACTTCTACTGGACCTGTTCCTTCTGACCTATCTTCAGATGGTTCCACAGACCCTGGACAACAAGGAAACAGCCAACTCTCCTAAGACAAGACCAACATCTCCATACCCACTTTCCTAGGTTCCCTAGAGACACGTCGACCCAATGCCAGGAGGAAGTAGTTAAAGATCACAATGACCCTATTCCTGCTCTACCATCACCTCTTTCTAATTTTTTCCTTTTTAATTAAACCAAAATGGGAGAATGTTAACATTCTGTCTAAGCTCCAACCCACAGTTACCTGGCAATAGCCAGGTAGGCCTGACTCACTACAAAAGGGGCTGCTTGCTCCCGCCTCTCTCTTTTGCTTTTGCCTTCCTGCTCCAGCTCTGTCCCTCATCCCTTCCACACCCCCACCACCACACGTGCTTATGGTGGGCCTCTACTCCTCTTCTCTCTCTCTTTCTCTGCCTTTCTCTGCCTCTACTAACCTCTTGACTTCCCTCCCCTTGCTATTCTATGCTATTCTATACTGTCATGTGGCTGGTCCCTCAGGGGGAAGGGATGCCTCAGCATGGGCACTTTCTTCCCCCATACCTGACTATACATCCACCAAACATATCCCCTCTCTATCTATAAATACATCAACTCAAGCGAAAGGCCTAAGCTTTAAACTATATAGAAGTCTCATGTCACTATTTATACTGCTGGCAGATTGGAGAAAGCCCTCCTATGATAATCACTCTTGACTCTAACAGAAAGTACACGACTGAGGAGCCGATAGCCACGAGGCTCACTAGAACGGTGCTGTGGAGCTGAGAGCCGGGTGTGTGGAACAGTAGCCGTCTGGGGTGTGAAGGACTTTACCCACACCTCTGAAAGCATGGCTTTGGGCAGTTAGGAAAGTGCTAAAAACATACAGGCGGTCTTAGTGCACTGAGATGTAGGAGGAGCTAAGGTGGGAGGAGTAAGGAGAGGAAGAGGAAAAGGAAGAGGAGGAGCTAGGGAGAGAGAGGTAGGAGCGATGGAGAACCACAGGAATGGAGAGCAGTCATGGGTAACAACTTTTATTTAGGCTAGCTAATTGGGAAACAACTCTCTTTGTATGGGCATATTGTTATTGTTACCAAACATACAAAGCCTTTGGATAATCTAAGCATTAGAGTCTCATTTGTACTGAGCCGGCGTGGACGGCGGGATGTCTGGGCAATGCCCAGCCTTGGGCGCCACTTTGTTGATGTAATTAATTAAAATGGCTGCTGGTCAAGCCGACTATCTAAGCTGTGGCGGCTCTGCCTAGCTCAGCCACCATGTTTCTCCGCCTGAGGCCACATGCATGCTCCAGCTAGAAACAGCCAGCCAAAAACACCAGCCCTGCCACCCACGAGACGCCAGCGTGGGAGATGGCTCTGCCAATCTTCCACACTGTCTCCGCAAGGCTGGACACTGCCCAGACCGTCCCGCCATCCACGCGGTAGCACCATCAGCCCAGGCCCACTTTTAATCTGGATCTTTTGATATGGGAAGATCAATCTTTAATCTGGAGCGCCCTCTGCTGGCAGCCTATAGACAGAATGAGGACACTCTCACTTTTGCCTGCTTGCTCTTGCTCTTGCTGAGCAAGTCCACTCCCTTCACTGGCATGAGAGCTGCCTTCCTCAGGATTCCAACATGTACTGAAGACCAGCTGAGACATCCAGCTTCATGAACGAACAACTACTGGGTTACTGCGCTTTCTATTAGACACACATTGTTGAACTAGCTGGACCACAACCTGTAAGCTACTCTACAAACCCCATATATAGAGAATGAACAGTTCTGTTCCCCTGGAGAACCTTGACTGATACAAGGCCCCAGCAGAACCTGAAGATGTAAGCAGAAAGACACAATGGCTTCATCTCATCCCACACACACAGGTTTCAGCTCTGACTCAGATCAGAGGGGTATGAATGGGGCTCAGAGGTGAGAGCCAGGCCAGTCTCCAAGGGACAGTGGAAGAAGCAATGGCCATGGGCACTTTCCCCAGGAGCACCAGGACAGCAGCACTAAAGGAGCAGGCTCCTCTCTGACTCACCCTTGGCTGCCTCTCCTTAGGCAGGAGGCTCCAGGCAAAGCCCTCAGGGTGTGCTGCCCTCTACCTGCACAGAGGGGCCTCTCACCCTCCAGGGTGGCCACTTCCTTATCTGCCCCTCTGGGTCTTCTGTCTTCATAAGACACTTAGGGGAGTCTTCTAGCAGGTCTGCTTCTCCCTCTTTAGAGACCCATTTGTTACCAGACGGTGGTGGCGCACACCTTTAATCCCAGCACTTGGGAGGCAGAGGCAGGCAGATTTCTGACTTCGAGGCCAGCCTGGTCTACAGAGTGAGTTCCAAGACAGCCAGGGCTACACAGAGAAACCCTGTCTTGAAAACAACGACAACAACAACAACAAAGAGACCCATTTGTTCTCCAGTGGACCGTGGATGACCTTTTACCTCTCCTGTCATGATCACCCTAGGTGGCTTCCAGCTGCAATACTTCCTTGTGGCTCCTTTTCTGGGAGACTCCAGAAAACTGGAAGCCTTGTCTTGGGGTTGTTCTCAGTCTCCCACAGTCCCTGACTGAACCCTTTCTTCTTGTTGGTGTGTCAAAGTTCTTGAATTCCTTATAAAGAAAAAATCTCTAAGTACCAAAAATGCTATTTTGTTGTTTCCAGTAAAAATAAAATAGATTTGCTGGAATCCAAGGTTTCCTACTCTACCCAAAGTCACTTCCTCTCTGTCTATTCCTCTTCCTCCTCCTCCTCCTTTTTTTCTTTTTCTTTTTGAAGGCAGGCTTGTAGTCAAGTTTTGTGCACTGCCTGGTTTCAATCCCAGACACTGCAAGGCCATTGTAAGGCTTATGTTAAGAATCTACTGTTTCAAGTTTGTGTAAACATTGTTCTCCTTTTATTCACTGACTTGTCAATAAAAGCCGTTCAGCCAATGGCTGGGCAGAAGAGAGGAGGGGACAGGACTTTTGGCAGCCAGGGGAGGAGGAGGAGGAGGAGAGGGTAAGAGGGATTCAGCCACAGGAAGGTGAGAGAAGAAGATATCTTGGGAGAACACACCTGAAGTCCCCAAAGCAAGACCAATACTAAAATGCTTGCAAAATCTTGGGGATTTTGGCTGGGAGCTAGCCAGATTAGAGTATTAAAATACAAGTATAATGCCTAGTTATTAAGCTTTTAACTTGTAAATAAATCATAGACTCTCTGTTTTGTCATTTGGAAATTAGCTAGGTTTAAGAAAAACTGCTGCCAAATTAATTTCCTGCATACATTTACAATAGTGTTAATTGTTACGCAGGATCTCACTGTGTATCTATCCCTGACTAGCCTGGAATATGCTCTGCAGACCAAGCTGGCCTCTAACTCAGAGATCCAACTGCTTCTGCCTCCTAAGTACTAGAATTAAAGGTACGTGCCACTACGCTTGGCCCCTTCTTTCAATTTTTTGATTGTTTTTTTTTAAATCAGCAGGTGTAGTGACACATGCCTTTGAATCCAGCACTTGGGAGGCAGAGACAGGTGAATTGCTGTGAGTTCAAGGCCACCCTGGTGTATATAGTGTGTTCCAGGTCAGCCAGGGCTGCTACATAGTGACACCTTGTCTTAAAAAACACAAAGTAAAATATAAAAGTAAATTTTTTTCATATACTAAATTTTGATCATATTTTTCCCCCTGCCCCAAGTCTTCTCAGGTTCTAATCAAATTATGTTCATTTCTTTTCTTAAAAGCATGGGCACCCACCACCTGGGTGAACTTCACTCTTAGTCCCAGGTTGTATCTGCTAAAACTAAGAAATTTGCTCATATAAACACAGTGCCGCCATTTAAAAAAAACTCAATATTGGTACAAAAATTAAATCTATATGTTCATGGGGGTAGAGAGATGGCTCGGTGGTTAAGTGCACTGGCTACTCTTCTGTATCAGGTGGCTCACAGCAACCTGTACCTCCAGCTCCCAGGAATCCGATGCCCTTCTCTGACCTCCCCGTCCTCCTCCTCCCTGTCCTCCCTCCTCCATTATCGTGATCATCTCCCAAGCTAAGGCACGCTCTGTCGATGTAAGGATATAAAAAATTCATAGAGAACCCCCCCTCCATCTGAATAAAGGTTGACAGATTCACAGGCCTTGGTTCCAGGAACTAGCTGGCCACCCAAAGCAAGAATTAGCCAGGGGGCAAGTCAGCCAGGTCATTCCGACAAAGAATAGCAGAACTACAAATACCGGTTGGTCAAGATACTCCGGGAAATGACTGACCACAACGGGCTAGGTTAAGGGTCACGTTCCTGAGAAAAATGTGTGCAGGATGTTTCCCACTCCCCACCCCTGTTTATGACGTGTGTAAGATGTTTCCCACTCCCCACCTTGGTTTATGACTAACTACTGTTCTTCTTTTTGATTTCCCCCTTCACCCCCCTGGTTTTCGGTTTTCTCCTTTAAATACCCCTTGCTCCCGAGCCTCGGGGTCGACGCTCCCCTTGTGAGCCTCGGCCTCAGCTGCTGACTGAAATCCGGAAATAAAGCCTTTCGCGGTTTGCAGCAAGTTCGGTCGCGTGTGATTCTGGACGGTCGTAATCTCTGTGGCTTGAGTGGGGGTCTCCCCACTCCGGGGGCCTTACACCCTCGGATCCTACGGACGCCGACTACATAAGGACACACATTTGTCTCTCTCATTTCTGCTTAGTTCTTGAGAATTTCATCCAGTATATTTTGATCGTATTTACCTTTTTGGTGTATTCGTATGTGTGTTGTGGGGGGGGCGTCTGGATTTATTGAGAGCTGTCTGGATTTGACCTCTTCAGTGTCTCTTCTCTCGTTCTCCTTGGCTCCAGCAAACTTGTTTTCCAAGACAGTTCAGTGGATCGTCTTCCTCAGTCCTCGGTGCCCTCTCTGTACACTGGCGCCGTTTCCATTACAAGAGACTTGCTCCTTGTGTTGAGGGGAACACATTGACCTAGTTTCCTCCGACTGTCCTAGTCTCTGTCAGCCATCTTTACTGATTCTCCACTATCCATCAGACGTCACATTAGAGTGACCCCCAGGGGGTCTTCTGCCTCTCCCCTTTCTGTCTTACGTGATCTCATTCATGCTTCTGTTTTCAGTATCATTTATGATGGTAATTCCCCATCCCGGGTCATCTGAACGCCACGCTTGTATATTCAACTGCCAATGTGACATTTCAATTTGAACGAGCGTATCACACTGCACATACTATATCCCGAACCAGAACCTCGCAGGCAGATATCAGAGCTCTAGGCCAGCCTGGTCTATAGAACAAGTTCCAGGACAGCCCGGGGCTACACAGGGAAAGCCTATCTCAAATAAAAAATAAAAACAACCCAAAAAGAATCGTTTTTTTTTTTGTTGTTGTTGTTTTTTGTTTTTTGTTTTTTGTTTTTTCGAGACAGGGTTTCTCTGTGTAGCCCGGGCTGTCCTGGAACTCACTCTGTAGACCAGGCTGGCCTCGAACTCAGAAATCCTCCTGCCTCTGCCTCCCAAGTGCTGGGATTAAAGGCGTGGGCCACCACCGCCCGGCCCAAGAATCGAATTCTTAACTTACGTTTGCAGTACATGAATAAACACCATGCCATCTTGTTACAGTGTACCGCCTGTCAGTCACTCACTCACTACCGCTGGTCCCGATCTCCGACATATTTCCCCTGGAGTATTCCAAGATTCTCCTCATTGGTCTTTCTGCTCCCTCCCTCACCCTGCCCCCGACCCTTCTTCATTCCTTTTCCAGATGTCACCAGAGCAGCAAAAGCTGCCATTGCACAGATATATTATTCACATGTTCAAAACCCCTCCCACCTCACTCAAGGTACTGTGGTCTATAAAGCCCAACTTCCTCTGCTCCCCGCCCCCACAGGCAACTTCCTCTGCTCCCCCCCCTCGCCCACACACACACACTGGTCTTCCCCTGTTTCAGCCGCTGCCAGTGTGTTCATCGGAACAGGCATGAAAACGTCCAAACCCTGACAACTGCATTCTCCCTGTATGGAATAATCCTTCCTCAGACGTACAGGTACCTCGTTCACTCCGTTCCTTCTGTCATCTATCCCTTCTTTTCTGTCTTCCCTGGCCCTCTCTCTGTCTACTTCCCATCTCCGATTCTGAATAGCCTCCTATTTTGACCTTTTTTTTCCCTAGTATTTTTCAGCATCTGATATAGTTCAGGCTTACTTACTTTGTTTATTATCTGGTCCTCGGCAGTGTATGCGTCATGATAGCTGGGGAGAAGGAAGGGGGTTGCTTCTTTTGTTCGCGGCTATATCCCATGCACCGACAGCTGACTGATATACATTCAACAGTCAACAAATATTGAGTTTATCAAAGGTTCCACAGCGCAGGAAGAACTCTGAAAATGAAAGCAGAGCACCGCCTTAGAAAACAAATCACAAAGGAGGTCTTTATTTAAATGCTCGATTTTGGTAAGAAGGACTGCTCTTGTGCCATGAAACCTTCGTGAACCCCAGAGAGACCACCAAGGAGCCGGAGCCGATGCAATCGCTTGAGGGTCTTGAGCTTGAGCTCGCTGCCAACCCTGGCAGAGCAGATGGGCGGAGCCCTGAGCCTAGTTTCCCACAAGTATTTACACAGCTCTTTGGGGGGTCCATTATGGCCTTTAACATAATTGGCTGGTGCTGGGAGCCAACCCATAAACTTGACTTCTGTTTTCCTCCTGATTGGTGGTTGTTAGGAAGTGAAGTGTTAGGGGCAGGCTTATAACCTGGGGGTGCAGATTTGTTGGGGAATAACCTAGAATCTGGTGCGAGATGCAGGTTTAGTTGGAGTGGGGGTGGTAACCTGGAAACTGGTAGATACAGGTCTTGTTGGGGGATAGCCTGGAAATTGATGCTAGCTACCAGCCTGTTAGTTAACTTGAAGTTCAACCTTAGGTCAGGTTCTCTAAGATGGAGTCTGAACCCAAAAGATTTGGACTCTCGCTGCAACCTAAATTTTATTTTATAAGTATAAAGGTAGAGATTGCTGTTACTTACAGTATTCATTGCTATCTAGGGTGTATCTCAATTCCAATATTACTGAAATATTAATAGATATGCGTTGATTATTTCAGTAATATTGTAGGATGTTAGAACCTTGCATTGGGGACAATCGTTTAGATTTAGGGAGGTTCTAATAAGGATATGCTTGTTAACATATCAATTCTACTTCTAAAAGCCTACCCCCAGGGAGGGAGGGAACAGGGTACATTACAGCACTGCCCAGAGGCTCTTCATGAACTTGGTTTATAACTTCAAGAGGTTGAAAACAAAAATTATTCAGAAGACAGATGCATATGTGTGTGTGTGTGTGTGTGTGTGTGTGTGTGTGGTATACATTTGTAATTGTTGATGTCAACATGTTAACCAGATTAATTGTTAAATAAGAGCCGTACGTTGGGCTGGAGAGATGGCTCAGTGTCTGAGGGCACTGACTGCTCTTCCAGAAGTACTGAGTTCAAATCCCAGCGGCCACGTGGTGGCTCACAGCCATCTGTAATGGAATCCAACGCCCTCTTCTGGTGTTTCTGAAGATAGCTACAGTGTACTCATATACATTAAATAAATAAATAAATAAATAAATAAATCTTTTTTAAAAAAAGAGCCGTAAGTTACAGAACTGTATATATGATATCACTCCTCTTTTAAGCCGCCATGCTCTTTATATGAGCACATAATGCACGTGTCCATACTCACAACGAGTGTAAAGTAAATTTGCCAAGACCTGCACGACTAGTGGAACTGAATGATTTTTAGTCTTTGGGTTTTTCTGTATCTTGCTATTTGCGGAATGGAGTTGGGGCAGCAAGGCAAATGAATTTCGCCTGTCGTGTGCACAAGACAGCTTGTCAAGACACAAAAATAGTCAAGTGCTGGGATTACTGGTGTCCCATATAAAAAATATTTTCAATGATTATAAACGGTAAAGGTAGCACTCCGGTTCAAACGCGGTCTTCACACATCTCCACACAATCCTACCCGCCTAACTTCCACCCGTAGAGTTTTTCGTTAATTCATTCATTCATTATCTCAGTCATCACATGCGTACCCATGTTCGTAAAGGCACATAAAGGATGACGAGCAAATTACAGTCACATCACGGCCGTTGCAAACCGCGGGCATCCCGTCCTCCATCCACACCCGAGGCGGCTCTACAGGGCCCCGGCTCCCACCCAGCACAAAGAGTCCCGGCCTCCGGGCTCGCGGCTTCCGGGGACTCACCTCCAAGCCGGGCCACAGGTCGGATCCCACACCCCGACGCCGCCCAAGGCGCACAGCCCCCCGGCTATGGCACGGCGCCGCAAGGCTGGGGTTGAAGCTCCACAAACCTGGGTCCGTTAGACGCAGAGTAGCACTTCCCAGAGGGCCCCGAGGCTCGCCGGACCGGTCTGGCCTTCTGAACCGGGAGAGTGGCTGCGGCTCGAGTAAGGGCGCGGCGCTGCGCTGCGGCAGGGGGATCGGCTTGGGCCTGGGCGGGTTTTGTAGCAGCGGCTTCTCCCACGGCCTAGCATTCACAGCCTGGGGGTGCAACTTGCAACTGAGAAGAATCCGAAAGGATCCGCTGCTTTCTTGCCTGGAACTACATTTCCCAGAGCCCTTCGCGGCCCGAGACCTGTGCTCACCCAAATGAAAAACTGGACCTTAACTCTGAGAATCTCAGGGTTGAGGAGTCTGACCTAGGAAGGAAGCACGGCTGAGTTTGTTTAGTTCCTTTGGATCAGGGCTGTCTCCGGCGATTGTCTACCTCTTTACGATGGGATGCGTCCCCAACATGTGTCCTCCGGAGTCACAAACTCTTGGTAGCAGGCAGAAGGAGGAGTTATGTGAATACGTGTGTCTGAGAGAACTAGACTATAGGCTCGGGGTGTGGAGTTTATGGAGTTAAGTAACCTTCAGGTTTAGTGACGTTTAAGACTGTGCGAATTTGCAACCACTTTTGTGACCGTGGTTCTCAACAACGTTTCATTGCGAAAGTCCAGTTTTGTCAGAAACATGCTTTTGTCTATACTTCGTAGACTCCTTGTTCTGACCGATGGTGTTAACTGGACTGATGACCTAGGATTGTACACGATTGCTGGGCAATGTCTGCATACTAACTAGATCCTAAAGAAACAGAGCCATTTCCTAGTCAGCTAGATCCTGGTACCCGTTAGCCGTTCTCTCTCCATCCTTCCCTTTTTATCCTCACATCGTTCGTTATTTAATAATCCAGTTATAGATGATATTGGGCGACTTTTCAGCTGCTTGCTACACATTGCACATCTCTGGAAAACGTCTATACAAAATCTTTACTCATTTTTAAAATTTGCCTTTGATTGTCTTATTAGCTGGAGTTTTTCATATATTTCAATCCTTAGCAGGAATTGGGCATGTAGCCAAGGCGATAGAGTGCTTGCTTTGTATGCATAAGACCTCGGGATCCATCAAAACAAAACAATTACCACTAGGGAGGGGGACTTTATTAGATATATGTTTTTTTTTAATATAAGCAAGGACTATTTATTTCACCACTTTCCATATCCCACTATAACAAGATGAGGAAGAACTCAAATGCATATGCAAATTTCAAGTTTAGCTCTTACTCTCAGGAAATGAAAGACAGGTCTGAAGCTGCCAAGTTAATCTGTAAACAGCCAGCCATGCTGAGACTCCAGTTTATTTATAGATATTACCTTAGAGTGGGAAGCAGGCAATGTGAAGGGTGGCAGTCATTGGGACATGTCACAGATGCCCTGAGCCAGCTATGTCAACACATGTTGCCAACACTGCCATGTCATGAACAACAAGTTCTTGAGAATTCTCATCACTGCTTTAGATATATGTTTTACAAATACTTTTCATCCATGCTGTAGGAGTAAGTTGCCTTTTTATTTTCTTGATAATATTCTTTAATGAAGAAGGTTGTTTTGTTGTTGTTGTTGTTTTTGGTTGGTTTTTTTTGTTTGTTTGTTTGTTTTGTTTCTCTGTATAGCCCTGGCTGTCCTGGAACTCACTCTGTAGACCAGGCTGGCCTCGAACTCAGAAATCCACCTGCCTCTGCCTCCCAAGTGCTGGGATTTTAAAGGGTTGTTGTTTTAAGGTTTATTTATTTCTACTTCATACATTTTGAGTATTTTGCCTGGAGTATGTGCGTGCAGTACAAGGAGAGACCAGAAGGGGGTATCCGATTCCCCGAAACCGGAGTGGCCAGAGCTTGTGAGCTACTCCCTGAGAGTTCTAGGACTGAAACACACACAGGTCCTCTTTGGGAGAGCAACGAGTACTCTTGACTCCTAAGCCATCTCTCCAGCCCCTTCTTTAGATAGTATAGTATACATAGTTTCTTTTTGTTTTCTTTTTTTCTTTCTTTCTTTTTTTCCTTCGAGACAGGGTTTCTCTGTGTAGCCCTGGCTGTCCTGGAACTCACTCTGTAGACCAGGCTGGCCTCGAACTCAGAAACACCCCTGCCTCTGCCTCCCAAGTGCTGGGATTAAAGGCATGTGCCACCACTGCCCACATAATTTCTTTATCATAGTATTTAAGCAACATTATTTTATTTCACACAGAGTATAGAACTCTAAGCAATAGTTTGTTTCTCCTTCTCTTGACTAGTATTGTTGCTGACAAATAAATTTCTTGAATTTGCCATGGCTCGACATGTAGGCCAGACTGGCCGGCCTCAAGCTCGGAGAAATCGGCCCGCTTCTGTTTCCACCTTTAACTTTTATTTTCTATCCATCCCAGCACCACAGATAGCCTATACAGTGTTGGCTTCTAGTCATTCACCACAGAGAAGAATTCCATACACAAACACATATCCGTTATTCCAATCCTTCGACATTTGTGGTACTCAATCCTATTGCATCCTCCACAGAGCTGTTTCTACCGCAGCACATTTAAACATCACGAATATCATAAATACTGTGAACACAATCACACAATCACACACGCGACTCCAGAAATGGTTGCCTAGCTCAGCACATCATGTTTTCCACAGTTACAATCAGAGAACTGTGTACACACGTACACACTCAAAGAGAGTTAGGTATTCTCAAAATCGTGAAATTTTTTCTGAAGAAAACTGCTGTGCTTAAATGAAGTACAGAGTCAGATGAAGACGATACGGAGGACGTGGCTGAGTGGCAGAGTGCTTGCGTGGCATGGTTAACGACCTGGGTTCCATCCCACAAAAAGATCTGTGAAGGGACTCGAGAAAAGGCTCAGCAGTTAACAGCACTCTGGGAACCGACGCCCTCCTCTGGCCTCTCCTGGCAACCAGGCATGCTTATGGTACGCATACATAGATGTGGGCAAAAATGCGCACATGCATGAAAAGGAAAAATAATTAAATATATTTTCAGTTTATTTTATGTGCATGGGTGTTCTGCTTGCGTGTGTGGTCTGCATACACGTGGTTTGGCGATGAGAAGAGACAGTAGGACTGAGACTTGTCAGTCTCGCTGAACTCCAGCGTGCTACGACCCCATTCTGTCCGGACTACATTTCCCAATGGCCCCAGCGGGAGCTGGGCTGTCGCCCCTTTGTGTCCTCCGGGAACCCGGGCAACAGAGGAGCTTCTTTCCCGCCCCCCTCCTATCCGGAGGCTAGATTCCAACTTAACCGCACCGGGTGTGGCAGCCGGACTGGAGCAGATTCCAGAGCCTTCAGGGAAGAAGCGAGATCTTCCCTCAGTTCGTTCTGACAGTTCGGAGTGGGCTGGGGAGTGGCCAGTCTCCCGGACTCTGGGCGTCCCTGGGAGTAAGACAGTGGTTGGTACAGTTCTGTGAGACTGTCACCCGATGTGCGAGTGAATCTATGCCTGGTACCTTTCTCTTTACCCCTTGTGCACGGTCGTGGAGCCTCTTTGTGACTAGAATGTGAGGCCGATAGTGATGCCAGCCGGTGACACCAGAGTGTCTGAAACTTGGAGGTGTAGGAGAGGGTAAACATCTGACACCGTGTACATCCGTGGCCTTTCACTGTGGCGTGTGTGTGACAGTGGCTGGTAATGTCGTTTTTTGAGACTCAAGTATGTGATGGTCCTGAAACTGTTACCCAGTGTCATTTCAAGGTAGCCGAGTGGTGATAGTATGCTCCCGAGTTTCTGAATCACTCTTCTATTGGAGAGAAGGATGGTTGAGTTAAGCTTATTTAATCTTGGTGACTTATTTATTCGAGGTGTATCTTTATCTAAACAATCACACGTCTCTTTATCTGCAAGCTCTGTAACTTTGATGCCCAAGTAATAAATTGGAAGTGACTTAAGCGTGGATTATATTGCATGCGAACAAATTGCTACGTCTCCATCAGCTCTGTTTACTTAAGGGAAGTTGCAGCAGGAGGAAGAAACATAGGATGGTAGGTAACGTGGATGCTGAGAGGAACGCCTAGTTTGTCCTGTTCTTTTCCCATCTCAGTTGGCTGGGATCGCCATTTCTGAGGAGGAGTTGAGAGGAAGAATGGCTGTTGGACTTCTTAAAGCCGTGTGCCAGGTGAGCTGGTGTACTCTCTCCCTTAATTACCTTCCCACCTTTCAGAGTGAGCTGACATTCTTCCCTGATGTTGAAAAGGTTTTGGGTATCCAGAATGTAGCTTCCAAAAGTCCTCCAGTGGGATTCCTAACTCATTCAGGGTAAGTGAATGGTTTACAGGACTTTACATATACCAATCCCTGGCTGTCTCACTTGATTTTATCTTAATTTCTTTCGCTCTGTGTGAAAGTCATTCAGTCAGCTCACTGCCTTAAAATTTTTTATTTTTTTTATTTTTTATTTTATTTTATTGGTTTTTTTCGAGACAGGGTTTCTCTGTGTAGCCCTGGCTGTCCTGAAACTCACTCTGTAGACCAGGCTGGCCTCGAACTCAGAAATCCACCTGCCTCTGCCTCCCAAGTGCTGGGATTAAAGGCGTGCGCCACCACCGCCCGACCCTTAAAATATTTTAAAACACAATTTGTAAATTTCTGTCTTTTTGAAAAGATTTTTTTTTAAAGATGTGTGTTTAATCTGTGTGAGTCACGTGACCTGACTGCTGGGACCTGAATTTGAATTTTCTGCAATAGCATAGCAACGCTCTGAACTATGAGCCAGCTCCCCAGCCCTATGTACACGTGAGATGTATGGTCTTACACATACTATGCCCTCTTCCTGCCATGCTAGTCACCTTATTTAAGATAAAGGCTAGCTTCATTCTAGATACTTGGCAAACATCACTCACGCAGTAACAAATTTTAAGAACCTGTTAACACCGAGAACCACAGATTTCGTTCTGGGCCCTTCCTCCTTTATTTATCTTGGCAGCTTTGGTAATCTCATCTTGTCTCAGGGCTTAAAACACTCTCTGTGCATCTAAACCTTTTCTTACCCTCCTTGGATACAGGGTCTTACTGTGTAGACCATGTAGGCCTTGAATTCACGAAATACCACCTGCCTCTGTCTCCTGAGTGCTGGCGTTAAAGGTGTACGTCACCCCACCCAGCTAGCTCTCATCCCTGAACGTGACTTTCATCGCTAACTGCTGACTGAACATGTTCATGTGGTTACAGACTAGCTATCTCAGATGCAAACCGTTGTCTTACACCTGAGTGAAATTCCAGAGTGGGAGGTGACGTGCTTTGATGCTCACCTGAGTAGGCTCTCTCTCACCGTGTGTAGTGTGGCTACAGTCTCCTAACGTGGCTCCCTGCTTCCGTTCTCTCGGCTTTTAATCTGCTTCATCCCGTCTGACAGTGTTAGGCTTCTTAAACTTGGACTTCTCCTGCCATCTACCATGCCCGGCTGCCTGCAACATTTTCATCACGGTTGGTTGGCTCTACGTGTGGAGAGGCTACGTACATTGTCATCATTTGTTAGGGGACAAATGAATTGTGAATTTGGGATTTAAGCCTTTTTTAAAAATGCAGCGCTGGCAATCAAACCCAGGGCCTTGGGCACGGGAGGCAAGCGCTCTAGCCATGGAGCTGCCTGCAGCCGACCCTGTGGTTAGGTTTTGTTGATCATATAGGCCAGCGAGAGGGTGAGGGCCAGAGGGACTGCACTTGCAGAGGTTTCCAGTCCCCATCAGGCAGCTTCCGATGGCCAGTACTCCAGCTCCAGGGGATTTCTGCCGCCCCCTTCTGGCCTCCACAGGTACCTGAACTCATGACCGCACTCAGGCGCACAGACACAATTAAAAATAAATCTTCAAAAAGGAATGGAAAAGTATGTGTGACTTATTGTTGTTGTTGTTGTCGTCGTCGTTGTTGTTGTTATTTTGGGTTTTTCACATAAAGAAACCTGGAGTGCAACTGAATCGTAGCTCAGCTCCAGATCTTTAAGAACTCTGCCCTGCCCCCTGGAGGCAGAAACAAAATTAGGACTGACGCTTCCATTTCTGTACACAAAAGCGATTGGCTCTGTCCAGTCTGTGCACAATTTTCAGAGCTGTGCCAAGTAACAGTGGGCCATTCCCTTCCCCTTGAGCATCTTAAAATGTTCATTCATTCATTCATTCATTCATTCATTCAAATTGTCCACTGAGTATCTGAATGCCTCATGAGCGCCTGTACTGTTGTACCACTGGGGACGGATCTGCCTAGAGAGTGCACGAAACCCTGAGTCTGAACCCAAGGACCTCATAAACTAGGGCTGAGAGTGCACACTTGTAATCCTAGCACTTGAGAGGCAAGAACTCCAGGTCATCAGGGATGGAGAGAATGTGGGGCCATCCTGGGATACATGAAACCCTGTTTCAAAAAATAAAATAAAATACATGGCTGAGGATATAGTCACTGATAGAGCCCTTGCTTAGCACGTGCAAAGGCCTGGGCTCAAACCTCGGCATGCCCACTTCTGGTTTGAGACTGGAGAGATAGCTCAGTGGTTAAGAGCATTTACTGGACTTGCAGAGGACTGCTGTTTAGTTCTCGGCACCCGTGTGATGGCTCACAACCATCTGGGACTCTAGTTCTAGGATATCGAACATTTTCTGGCCTCTGAGGGTTCTACATGCACATGGTGTGCAGACATGCATGCAGGCAAAACATTCCCACACATAAAGCATACATACATACATACATACATACATACATACATACATACAGCAAGAATAGCTAGGCCAGTAGGGAATTGAGGCAGGAGCACTGTTCAGAATGAGCTGAGGAATACAGAGGCCCTGAGAGGGAACATGGCTGATGCTTCTGGGGATGCGGTATCAGAGAGCACCCTCGTATTCCTAGTTGGATAGAAGAATGGTTGTTGAAGCTGATGCTTGAGGAGTGAAGTATTCTGTGCCTGGTGCTGAGTAGATGGGTGAACGTGGTGTGTGTGGGGGAGTTATTTCCTTTTCTTTCTTTCACTTCAGGAGCTGGTGACCTTCAGAGATGTGGCAATAGACTTCTCCCAAGAGGAATGGGATTGCCTGAGTTCTTCCCAAAGGCATTTGTACAGTCGTGTCATGTTGGAGAACTATAGAATCTTGGTGTCTCTGGGTGAGTGTGCTGGCTAGTTTTATGTCAACTTGACACAAGCTAAAGTCATCTGAGACACTGGGAACTTCAAGTAAGAATAAGAATAGGCAGTAGGCAAACATGTAGGATATTTTCTTAATTAGTGACTGATGGGGGAGGGCCCAGCCCATTATGGGTGGTGCTATCCCTGGGCTGATGGTCCTGGGTCCTGTAAGAAAGCAGGCTAAGGAAGCCACGGGGAGCAAGCCAGTAAGCAGCACTCCTCCATGGTCTCTGCATCAGCTCCTGCCTCCAGGTTCTCACCCTGTTTGAGCTCCTGTCCTGACTTCTTTCAGGATGGACTACAACGTGGAAGCATGAGCCAGATAAACTTTTTTCTCCCAGTCTTAGCTAGTGTCCTATCGCTGTGAAGAGACACCATGACCACAGTAACACTTACGAAGGAAAGCATTTAACTGGCTTACAGTTTCAGAGGTTCAGTCCATTGACATCATGGTAGCACACAGGCAGACATGGTGCTGGAGGAGTTGAGAGTCCTACATCTAGATCCACAGGCAGCAGGAAGAGAGAGATACTGGGCCTGGCTTGAGCTGCTGAAACCCCAAAGCCCATCCCCAGGGACACACTTCCTCCCATAAGGCCGCACTTCCTAATCCCTGTCAAGTAGCGCCACTCCCAGATGAACAAGCACTCACACATATGAGCCTCTGCGGCCATTCTTCCATCTACTACACTTCCCAAGGTGCTTTGGTCATGGTGCTTCATCACAGCAATAGTACCCCTAAGTAAGACAGTAAGGATATCTTCCCCTTGTAAAATGGGACTTTTATTCATGAGGGACTTTGTGACGGTCACTGTGAATATTTTGGTAGCATTGGCATAGTTTGGGTGAGTGTGTGCCATAGTGCAAAATCATGGAGAGGGGGTAGATAGGCCTATCATTGGCCAGTCCCTAGGAGTCAGGAGCCAGATCTCTATACGACACGTGTCCTGCTTTTTTAGCAAGCACCTTAACTTGTAGTCCATCTCACCAGCCCTTTTTATGTTTTTTTTGTTTGTCTGTTTGTTTGGTTTTTTGGTTTTTTTGAGACAGGGTTTCTCTGTGTAGCCCTGGCTGTCCTGGAACTCACTCTGTAGACCAGGCTGGCCTCGAGTTCAGAAATCTGCCTGCCTCTGCCTCCCAAGTGTTGGTATTAAAGGTGTGCAACACCACTGTCTGGCAGAGCAGCCAGTGTTCTTAACTGCTGAGCCATCTCTCCAGCCCTACCTTTTTTGAGACAGGATGTCTCATTGAACTTGGACCTCACTGATTCCTAGGCTGGCTGGCAAGTGAGCTCCAAGGGTCTGTCTGTCTCTGTCTCTCATGACTGTGATTACAGGTGTGCACCCCCATGCTTTTTACATGGGTACCTTTCTGACTAAGCCATTTCTTCTGCCCCAGATATTCTTTTATTACTAATTGTTTTTCATATAATATACTTTATGTTTTCCCTCCCTCAGTTCTTACCAAACTCTCCCATCTTCAATACCCAATCGACTTTATACTTTATCTCTTTTCAAAAAAAAAAAAATCTTTTTTTTTTTTTTTTTTTGTTTTTTGAGACAGGGTTTCTCTGTGTAGCCCTGGCTGTCCTGGAACTCACTCTGTAGACCAGGCTGGCCTCGAACTCAGAAATCCGCCTGCCTCTGCCTCCCAAGTGCTGGGATTAAAGGCGTGCACCACCACCGCCCGGCTCAAAAAAAAAAATCAAGAAACTAAGAACAACAACAACAAGAGTCACAAAAGCAAAATCAAAACAAGCAAAAGATCGGTGAGATGGGCTGGAGAGATGGCTCAGCGGTTAAGAGCTCTGCGTGCTCTTCCAGAGGTCCTGAGTTCAATTCCCAGCACCCACATGGTGGCTCACAACCATCTGTAATGGGATCTGATGCCTTCTTCCGATGTGTCTGAAGACAGCTACCGTGTACTCACATACATTAAATAAATAAATAAATAAATAAATAAATCTTAAAAAAATCAATAAGACAAAAAAAAAAGGCAAAAAGAAACAAAACTACATTTTGTAGTAAAAATTGCATTATTTTGTGTTGGCCAACTACCCCTGGGTATGGGGCCTGCCCTGAAGTGTGGTTGATACCAGACGCCCCCAGCGTAACTAAGTCATTTCTTTTCTCATTTACAGGCCTTTGCCTTTCTAAGCCAAGTGTAATATTCCTGTTGGAACAAGGGAAAGAGCCATGGATGGTGAAGACAGAGCTGATGGACAGTTTGTCCACAGGTGAGTGCAGAGGAAATAGACAGGCAGCAACCTCTGATGTGACCAGTCAACCCGACTCAAGAGAACGTCTCTTTGTCCTTTTGTGTGTCGTGTTCCCAGATGTCTTGGGCCTGAAAGAAATTGAGGCTCTAGGCTACCATCCTCATGGACTCCTGCTCCTTCCCTAATTCCCTTCTAGTTTTTAAATAGGCTTTTCCTGATTTGATGAACTCCAGACCCACCCAAGAGTCAATGAAGATTCAAATCCTGATTCTTACACGTAGTGAAATTCCACAAAAGTTGCTTAATCTCTTGTTTTGTCATACCTAGAATAATTCTCTTGAAGTATCTTGAGCCTTGTATGGTATGAACTCAGCGGCCATTCACTCCAATTTAGTGTTGGTGGTGTGTCTACAAATGCCTCGTCTTTCTCTGTCAATCAGTCCATCCTCTTTTGTCCCTCTAATCAATACTTTGTCAGTCCATCCTCTTCTGTCCCTCTAATCAATACCAACGTTACTAAGTTGCACTTCCCACACCGCTCCTACCTGTCTCCTCACCCCAAGGTACCACATGCCTGTTACACATGTGTACAGATAACCACACAGTTGGTAGGCTAGCAGCAGAAACAGCTCCAGAAGGCATGTATGAAGAGAAAACATGCCATAAAGGAAACCCAGAGGAAAGGCAGGAGACAGAGAGTTCTGGGTAGCGGGAAGATGCTGGGTTTAATGAAAGCAAAGGTAAGCAGCTAGTGAACATTGGGGAATCAACGGGGTGAAAGCTTAGGTTTGTGGTGTGGGAAGAGTTGCAGATCGGCCTAGGAAACCCTGAGGAGAAACGAAGGACTGCTTTGTTGTTGTAAATGCCTCTCCCAACCCCATATCCCAAACTGCCTGAGCCAGGCTTATTCCACATTCAGTTTTCTGAGAGGAAATTTTCACGGGTAACTGTGGCAGTAAATGATGCTGAGTTAAACTTAGTGCAGCATTCTTGAAAGGGTCACTCACATAAATAACCGTTGCCACATATACGGAGTTTAGAAATTATTTTACGTTTGAACTGTGTGTGTTACTTTTCTATTGCTCTGAAGAGACACACGATCAAGGCAACTTAGAAATGGAAGCAACAGTTTATTGAGGCTTACAATCTCAAAGGGGAAGTCCATCACCATCTTGGCAGGGTTCAAGGCAGCAGGCAGACAGGCACCGAGGCTGGAGAAGTAACTAATAGCTTACATCTGATCCACAAACAGGCAGACAGAGAGGGAGGGGGGAGGGGAAGAGGGAGGGGGAGGGGAGGGGAGGGGGAAGGGAAGTGAGGTAACTAGAGATAGTATGGGCTTTTGAAATATTAAACTCCTCCTCTGGTGATTAGTGATATACCTCTTCAAACAAGGCCATTCCTCCTAACCTTTCCCCAATAGTTCCACCAACTGGGCATCAAATATTCAAATATGTGAGGCTGTTGGGGCAATTCTCATTCAAACCACCACAATGGGGTGTGTGTGTGTGTGTGTGTGTACACGTGCTGGAGGAGGCCAGAGATGTTGCATCCCCTGGAGGTAGGACAGTAGTAATCCTGGATACGTGGAATCAGTCGTGGACTCTCTGAAAGAACAGTAAGTGCTCTTAATCAGCTGAGCCAACCCTCATCCCATATATGAAGTTTAAATAGAACAAAACGCCATTTAGTTACTTCTTTTTTTTTTTTTTTTTTTTTTTTTTGGTTTTTTGAGACAGGGTTTCTCTGTGTAGCCCTGGCTGTCCTGGAACTCACTCTGTAGACCAGGCTGGTCTCGAACTCAGAAATCCACCTGCCTCTGCCTCCCAAGTGCTGGGATTAAAGGCGTGCGCCACCACCGCCCGGCCATTTAGTTACTTCTTAAATTAATAAACAGTGCTGGACAGAGAGAACCAAATCTAGCAAGTTGTCTTCTAATGCCCACATGTCAAGTGGCATGGTCTTGTACACTCACACATACACAACATGTCGAGTGCCATGGGCTTGTACACACACACAAAATAGATTTTAAAATGTAATAAACTTCTTAAACAAGGTAAGAGAAAATTTTATCTGTTGATCATTCTGTAGAAATACAACTTATAACAAAGCAAAATGTAAAATAAGTAAATAAATCACCAATGCTGTGTTAGGACCTTGAGGACTGCCTGTCCACTCTCTTTTTTGCAGAACTTAGTACCTGCTGCCATGCAATGACATTTCCTTGTTAATTTTTGTCTCTTCAAAGAAAATAAGGTCAATGAAGGCAGGTGATCACTGTCTCCTGATTCTAAAATCATCCATAAGAACATCGGATATAAGACAGTTATTTTTCAGTGAGTGTTCTTTGTAGCAGGATACTTATTCTGCTACATTGTATTTGCAGTGGAGCTCAGTGATTAGGCAGTAGAAGAGGAGGTGGAGCTGGGAGAGAAAGAGAGGAAGGGGAGGGGAGAAAGAGAGGAAGGGGAGGAGAAGAAGGAGGCTAGCAGCCATGGAGAACCATGGATGGGTGGAAAGCTGTCCTGGGTAGCAACTTCTATGAAAAGGTTAGCTATTGGGTAACAACTCTAATTGTGTGGGCATCTTGTTGATTGAGCATTTCTAAATATATAAATCCTTTAGATAATCATTAAGCTTTAAGAGTCTCATTTCAACCAGATACTGTGAGGAAGGCAGACATTGTCTGGGGTTCAGCCAAGCTTTGTGGGTGCAGTGTGGGGGACTGGCGGAGCCATCCCCCATGCTGGTGTCTCGGGTGCCAGGGCCTGCACATCTAGCTAGCAGGAGCCCCAGTCAGAGCGGAGGAGCAGTGGGAACACGGTGGTTGCCTGGGAACACGGTGGCTGCCCAGGAACAAGCGGGACTGGGTACCATTCTCTAAATATCCCTCCTATAGTTCTTGAATGAAATGGTTATTATTTCAGTTTTACTTACAGCCAAGTCCAGTCACAGCCAGAGTTCTTTCTCGCCTGTGACAACTCTTACTGGTTTTCTTTTTCTTTTTTTGTTTTTGGTTTTTCGAGACAGGGTTTCTCTGTGTAGCCCTGGCTGTCCTGGAACTCACTCTGTAGACCAGGCTGGCCTCGAACACAGAAATCCGCCTGCCTCTGCCTCCCATGTGCTGGGATTAAAGGCGTGCGCCACCACCGCCCGGCTCTTACTGGTTTTCATAAAGCTCTTTTTAAAAAAAAAAGATTTATTTATTTATTAATTTATTTAATGTATATGAATACACTATTGCTCTCTTCAGACACACCAGAAGAAGGCCTCAGATCCCATTACAGATGGTTATGAGCCACCATGTGGTTGCTGGGAATTGAACTCAGGACCTCTGGAAGATCAGTCAGTGCTCTTAACCACTGAGCCATCTCTCCAGCCCCTTTCATAAAGTTCTAATCATTCCCCCTGTGATCCCAGCTCTCAGTTTATTATACTCCTCAGAGCTTTGCAAGTCAGTGTTCTGTTGGGTTTTGTTTGGTGCTACGTTTACCTACTTCTATTCACAGGTACACTCTCATGACCATGTTTTCTGGATACATAATAAAGAAGGCACTTTCTATTATTACTTTTAGGCTGGGAGTCTGTATGTGAGACTGAAGAACTAATCCCAAAGCAGGAACTCTATGAAGAACAGTCATCCGGAAAGACAGTCGAAGAACTTAGAAGTCTTGGCCTGGAGTATCCCAGTTTGGTGGGAGGATGGAGCTGGGGACATCATTTCAAGAGGCAATTTGGGAATTTAAAGGCTTGTCTCAAGGAAGAGAACATCGCTTTTGGAGCTTTCATTGATAACAGGTCTTGGGGAAGTTTCCGCCAGAACACCTTACTTGGTACACGACAGGCAAGCCCAGAGGAAGAGAAGGTGTACAAAGAAGGCACACACCAGAAGAGCTGGAGCAAAAGCTTGAAGCCTCTTAAGCCCCAGAGCGTCTGCACAGAGAGGAAACTTCTGAAATGCAGCGGCTGTGAGAAGGCTTTTAGCCAGAGCTCATCCCTTACTCTTCATCAGAGAATCCACACTGGAGAGAAACCCTATGCCTGCAGAGACTGTGGGAAAGCCTTCAGCCAGAGATCCAACCTTGTCCAGCATCACAGGATCCACACCGGAGAGAAACCCTACGCGTGTAAGGAGTGTGGGAAGGCCTTCAGCCAGAACGCACATCTAGTTCAGCACCTGCGAGTTCACACCGGAGAAAAGCCTTACGGCTGTAAGGTGTGCGGGAAGGCCTTCAGCCAGTTTGCCTACCTCGCTCAGCACCAGAGAGTTCACACTGGAGAGAAGCCCTATGAATGTATCGAATGTGGGAAAGCTTTTAGCAATAGGTCATCCGTTGCTCAACACCAGAGAGTTCACACCGGAGAGAAACCTTATGAGTGCAGGGTCTGTGGGAAAGCCTTTAGCCTTCGTGCATATCTTACTGTGCATCAGAGAATTCACACAGGGGAGAGGCCCTATGAATGTAAGGAGTGTGGGAAGGCCTTCAGCCAAAACTCCCACCTCGCTCAACATCAGAGAATTCATACCGGAGAAAAACCATATAAGTGCCAGCAATGTAGGAAGGCCTTCAGCCATATGGCCTACCTCGCTCAGCATCAGCGAGTTCACACCGGGGAGAAGCCCTACGAGTGTGTTAAGTGTGGGAAGGCCTTCAGCAATGACTCATCCCTTACTCAGCACCAGAGAGTTCACACCGGGGAGAAGCCCTATGAGTGTGACGTGTGTGGGAAGGCCTTCGGTTACTGTGGCTCCCTTGTCCAACACCAGAGAATCCACACAGGAGAGAGACCCTACGAGTGTAAGGAGTGCAAGAAAACCTTCAGGCAGCACGCACATCTCGCTCACCACCAGAGAATTCACGACGTCGGGGAGTCACACTTACCACCCAATCCCAGCAACCACCAAGTCCTATAAACCCCGTCTCCTAAGTAGTCCTGGGACTTATGTTCTTTTCTCTGTCTTTAATGTTGATTACTTCTATACAGTTCTCATGGGTTTTCTAGTGTCTATTATTACTGTCTTCAAATCTATTTCCCGTAATATGCACAAAGTTATTTCACTTTGAGGTGGGATCTTGTGTTGAACAAGCTGGCCTTAGACTCACATTAACAAAAGAGAAAACCCAGTGTTGGGCCATAGAAATGACAATACCAAAATCCTGCCAGCGCTTAGCTCTCTGCCGGTACAGAAATAACAATTGAAAATACAGAGACACAATTTCATACGGTTTGAGGTCACCCCAACGGATCCAAAAGGGGAAGAAAAGTATTTAAAAATAAGAAAATCTAGCCAGTGCTTGTGGGTGTCTGGGTTGGCGCTTATTCTACATCTTTCTAACCTTTCATAGTAAAGAATAAATGGTACTTCCCTGGTGTTTGGTTTTATCAGTTGCTTCCTTGCTCCGGCCGTGTCATGGCTATCCTCACACCATTTCCTTCAGAAAAGAAGCTCACATCACCCTCCAGCGGCAACTACTGTTGACAGCTGAAACTCGGACTGTAACAGCGGCGGCAGAGCCATAGTAACAGCTGTGTTCAAGCTCCGACACTGCCCCGCCCCCACATCTCACCCCTCACTGCCCACTCCCACTGGATCCCCACGAAAAAAAGGCGGTTCTCTCTTATTTGAGCGTTCTGAGAGTTATTCAAGGTTGGCTCTGCTCTGTAATTCAGAGGCTAAAACAGAAGGGTTGCCACAAGTCTGAGGGTAGTCTGGGTCACCTAGCAGGCAAGCCAGGGCTGTATAGCAAGGTCTGGTCCTCTGCTTTAAAGGACAAAGGAGAAGGCCGTGCTGCTCATTATTCTGCTCTCTGCTTCCCCTCGGGATACCGTCTACCCAAACCTGAGACTTGTGTGATGGAGGCAGGAAGGAACGCGAGGACAGTTTTAGGAGCTGAATGTGCCACGCTCAGGCCAAGTTCACCAGCTCTGCACAATGTTCAGGATTGACGTTGCAACTGGAAGTGGGTGTTCCTGCCCGTCTCCAGCCTTTACTCTTCCTGGCTTTGTCACTCATGAACTTGATCTGCCTTAATTTTTTTTTTTTTTTTGGTTTTTTGAGACAGAGTTTCTCTGTGTAGCCCTGGCTGTCCTGGAACTCACTCTGTAAACCAGACTGGCCTCGAACTCAGAAATCCTCCTGTCTCTGCCTCCCAAGTGCTGGGATTAAAGGAGTGTGCCACCACTGCCCTGCTGCCTTGATAATTTTTAACTTATGAAGGGAAAAACCTCTTTTTGATCAATTCCACCGATGTTTCCTTCCCTATGCTTAGCCTCATGGCTAAGCAACAGTGGTTATGGGGGTGATAGGTTCCACTCTTTCTTTGTACATGGTAATGTCTTGGCTTCCGTATCCAGTCGTCTGGCTGTATGGCCCACCTATGAGATGATACACCCGGTGGCTATCCTTAATGCGTCCAGTCACTCTTTTCCTTGGGCTTAAGTTGGGTGGTTTCACTGAGTCTCATACAGTTTACAGTTAAACTATTGCTCCAGCTTGGTGTACTGGGACTGGGATTCCAGATATGGGGGTGGGTGTGGGATGGGGGGTATACCTGTAATCCTAGCCCTTTGAAAGTGGAGCATAGAGACCAAGAGGTTGAGGCCAGCCTGGATTGTACTGTATCCTGCTTAAAATGAACAAAAAGCAATGCATTAAAAAAAAAAAACCTAAAACCATATGTTGACCAACGTCACCCTCCTGGCTGTTGGTGCCACTATGTTGTTCTTGGAGAAAGGAGCGTGGCTTCCTACAATTTAAGAGTAGCTGTGTTTGGAGTTTCAGGGGCACCTACTTTTCTTGCTCTACAATAGCCAAATCCCCTGGCCTAGCAAAGGATTTGTTGTACGCCACAGATTTGAACACTCCCATCAGGTGGCCGCCAAGCGGGCACAGCCATCATGCCTTCATTTAAAAAAAAAAAAAGAAAAAAAAAAAGCACAGAATGCCCAGAATCCACTGGAAAGCTTCAGAGTGCTGGCTGACAACCTCAAAGTCGCGACTGAGTCTGCGCACAGACCCTTGCGATGGGAAGAACTTACACCAGACCGGAAGCTGAGCCGCAAGCCGATTGATTTGGGCTTAAAGAGCCCAATCCAGGGTAAATAGGAATGTTTAGTGGATGGAAGCAGTCCAGCCTTAGGACCTGTATTGAATCCTGACCTGGGACTATGGTGGCCCACCTGGGTCAGTTATGGGGACACAAAATGCCAGTGTCGGGGAGAGCAACAGTTGTGTACCTGGGGGTCTTATCTGGGTGCAGGGTCCATTTTGACGGGCATGATTTGTATGGATTAGAGGCAGATGCTCTGTAAATTGTGAGTATGTGGGTAGAAGAGGCATTTTTCAGTTCCACTTGCAGAATAAATAAGAAATGAGACTTCTATAAAGTTTAAAGCTTTAGACCTTTTGGCAGGGGCAGTCTTTCATCTAGCTTCTAATTTAACCTGACTTCTCAGCTCTTTACCTCTCTGTTTCAGTCTGGTCTCTCTTCTGTTCCCTCTGCTTACTGCCCTTCCTGTCTCTCTGCCTGCCCGGAGGTTCTGACCCTTATTTCCTGCCACCTCTACCTTTATTATAACCAATTAGCAGTAAGACAACACCTGGGCCATCTCTTCGGTTGCCTAAGGCATTGAGAGCTGTGTGACCTTCATGTTTTGGGCAGGTGTGGAAGGACAAGCATTTACAAATAGAAAGCCCGGTGATGGGCATAGAAATGCCAGTACCCCAATCCTGCCAGCCCAGGGTCCGTTTCCAGCGCTCACATGGTGGCTCACAACCATCTGTAGCTCCAGCTCCTGGAGGGGTGTGTCTGACGCCCTCTTCTGGCCTCTGTGAGCAGCATACATACATAGGCAAAATGTTCATGTACAGCAAGTAAGTCTTGAATGTTGAATTAATAGTCATGAAGATGGTTAAAGCAAGGAAGTGATAGACAGGGCCACACACAGAGAACCCTGTCTCAAACAACAATCCCCTCCCCCACAGAAAAGACTGCGACAAGATTACAAAGGATCCTAACCCTTCTCCTAATGAAAGTGTACAATATTTTTAAAATCATCATCATCTCTTTTGAGATATCATTATATAGCCCTGGATGGCCTAGAACTTGCTATGTAAATCAGGCTAGTCTCAAAAGGCATATACCACATGCCTAAACAAATATTCTTTTTTTAATTTCTTTTCGGTTTTTTGAGACAGGGTTTCTCTGTGTAGCCCTGGCTGTCCTGGAATTCACTCTGTAGACCAGGCTCGCTTCGAACTCAGAAATCCTCCTGCCTCTGCCTCCCAAGTGCTGGGATTAAAGGCGTGTGCCACTACTGCTTGGCTTGGTTTTTTTTTTTTTTTTTTGGTTCAAATATTCTTTTTTAAAGAACATACGTATAGACAAGTATTATTACCTTTTTTGTCGGTGGTTAGGTTTTTTACTTCTGGAGTTATTAGATGTTCTTTAGTTTTAATTGATTTGCAGACAGAGTCTTATTTGGGTTTCTTATTTGAGCCAAGATCTAGCTCTCGCTGCCCTGATTCTTGCTACATAGCTCAGACATGGATCTCACGGCAATCCTCCAGCCTTGACCTCCTGAGTCTTAGAATTATAGGCATTGGCCCAAGTGTGCTTATATTTCTTTTTTCTTGCTGTTCTTTGTTCTGACAGTGCTTCACTCCGCGTAGCCTTGGGTGATCTGATCTCACAGAGAACCACCTGCCTCCGCCTCCCAAGGGCTGGGATTGAAGACTTGCTTTACCACACCCTGCTCAAACCTGTACATCTTAAATACACAAGTTGTGTTCACTTTGCAAGCAAGCACGGGTACAGAGGTTAGCGTGGCCCGTCCACAAACACAGCATGAAAATTCATAAAGCAGTTCATATTTTTAAGGCTGAGCCCATTAATATTTTATCATGGAAAGAAAGGGACCCCTAAGGCCCCAACCCTCCCCGAGAGACTCTTTCTTCATTGGCAATTAACAGTCGTTGAAGAAGACGGAGCATAATGGCTGTCCCTGGTTGTCAACTTGCCTCTATCTGGAATGAACTCCAATCAAGAACTGGAAGGCTCACCTGTGATCCAGATCGTCAGGCTGGAAGATGTAAATTTCTCACCTGGATCTTGGCATGGAGATCTTGAGGCACAGAGGCCATGAAAAGCTTAGGCCCAGGCAAGGTAGTACATGCCTTTAACCCCAGGAGATTAAGGCAAGGAGATTTCTGAGTTCAAAGTCAGCCTGGGATAAATCAAGTCCCATATCCAGGCGTGATGGTTCACACCTTTAATCTGGGCCGCACCTTCTTCTGCACACCTACAGAAGGACACTGGAAGAAGAAAGATACTCTCTTCTTTGCCTGATTGCATTTCCTTGCCAGCACATCTGTTGGAACCTTCTACAGTAGACCAGCTGAAACAACTAACCTCGTGGGACTGAGACTCTTGGCCTTCCCATTCACATCTGACCATTGTTGGGTTAGTTGGACTACAGACTGTAATTCCCTCAGTACAGAGAGACATTCCATAAGTTCTGTGACTCTAGAGAACCCCGATTAATCCAGGGAGTGGTCTTCTTCAGTGGTGCAGCCACATAGCTTCAATTCTCTCCAGTCCGCTTAGACTTACATTATTCCACTTGCTATAGGGTTGCAAGAACTCACTCACAAGATGGGTACATACTGTTACTCTGTCAGCTGCTTGGTTTGCAGTGTACTAAACTTTTTTTCTTAAAACAACAACAACAGGGGGCTGGTGAGATGGCTCGGCGGTTAAGAGCACTGGCTGCTCTTCCAGAGGTCCTGGGTTCAGTTCCCAGCAACCACATGGTGGCTCACAACCATCTGTAATGGGACCCGATGCCCTCTTCTGGTGTGTCTGAAGACAGCTACAGTGTACTCACATACATGAAATAAAATCTTTAAACAACAACAACAACAACAACAACCCCTCATCGCGGCCTTCCAGAACAGCATTGGTCCACCTCATGGGACATTACTCAGTCATGTAATGGCTTACAGTCTCTATATACTTACTCTCCTGCTGTTACTGAATAACTTGTGACCTTTAAAATCGCAGTTTTGGGGGGTCTGGAGAAATGGCTTTAGAGCTAAGAGCATATACTATGTTTGCAGAGGACCCAAGTTTTGTTCTTGGTACGTGTGCTGGATAGTTCAAAGCTGCCTGCAACTCCAACTCCCGAGGAATCTGATGCCCCTTGGTTCCTTGGGCATGGACACTCAAGTACACATACCCACATGAGACACAGATACATAATTACAAATGATAAAACCGGGGCTGGAGAGATGGCTCAGAGGTTAAGAGCACTGACTGCTCTTCCAAAGGTCCTGAGTTCAATTCCCAGCAAGCACATGGTGGCTCACAACCATCTGTAATGAGATCCAGTGGCCTCTTCTGGTGTGTCTGAAGACAGCTATAGTGTACTCACATACATAAAATAAATACATCTTAAAAAAACAAAAAAAAATGATAAAACCAAATCTTAAATAGTCAGTTTTGTTTCCGTGCTTTCTCTAACATAGATTTCCTGCAGGAGAGTCAGCCTATGCATCTGGCTGCAGAAAACACAAACAAGGCACAGATCCTTTTTGTACAGTGAGTTTGGGAGTCATTTGGTGAAAAGTCACATGTTAATGTACATGGTCAGATGCACACAGGAGAAAGACCTTACTGTTGTAGAGAATGTGAAAAACACTTAAAAAGACATTTCTCTGCTGGGCAGTGGTGGTGCACGCCTTTGATCCCAGCAATTGGGAGGCAGAGGCAGGCAGATTTCTGAGTTCGAGGCCAGCCTGGTCTACAGAGTGAGTTCTAGGACAGCCAGGGCTACACAGAGAAACCCTGTCTCAAAAAAACAAAACAAAACAAACAAACAAAAAAAAGCCATGTCTCAAGAAACATCGGACTATTAAATTTAATATTTACTGCACACACATGTGGCACACACACAGACACACATCATACATACACAGAAATATTTTTTTAAAGGTAAGGAGTGGATTTTCTTTCTTTTTTTTTTTTTTTTCGGTTTTTCGAGACAGGGTTTCTCTGTGTAGCCCTGGCTGTCCTGGAACTCACTCTGTAGACCAGGCTGGCCTCCAACTCAGAAATCCACCTGCCTCTGGCTCCCAAGTGCTGGGATTAAAGGCGTGCGCCACCACCACCCGGCAGAAATTAAGTTTTTATGACTCCCAGTACCAGCCGACTATAAAGGCCGTGAGAAAGTGAGAAAGGAGAAGCAGGTCACTGAGCCGGATACTTCCTACTTCATGTCACTGGCAAAGTGGGCTCTAGTGCTTATACATAGACACACCCCTTTGTTCTTAGGAGACGCGTTGTCTGGTAAATAATATCCCAGCCCTTCATTGTTCAGTCCGTCCGGCAGAGCTCGATACTCCATCCCCTCTGCACTGTGAAAGCTCGTGAACCATTTCAGGGATCACTTCCCTCCTGGGGTGTGTCCATCCTCTTCTCTCATCCCGTCCAGAAAGCCTGGACCCTGCTCAGATGAGTTTATATAAGGATGTCATGTTGGAGAACTTCAGATACCTTCTTTCAGTGGCTAAGGACAACCACCCTCTGATATTCAGATTGTCCTTGCTGCCACCGCCCAGCTAACACACCTGAGACTTATGCTCATGTTTTGGAGCCCGAGTCCCAAGAAGGCGCTGGTATAGTGCCAGGAAAATGTTAGTGATCCCCCAAAACTGGACAGGAGCCATTTCCTGAATTTTATAATTTTATAATTTTATGGTGGCAGAAATGTCTACAATATCCATACTAGTGACTAACCCATTGATTTCAGGCATTTTGCTAGGCAATATCGTCAACAATGTTTTCTGATGCCCTTTCCCCCTTCGGATACTTTGACTACTTCATCTCTTTCATTTTGCTGTCCTGTTGTTGTAGCTGTCACAGTGAAACTGCAATCTCAAGTGCAGTCATGCGTTGCTGGGCAACAAGGATGTGTTCTGAGCAACATGTTTCTAGGTGGTTTCATTGTACACCACCATTGATCGTACTTTCTTTCTTTTTCTTTTTTTTGGGGGGGGGTTTGGTTTTTTTGAGACAGGGTTTCTCTGTGTAGCCCTGGCTGTCCTGGAACTCACTCTGTAGACCAGGCTAGTCTCGAACTCTCGAACTCAGAAATCCGCCTGCCTCTGCCTCCCAAGTGTGACCATACTTTCATAAACCTAGATGGTCTACCTATTGTACACACGGCATTGTATAGCTTATTGTTCTTAAGCTACACATGTATACTGTAGTTGTAAGGACCAATGAGACCGCTTCCACGGGAGTGGGATTTACTAAAGATGGAGGGTGAGAGAGACAGAGGGAGACAGAAGATGGCAGAGCGGAAAGAGAAGAGGTCGGGGAAGCTCCACCTATTTCTATGGATGAGGATGATGACATAGTTCCTGTAGCCAGGTGGAACTGTGGGAGTGTCTCCCTGGTGGCCTCGGCAACGATGCAACGCCACTGAGTTTGGACCTATACCAACAGTAGTTACTATACTGAAAACTATAGGCAATTTCAACACAATAGTCTCTGTTGGTAAACATGGAAAATATATAGGAAAAATATTAGGGAAGTGGATTTTTCGGCTCTATTTTAATTTAATGGGACCAACTTTGTACAGGAGGTCAGTCATTGGCCATAACTTCGTGATGCGGTGCACTGCTGCATAGCGCTTCCAGGTGAATTGTCCTAATCAATCACTGAATCTAAGGATGGGAGGCCCTCAGTTTGCGGCTGGCTATGTTACAGCCAGATCCGAGGGTCTCCAAAGACCACCAGGTATCAAACTCATATGCAAAAGCAAAGAGTCAGTATGGTATTCATGCTCAGGCCCAGACCCTCAGGCCCTCAGGCCCCTCTGATGCAGTGACCCTGAGCATTTTAAGGTTCAGCCTTTTCACTGTGGTTACAGCAGGGTGAGGGGCTTATCAACTTGGCAGTCACATGATTGGCTAACAGGGATTTCAGTTGGCTTAAGCAATCTATTTATATCTATCTGCAGCCTCTGGAATGTTAGGTATTTTCCTGCTGGTGGCCTGTGTCTAGGGTAGTTCCTTCCAGGAATAGTTTGTGTTTTTTTTTTTCCCAGTAGTTAAGAGTTTAACCTGAGAATAGAGCCTAGTATATAAAATGAAGGCCTGGTTGAATAGAGTCTGTCTTGTCAAGTTGGGGCCCTTCAGCTGAGAAGTGTAGTAATTTGGAGACACCAAACTGTGTTTGCTGTCTGACCCAAGACACAAGGCTGCTGTCTGAAGTTAGAGCAGTCTTCCGGGACAGAGGTTCTTAACCTGTGGGTCTGTACTAACTCAGGATAAGATTGAACTGTAGCACATCTAGATGGTGATGAAGAATTAGTTGTTGTTTTTGGAGAGGACACACAGTCCCAGCTCACCGGAGAAACCAAGTTAATTCTCCTTCAGCTTAGGTAGAAAACAGGGATCCATTTAGACCACAGGATATGAAATACCTTGTAAGATGCTTTGAAAAATTTCTCCTATATTCTGTAGAGTTTAGAGGGCATAAAGACTGGTACCTATTCTATTTCTTGGACCCATCATGGGACAAAGAGACCTCAACAAAGAGCGTTTGACAAAATGCCAAGCTACGCGCCAGGAACTGTAAGTAACTACTACTTCAAGAAGACACGCGCTTCAGTGTACCAAGAGGTTTCCAGTTAGAGCTTCTCTGAGAAGTCTGTGAAAGCATCCCACAGAGAGGGGGAATTGCTGAATAGCTTTAAAGACAGACCAACAGATCTTTCAAGAAAATCTTCTAGGTATCTCTTCTTCACAATCACTGTTCTAATTGAAGAGTCTCTACAGAGACTGCATGTTGGGTGTTTGGTTGGAGTCCCTTCCCAGGTTTGCCCTCTCCTCCACATGGTTCAGGAAATTCCATCTCCTCCCTCTCCTTCCCACATTCCTGACATTTCTGACAGGTGTCTCCACCCCTTTGCCTGAAGGCTCAAGCTCCCCTATCCCCTCCCATCTTTAAGAAGCTCCCAAATCATAGTCTGCCTGTGACTTCTCCCAGTTTTGCCTCCTGAGATTGGTGAGTTTATCTAGGAGCCCATCCCCAAATAAACCTTACTTTTTGTTTGTTTGTTTGTTTTTTGAGACAGGGTTTCTCTGTATAGCCCTGGCTGTCCTGGAACCCACTCTGTTGACCAGGCTGGCCTCGAACTCTCGAACTCAGAAATCCGCCTGCCTCTGCCTCCCAAGTGCTGGGATTAAAGGCGTGCGCCACCACCGCCCGGCTAGTTTTTTTTTTTTTTTTTTTTTACTTTTAATTCAGCTGAATTGGCTTATGTCTTCAGTGGAGAAAACGTTCATTGGGTAGGAGGGAGAGAAGTTTATAGTGAGGTCACTTTGGTTTCTAAAATACGAAGCCAGCTTGAGATCAAAGAGGTCTTGAAACTCAAGATTATATTGAACTGCAATTTGTAATTAGTAAAAGAAACTTGATCACACGAGTGGAAAGCCGTGAAATGATATCAGTGTATGCAGATTGTTGTTTGTTTTGAGAGACAGGGTCTTGCCGTGTAACACTGGCTGGCTGGGAGTTCACGCTGGAGACCGGGCTGACCTGAAACTCACAGAGCTCCACCTGCTCTTCCTCCTGATTTAAAGGTCTCCCAGCTACTGTTTAAACTTAAGTTTATTCTAGATCGCAATCAGGCTTGCAACGTGGCTAGCTCTATATCTCTTTGTGATTTAATAGTAGGCACGGCTATTCTTTACTTCAATGAAGACAATATAGGGATTCAAATGACAGATTAAGCAAGTATTTCCAGAAGGCATACAGATGTTGGGGTCACGGGGTGCACAAATAATGAGGAAAGGACCACAAAAGTCAGAAATAAAGCAAAAGCAAATTTTATTCCCCGTGGGAAAATACTTCTAACTGGTTAGGGTCTCGGCCCAGACAGCTACAACCTTTGAAAGGGCATGAACAGTCTCCCTTTGAAGCATAAACCCAGGAGCAGATGTTCAGGGAATGATAAAGAAGGAATTCGTAAAATGAGGGTTAGTTCTGGAGTCCAGGGTGTGGCAGGGAACGGAATGTTGTTTCAGGCTCAAGGCTATTCTGAGGCAGCAGTTTTATCTCGGCCTTTGTGGAGCTCACCCAGGTCAGGTGGTTTTACTGCAACTTGAAAGAAGGTAAGGCTTGAGGACATGCAATATGTTGGGGGCGGCAGTACCCCTGGAATAATAATACTTGGAATTACTCTGGGCTCTTTACACAAAGGAAACCTTGGCTATTATTTGTAATTCGTAGTGCATTCTTTTCCTCCTTTGGGTAACTCACCTGGCAATGGCTAAAATTGGGAATAGAAAAAAAAATAATTGTGACCCTTCAGTTCTTTTTTTTGGTCAGGCCAGAGATCATTACCAGTCTCATCCTCACTATCCATCCTGCGTAGGGAATGAAGAGATTAGGGAAGAACGGGCATCCTAACCAATTTGAGTGTCTAAGACCTCGCCTCAGAGATTGCACCTAGGAACCGAAATTCTGAAATCACAACCACATAGGTGACAGGAGCGCCACGGTAACACGCAAGATGCCACATTCATGTAGGCACAGCCTTACACTTAATCCACAACTCCACAGTGACCAGACATTTCATGCTCTCACAGAAAACTATCAGAATGTATTACAAACAACCCCCCCCCCCAAAAAAAAAAAAAAAAACCATTCAAGGGCACGGTGTCCGCACAGTCCCACGACTCCAGCGCCCACGGATCTCCCCTGTCCTCGCTTGGAGCCCTTTAACTATTTATTTATTCCTACAAATCCGAACCTGAAGCCCCGAACAGCAACAAAATTTGTACTCTCTCGGATTTCTACCTCGCTCCTAACGGTCCCGCCGGGGAAACACCAGTGTTCCTAGCCTTTCTGGGAAATGTAGTCCACAAAGGGACACCCACCTAGCGCGCCCAGCGCCCCCTCTGGTTGTTCCCGAAAAGACTGTTCCCTCGGCTGCTCACGTGCAGCGCCGCTCCGCTGCCGGCGTCACCGTCCCGCGGCGCAAAAACGGGCTCAGCCACCTAGGCGCCTTCGGCCATCCCTCCTGTCCCCAGCACAGGAAACGCGAGCCGAGCTCTGACCGGAAGTCGGGTCGGGCCGCGGGTCCTTCTGGGAGCACCTGTGCTCCGGGACATAACGGGCGCGCGCTGCTGCCCGAGTCTGCGCTCCTGGCCGTGCGTCGCCTGCGTGGAGTGTCTCCGAGGTTGCGACTCGGGGGGTTTTGGCTGGTGACGCTGCCGGGATCCCCTCCGCGGGAGAGGCACGAGCGGTCCGGTTTGTGCCAGCCGTGCGGCTTCGGACCGGGCGCGGGGTCTCGGGGGGACTAGGCGTACCCGGACGGACAGCTCTGCCGTGTGCTCTCGGCCAGAGCGCGGTACGCGCGGCTGTGCGGAGCTGCCACCCGAAAACCCGGTGAGAGCTTGCGTGCCGCGCTGGCGGTTTTGAGGGGGTGTGGTTGTGTAGGTGCGGGTGTCGTGTCACGGCCATGTTTGGTGGCGTGTGATGGAGCGAGGGTGTGGTGAGTGTGGGGGTGGCGAGGCGTGTGCACTTGGACCGCGGAGTTCTGAGGTTTGGAGCATTTGGCGTTAACTCCTAACTAAGGGAAGAAGTCCACTTTCTCATGGTTTCCCCCTCCTCATGGCCGCCCTTCCAACACTTTCTTCCCAGTTTTTCTTTCTATAACTTTCTAAGTTCATTATTACCTAATGGCTTGCTTGCCTTATTTAATTTTTTCAAATCCTCCCTCCCGCCCTCCCTCTCTCTCTCTTCTTCTTTTTCTTTCATCGTCGCACTGTGAAGGGTAAACCTAACGCTTCAATCACGCCAGGCAAAAACTCTTTACCAGTGAGCTACATTCCCAGCCCTGAAATGAGTTTAATTATGGCTGAAAAAAACAAATCCCCAAGCTCAATAAATAGCAAATCAACTGGGATTCATTCTCCCAAATCACTTTGCTAGCAGATTCATTGCATTTAGCTGATCCTGGCTGCGTTTGGTTGAATCGATCGGATAGATTCAGATCTCTCTCTCATTCACCCCCACCCCCACCCCCACCCCCGGGGCTCAAGTTCAAAAGAACTGATTGCAAAGATTTTTTTTTTCACGGTGGATTACCGGAGCACAAGGGGGGATCATGCAACAACTCTAAAAACCTCCGCTTCCGAATGTGTCCATATTTAGCCAAAGAAAAGTTGTGTGGGTAAGCTTGTAATCTATTACATTTGAAGACAAGGCATTGTTACCCAAATAACTGTTTGCCACATTAAGAAATCCCCAGAAGTACTTTTATACTGGGGGTTACCATTTAGTGTGAGTGTTCTTTGATTATAGTTTGCTCGTGTGTGTGCTCTCTCGTGTGTGCTCACTCATGTGCGCTCTCTGGCACATTGCATTTGTCACAAGTTTTATATTCCAAACCCTTTGTCTTTATGTTTCAGGTTTCTGATGAGCAGCATATCAGCTGAGTTTTTTTTTTTTTAATTCATGTATCTGGCCTGACTATTAATAGGTGAGTTTAATTCTGCTATATTATTATATTTCTGAAAAAATGTTTTTATTGTTGTACACCAAACCAAGCCATCTCTTTCTGTCATTCTTGAGTAATATATTACATTACTTTCTAATACTTTAAAATTCTTAAGCTGTGTGTGGTGGCACATGTCATCCCAGCACCCAGGAGGCTAACGCAGAAGTTCACATTCAGGGCCGCTTGAGGCTAATCCAAGGTACAGAGAAACAAAAAACAAAAACCAAAAAAAGGGAGGTGGGCAATCCCAGGTGAGCAGATGTCCTTCATATGTTCTGCATGAACATGTATTTTTAAAATGGTGGTAAATACAGAATAAACAATTCATTATATTAGTACTTAGTCACATGGTTCCGTGACAGGACATTTACGGTCATGTTCCATCACTACCCACAGTACTGATTTCATAGTAGAAATCGGAACAGTGATTCCGTGTCCTCCTTACTCATAGTTCCAGCAACTGAGTCTTCGAAGTATTTAATATAAGAGGACCTGTCCTGTAGTTATCCATACGTAACTCCTGGGTTAGTAGTGTCAGAATTCTCTTCAAACCGTAAGCAATATGTTGTGTATGAGTAAAGATTTTTAGTCTCCTCCTGAGTCTGTGAACACGTGTGAACACAAGCTACTACTTGGCTGTTGCAGATGCCACTGCTCTAAACAAAAGGACAAAGAATCCGTGTCCTTGCTTTCAGTTGGTTTGGGTGTTATACCCAGGAGGAGAGCTGCTTGATTTTATTGGTTACTCTATTTTTAGTTTTTTGACTGCCCGATATGGGCTGCATATCTGATTCACTGAACACATAGCTATCATTGGTAAAATTAGACAGAATTCCTGTTTTCATGAAGACAGTGGGTAGATACCGTAATAGAAATTATGCCACTTCTTAGAATTTGAGAATTGTGGAATAAAAAGTAAACACGTAGAGTTTGTAAGTGGCACACATGTATAATCCTGGTACTCAGGAGACAGGATAACAAGTTCAAGACCAGCCTGGATTAGAGCGAGAGCGCTTGATTTTAAAGACAGAAGTAACTCTGTGAAAGCATCTCTTTCTCTTTACCAAGTAAAGGCTCACAGATGGTAAACTAGTATATTTTAATAGCCATTTCATTTATTTATATCTAGTGTCAGGTGACATAGTTATAATTTTTATTTCAAACGAAGTCATGGGATTCTAAATTACAATGCTCTTTTACCTCAACGACTAAGGCAATTCATATAGAGAATGGTAATATCATAATATATCGCTTTTTTTTAAAACAACATCCCAGACACTGTTCCCCCTCAGGGTCCCTGTCCCCCCCCCCCCCAGCCCCACCCATCCTCCAAATAGCTGGCTTTTTATGTACCTCCCTTGACTGCAACTGGGGATTTCTGTGACTCAGTGCTTTCCAAAAGCTTTATTATCTCACGTGCTTGTGAAGTGCTCCTGTCACAGCATTCGAGAGGAGGTCAGACAAGTTTTAGAGTCAGTTCTCTGCTCTTCTATGTGGAAGGTTCCAGGCAGAGAACTCAGGTCATCAGGCTGAAGCAATGAGCCTTGTTATGCGGCACCCTGCCAGCCCGAGTCATCACTGTTTGATTCAGCCATATCTGACTGCATTGAGGCTACACTAGTGAGTCCAGAGATGTTCCAGCACCATTTTGTTTCTAGACTCTTTGTGTCTCTTTTGAGTCCTTCATTTACCCTGACCCGGTTTTTGCATCTAGTAGCTCTGGCTGCAGAGAGAGTGTTACAAACAAGGAAATTAGTGTTGGGGGTTCTGTTAATTAGCTCTTGGTAGGCATCACATTGTTCAAAACCGTGATGTTTTAAACAGCACTAATCTACCAGGAGATAGTAACTGCTGGAGGCTGTCTCTGAGCCTGGTTATGACACAGAACCTGTGAGGACGCGTGAGGCCAATTTTAGTTGTGGTCTAAGCCCACAGGTCCTGCCTCCTAACACTAAGACTGTGCCATGAGCATAGAGATGGCTGAGAACAGATGACTGTCATGGAGGAGACCTTCTGACCTGAGCCCCACAGCACATGCTGCAGGGTCCTGGGAAAGGGTGGACTCTGGCCCTGCAGACCGTCTTGACCAGCACTTCCCAGAGCCGACAAGCACTACATGACTGTCTCAACCTTGAAATACCAGCAACAGCTGTGGGGCATGGAACACTTCTCCCAGATGGCGGGAAGACGAGGTGAGGTGTCACAGGAAAGAGCAGCGTGGGTTCGTGGGTATTACCGATTATATGTGATAGATAGTTTCATTTTGTTAATTTGACTGATTTTTACGTTTATGTATTTTGTGTGTCAGTGTCTGCATGCACATGTGTGTAGGCTCACACATACCACAGAGCATGTGAATAGGTCAGGACAATGTGCAGGTATTGGTTGTCTCCTAAGGGTAGAACTCGGCTTGTCAGGTTTGGAGGTACGCAGCTGCTGAGCCGTCTTACTGGCTCCATCATTTTCCTAGAGAATATACTTTAGTGTGTTTTAAAAGTGGTGTTATAAACCAGAAGTAACGTCTCTTGTCTCAGTGCTCCCTATTCCTGCTCATACTTAGAACATTTTTATCTGGGTGCTCACCACCACTTTTCTTAATAACACCTATACATTGCTAGTTTTTGATTAATTAAGTTTTTACACTTTCTGTAATTCACATCAGGACTTTTCTTTCTTAAAGAAATACTATATGTATTTCTATTTCCTATATAATACTGTACGTATTGCTATGTAGCCAGTAGTAGGTTATTAACTTCCCGGAAATCTCATCAGACGGCAGCATGTGGTAAGTTTAGTTCTCGGCGTACAGTTCAGGGTCTCTGGAGATCGGTGTGGTACTTAACCGTTGAGGATCGAGTTTCTAGGGGATCTTAGACCATCTGGTCAGAAAGAGCTCCACATTCCTTTGTCGGGAACTCTGAGCAAATCTGTTGTGCTTCTCTTTCCTCAGCTTGGTGGTCTGAGGACGCTGCACTTCGCCAGGAAGAAGAGGACATGAGCAGGCCTTCTGTACGTTCTAAACATCATCTTTGCCCTACGTTGTGTGCGGTATAGCTGTTGTGGGCTGCTATAATCTATCACTAAGCTGGGGGAGGTGAAGTGAATGAAGTGAAGAAAATGCAGATCAACGTGAGAGCAGGGGAGGGGAGCACAGCTGGGAGGTATCGGTGCCTGCAGAGCTCGCTGGGCTCAAAGTCCAGTGTGATGTACAGTCAGAGCAAACAGACCTGAAGTCATTCCGTGGCCAGTAGTTTCTGAGGAAAAAACTAAGGAAAGCAAAAGCTTTTCATTGTTGCTGAAACCAAAAAATTCTAAAATAGTTTGATTTTTGTTATTTTAAGCTCAATTTTTTTGATGGGGGGTTTTCAAGACAGGGTTTCTCTGTGTAGCCCTGGCTGTCCTGGAACTCACTCTGTAGACCAGGCTGGCCTTGAACTCAGAAATCCGCCTGCCTCTGTCTCCCAAGTGTTGGGATTAAAGGTGTGTGCCACCACCGCCCGGCTTTAAGCTCAATTTTTACAAATCAGTCTTGACCAGAGAAAAATTATATAGAAGAGTAAGTGGAATATTTATGTTTCATTGGAATAATCTTCCATTTTTCATTTGGTTAGTTTTTTTTTTTTTTCTAGTTTAAGATTTTGATGGGAAAGCCAGGCGGTGGTGGCGCACGCCTTTAATCCCAGCACTTGGGAGGCAGAGGCAGGCGGATTTCTGAGTTCAAGGCCAGCCTGGTCTACAGAGTGAGTTCCAGGACAGCCAGGGCTACACAGAGAAACCCTGTAAACCAAAAACAAAACAAAACAAAACAAAACAAAAAAAAAAAAAGAATTGGGATGTAGATCTTGTCCCTGACAGCTCTTACTTGTGTATGAGTAGATTACATACCAGTTAGAAGAACCCTCTACAGTGCTATGTGGCATAGCTGTCTTAGGGTTTTACTGCTGTGAACCGACACCATGACCAATGCAAGTCTTATAAGACAGCATTTAATTGGGGCTGGCTTACAGGTTCAGAGATTCAGTCCATTGTCATCAAGGCAGGAAACATAGCAGCATCCAGGCAGGCATGGTGCAGGAGGAGCTGAGAGTTCATCTGAAGGCTGCTAGTGGAAGACTGACTTCTAGGCAGCTAGGGTGAGGGTCTTATAGCCACACCTGTGGGGAAAATTAGTGGGCCGCAGTGGAGGCCTGGTGGGTTTCCACACTGTGGCGGGTCCCACGTGCAGGAGGAACGTCTAACGTTCCAGCGGCCTGGAGGCTTTGAGCTGGCAGGCCCCAATGACAAGAGGAAGTCTTTGGTTCCAGAAAGGTTTATTGTCATGGCGGATGGTGGATGGATTTGGATGTACCCCCATAAAACTCTGGGCAGACTTAAATAGGGAGGGAGAAAGGGGGAGGGTGGGAGAGGATCTGGGGAGGCATGTTTAATTTGCTCTGTCCTCTGGCCTTCATTAGTATGTAAATCTCTAGGCCCTGAGGCCTCTAGTCACACCCTCTACCTGTTTACTTTGGGTGGGGCTGTAAATCTTTGGGGACTAGACTGCTTTTCAGGACCCTGGATTCTGGGGGGGGCGCCGAACTCCTGCCGGTTCTCATGCTGTCTCGGGGTTCTAGGTACCTGCCCAGCCATGAACCAGAATACCCTTTCGAAGTCCCACACACACCCACATTGACACACCTACTCCAACAGGGCCACACCTTCTAATAGTGATACTCCCTGGGCTGAGGCTGAGCATATACGAACCATCAGAACAGCTTTGTGAGAAATTACTCTGCTATAAACTGTATCTTTTTGTTGTTGTTGTTTTTGTTTGTTTGTTTTTTTTCGAGACTGGGTTTCTCTGTGTAGTCCTGGCTGTCCTGGAACTCACTCTGTAGACCAGGCTGGCCTTGAACTCAGAAATCCGCCTGCCTCTGACTCCCAAGTGCTGGGATCATATAAACTGTATGTTAACACATGCAGCCATTATCAGAAGTCTGTGGCATAGGTGTTACTTTTTTATAGATAAAGAAAGTGGAAAATAGAGGTTAAGAAGCATATATAATCAAGTGCCAGTGTGTAGTAACTTAGGACTCAAACCAGCCCTCTAGTGCCCACATCCTGATGCTGGACCCCCGAGTAAAAGAATCACTTTGCCAATGGCCTCTTCCCATTGTTTGTCATTTTAATTTTGTCTCAAGACAGGGTCTTACTGTGTAGATCAGGCTGGCCTCAAACTCACACAGATCCACCTACCTTTGCCTCCAAGGCACTGAGAGCAGTGGCTTCCGCTGCCTTTTACTGCGTTGTAGGCAAATGTCACCACTTTTGGCTGCTTTCACATTGTGACTGTTATGCATAATCCTGTTTAGAACATTTGAGTACAAGTTTTTTTAATTTATTTTTAATTCATGTGCATTAGTGTCTTCCCTGCATGTATGTCTGTATGAGAGTGTGAGTTACAGACAGTTTTGAGCTGCCATGTTGGTGCTGGGAATTGAACCCAGGTCCTCTGGAAAAGCAGCTAGTGCTCTTAACTGCTGAGCCATCTCTCCAGCTCCTCGAGTACAAGTTTTTACATGACATATTTTCAGTTTTCTCGTGTGTGTATCTAGGTATGAAATTCATGAGTCATGTTTATTTTAAACTTTTAAGGAATCATTTCTTTATTATTAAAAATACTGGGGACTGACAGTAGTGGCACATGCTTTTAATCCTAGCACTTGGGAGGCAGAGGCAGGTGGATTTCTGAGTTTGAGGCTAGCCTGGTCTACAGAGTGAGTTCAAGGACAGCCAGGACTACACAGAGAAACCCTGTCTCGAAAAAGAAAAAAACAAAAAATACTGGGACCATTTTACCCCCCTGCAGTATATGAGGGATGTAGCTTCTCTGTGTCCTCATCAACACCTGTCATTTGTTCTTTTGGCTGTAGCCGTCCTGCTATATATGAAGTCTGTCCCATTGTGATTTTAATTTGCATAAATTTAATGCCTGGCAATATTCAACATTGAATATGATTTATTGGCCGTTTGTGTATTTTTTCAAAGAAAGACTTATTCAGAGCCAATGCCCACTTTTTTGAGGGAGGAAGGTTTGAATCAGATTCTCTGTGTTATAGCCCTGGCTGTTCTGGAACTTGCTCTGTAGACCAGATTGACCATCAAAGCAGAGACCTACGTGCCTCAGCCTCACAAGTGCTGTGGTTAAAGGCGTGAGCCTCCATGACTGGCCTTGGTTTTTCTTTCTTTTAATTACATGTATTTTCTGGGCATGGTGATACCCACCTTTTTAATCCCAGTAGTCAGGATGCAGAGGCCCATATATCTCTGTGAGTTCTCTGTAACACAGCTTGATCTGTGTTATATAATGGAACTCAATCTCAAAACAAACAACAACAAAAAAATGCATTTGTTCATGGTGTTTGAAGAATGTACCAGGACGTAGATGTAGAAGTTAGAAGGTGGCTGGCTGGCTGGGGTCAGTTCTTTCCTTCCACCGTGTGGGTCCCGGGGATGTAACTAGGTTGTCAGTCTTGGTCGTAAGTACCAATATCCACTGAGCTGTCTTGTTGGCCTAGTTTGTCTTTTTTTAAGTTTTTATTCTTTAGTTTACTGTGTGTGGGGGTGTAGGTGTGGGTCCACAAGGAGCTAGGGCAACTTTAGGAGTTGGCTCTGGGCTTTCACATGCAGAGGCAGGGTCTCTCTTGCTTCTGTGCTGTGGTGTGTACTCCAGGGTGGCAGTCCCACAACTAACCACCTCCCATGTGTGCCTCCCCGTCTCACCATAGGAGTGTGTGTGCCACCAGCGCTGGCTTTTTCCATGGCTTCCAGAGATCGGACTTAGGCTATCAGGCTCGTTGAGCCGTCTCCCCACTCCTGAGTCGGTTTGCTCTCTTAGTAAATTTGCATGAGTTTTTTTCATATCATGTCCAAGGAAACATTGTCTAGACCGACCTCTTGGTTCCTCTAGGCTGCATCGGGTCAAGAACTGCCTTGGGCCACACATTAAACACACAAACACCAATGAAACAAACTCAAAATTCAAAAAGTGTGCAGAGCTGGTGAGGCGGCTCAGCAGTCGAAATGCTGGCTGTGGTTCCTGAGCTGGGGTGGGGCTCAGTTGGAGTACTCACTCAGTGTGCGCAAGGCCGACAGCCCGAGTTCTGTCCCTGAGACCATCAAAGGAGAAGAACTGACTCCCTCAGGTTGTCCTCTGACCTCTACAGCCATGCCAAGGTATATGTGCATAGCCTCTCTCACACAAAATAAATATAGTAATTTAAATTGTCAGATGTTCGTGATATCGTCCACCATAGATAGCAGAAAGTTGTCCTTGCATCATCTTAATTATTTGATTCCCCTTCAGAAATTGATAAAGATCATCAAACAGGTCCTCATTTTACTGCAATCACTAATAAGAAAACTGACATCTCTAAGTACAGGACTTCAGTGATGGGGCCTACATTTTACTATCAGTGTAAAGAAAGAGGGCAAGCAACATAAGCCTACTGGGATATTTACACTCTAGTATGACAGTGTCTGGTCCGATGGATATAGTTGCAAGTCTCAAAGTGTGGGTTCTGATTTCACTCTTAGTGTGTGTCATTCTTGACAGTAGTTTCTCAGAAGCTAGAGAAAGCAGCTACGAGCAGACTTGTTACTCTCGGAGGGGTTGGGTTCGCTCCCCTAGCACCCACATGCTAGCTCACAGCCACTAAAGCCCAACAGGAATCCAAGAGGCACACACATGCTGCATATAAGTGCGTGCAAGCAATACTCAGAAAGGAAAATCAATCTTAGCTTATCCAAGCCAAAGCCATCTCTTTAGTTACATTGTCATTGTCCTCGGTGCCTCCAGTAAACATGGCAAGTAGAAGCGCCTTAGTGGGATCGGCCTGGCTTCGCTGCTGAAGCATGCACGGAGGTCAGCTCTGGGCCCCAGCCTCCTTCAGATCCGTGCTCCAGTGTCTCCGTTTCCCAGGTGGAGTCTGGTGACACAAACTTTTTAAGACTAAGCAACATTCTCCCCGTGCTACTTAACAAACTCACCATTAGTGTAAATGTGCTGCACATGACTGGTTAGTTTCTACAGTGGATTCTGAGGTATAACTTCAACACCATTTATGAATGGACCCGTGCCACAGTGCAGCTGCAGAAGTCCGAGGACCACGTTTGGGAGCCAGCTCTCTCCTTCCCTGTGGGTTATGGGGCTCCAACTCTGGTCATCTTCCCAGCCCTGAGTTGTAATGTTTACAAACGTTGAAAAGTTGGACTGTTTTCCATGCTACTATTTTCATCCTAGGACACAATTCTTGAAACCCATGGAACTTAGCAGCATGTTCTGTATACAACGCCTTTTATATAATGCCTTCTGACAATACAGTCTTTGCGCCTTCACACAGTCCCTACACATTGTCCACACAAAAGGAGTTTGCTGTCACTTTCTGTTGAACAGTCTTGCTTTACCTATAGTGGGTTTTTTTTTTTTGTTTTGTTTTTTGTTTTTTGTTTTTTGTTTATCGAGACAGGGTTTCTCTGTGTAGTCCGGGCTGTCCTGGAACTCACTCTGTAGACCAGGTTGGCCTCGAACTCAGAAATCCGCCTGCCTCTGCCTCCCAAGTGCTGGAATTCAAGGCATGCCCCACCACTGCCCGGCAACATTATCAGTTCTTAAGTACCAAGTATTTGCACTAACTATTTTTTTTTGAACATCTTATTTATTAGTTTTGTGTCTGTGAGTATTTTGCCTGAATGCATGTCTGTGCATCACCATGTGGTGCTGGGAATTGAACCCAGGTCCTCTGAAGATCAGTCAGTGCTTTTAACTGCTGAGCCATCTCTCCAGTCCCAGCTTAAAGGGTTTTCGTTGGTTGTTTTTTAGTGATTTCCCTCATTCCCTCCTCATCTAATTGTTTTTCTTGTTTCTTTTTTGAGACCAGGCTTACCTGTATTGTCCAGGATAGTCTTCATCTTGGCCTCACATGTAGTTAGCCTTTGACTGTTTGCTCTCTTTTTTTTTTTCCTCTGAATTTTTGCCACATGTTTTCCATTAAACCTCAGCAGTAGAAACGGTTTTGGGTCTCAGAGTTCTCGTATGTTCAATTGTGTGTCATAAATTGGGTTATTTGTGGCAATTGGAGACTCTTCCCACTGATGTGGCAAGAAAGTATTGCATGATGGGTAAAAGCCTGTGGCTCTGCAGCCACACTGCTTGAGCTAGAACCCTACATTGCTTTATCTTACCCTAATACTTAAATACTCAGGATGATAGTAAAGCCAGTGTCTCGTTGATGGGTGATGGAATCATTTCTATTGACATAGTTACTTCATTGTTTTTGAGACAGTTTTGCTGTGTAGCTTTAATTGGTTTAGAACTCAGAGTTCTGCCTCTGCTTCCTAACAGGTGGGATTAAAGGCGTGCAGAGCCACACCCAGTGCCATATTAGCTTTTTAAATTTTCTAACAAGGCTATGAGTAGGTATTACCATTGTCTATTTAAAAGCCAAGAATATGCCGGGTGGTGGTGGCGCACACCTTGAATCCCAGCACTTGGGAGGCAGAGGCAGGCGAATTTCTGAGTTCGAGGCCAGCCTGGTCTTCAGAGTGAGTTCCAGGACAGCCCGGGCTTTACAGAGAAAGCCTGTCTCAAAAAAACAAAAAAAAAAAAACAAAAACAAAACAAAAAAGGCAAGAATACTGTATCTAAAAGTAACCCAGCCCCTTCAGTAGGCTGTCACAGAGCAGGGTTAAAGACATGCGCCACAGCCTGAGACATTTTAAACAACTTAAAGCAAGCACGAGTCATCTAATCACGTACTTTTCCATAAATACTTCATTCAGTTTTTATTTCCATTATGCTATTAATTCTAATACGTTGGTTGTAAATAAACCGTGCGTCTTTCTTTGCTGTTTGACTTGGTCCTCTTTAGTCTAGTTCCCAGCTGTATCATATGTTCTTGTTAACCATTCACACTTGCCACTGAAGATTTATCTTCCAGGTTTAGACTGACCTGTGTTCTCTGCGCCCTACTTCAGGTGTCTGACTGCATACCAGGTGTTTTATCTGGAAGTCCAGGGGGAATTTCAAACTTGCCTTTTCAGATATTCCTGCCTTTCTTCCTGCGTCTTTCTCGTCCCCGTTACTCTGCTCTGCTCCCTTTCTCTCTAAGTGGAATACCTCAGTGCTGTCAGGTCTGAGCTCCGTATGAGTCACGGTCACCTCTTTCATCCCCTCACAGTTAAACTCAGTGACCACTGCCCCCAGTCAGCTGCTGACAACAGGAGGGAATGCTTGTTGACTCGGGTTCATAGACTCTTACAGGGTATTTTCACTGTCATTGCCCCTCTGTATACACGAAGCTTGGTAAATATGAAGACTGGCCTTGATTACTAGCCAGATAAATTCTTACTTATTTTGATCACAGGCCCTAATTTTGATGACTTCAGATTAATTGGAAATTTTCTTTTATATATAGAAAACAATGACATTCAAGGATGTGGCTGTGGACCTCACCCAGGAGGAATGGCAGCAAATGAAGCCTGCGCAGAGGGATTTGTACCGAGATGTGATGCTGGAGACCTACAGCAACCTAGTAACTGTGGGTAAGGAGAGCTTTCCAGTTACCATGGAATTCCTTTCATTCCTAGTTGGCTGGATGAGCCTGGCCTTCCCTCATGATTGCGCATGCCCCACCCCTGACGGCAGGGAAGGCAGGCAGGTGCTGGCAGGGTCACGATGCTGGCGAGGTACTGTGCAGGTTCCTTGGTTCTCTTTCCCACGTCCTCAAGATCCCAAGATTCAGCCCCAGATCTCTAGATTGTGACCAGCATTGTCATGCAAGTTCTTTCCTGTTTCCTGATCCAGGTTGTCAAGTCACCAAACCAGATGTGATCGTCAAGTTGGAACAAGAAGAGGAGCCGTGGGTGCTGGAGGAAGAGAGGTTTTGGAGACGCTCTCCAGGTGATTAAGTGAGAAGTGGCTCTTAATGAGAAAGCCACGTGACAGAGTTCAGTGAGACTCTGTTCCCCATTTCCCAAGACGGCCTTATCCTAGACTTTCTTCTTAATGACAGATGTGTGTGTGACATGCCACTTGTTGGATTGTGTGACATTTCTAGGAATGACTCTGCTCTATTGGAGTTGTGCTCTTTTTTCAAACTTTAGAAGGGCAGAACCCTATGACTTCAGAGTGTGTCTGCAGCTTCCCCTGTGCCCGCCTTCCAGTGTGCCGGCAGCTTCCCCTGTGACTTTTGTACATTTCTATGGTTCTTGCACCCCACCTCACTCATGTTCACAATTTGATCTTCTTACACAGTATGTTTTGTGGACTGTGGCATTTTAAGCCAGCCTTAGTTCACACTTGGGATTCCTTTAGTTGGTGGCTTCAGTGCACTCTGGAAAGCTTCACCTTGGGTTTTATAGTAAGTGGCACTTTCCATTGTACTTCACAGGCCTCACGAGTCGGTGCTTTTGAAGGTTCCGTTCCTGCCTTCGAAAATACTGTGGTGTCTCCTTCCTACTTATCCACATCTTCCTCCTGTGCCTGCTAGGTTAAAAAATGAAAACCATCCAAAAATACAGTTTAAAAGTATCCTCCATCCTCCACACTTTGTTCTCTCTCTCTCTCTCTCTCTCTCTCTCTCTCTCTCTCTCTCTCTCTCTCTCTTTCAGCTGTATTCACTCCCTTGTTTCCAGAGCTCTCCTGTTTATTTTGCCATATGTATATTAGCTTAACTGTCTTACTTGGAAAACCCATGCTGCTGAAGACTGTGCTGGATGCATGAGTCGGCCAAGGCCCCTGTCTGTCTGTCTGTCTGTCTGTTCTCCATCTACTTTGAGAAATGGAGCTTTCTAAGTTCTCCTCTTTACATTTTGTTTGTTGTTTGTTTACCCACATATTAGATAAGAAAGAAAAACAAGTTCTCTAAGAATTGAAAGGGGGCTAGAGACATAGCCCACCAGTTAAGAGCACTGGCTGTACTTCCAGAGGATCTGAGTTCGGTTCCCACAAATTCATGGCAGCTTACAACTGTCTGTACCTCTATGTCAGGGGATCTGATGCCTTCTCTGGTCTCCTTGGGAAGTAACTAATATGAAATGAAAATTTAAAAACATTTTTGAAAGAAATGAAAAGGAAATTATAAAACCATTTGAATTTACAGGTGTTGGTATCGTCTCCCTGGAAAGTGCTAGAACCATTGAGATGGTGTGTCAAGTTGTTTGAGAATCCAGTGAGGTAATAGGAATGTAACACATAAAAACTAATAGCCCTCACAAATACCTCACAGCTAAGAGGACATAAAAGAAAGAATGTCCATTTGTAGTAATAGCAGTAAAAATAAAATACTGTTTGAGGCATGGGCATATAACAACGTACAAAACAAAGACAACGTACATGGCACTTAGAATTTATGGGTTTTTGTTTGTGTGTATGTGTGTGTTTGGATGGGTTTTTGGTTTCTGTGTTTTAGGTTGGATCTCTAGAGAGACCATGCTGTTCTTGAAGTCTCTGGTCCCTCTGCCTCGACCTCTCAAGTGTTGAGCGTATGTGATGCCGGAAATCACACAGGGGTTTGTGCGTGCTGAGCGAGCACTCTACCAACTGAGACACATCCTCAGCCCAGATTTATTTTCTAAGAAAATGCCTTTGAGTACTGGAGAGATGGCTCAGCAGTTAACAGCATTTGCCTCTTGCAGAGAACCTAGCGTTTTGGGTACCAAATGCACATAGTACACATACATATTCACTCCAGTACACATAAAATTAAAAATATAAAGGATAGACCTTTCTAAATTATTACATTTGACAAGATTGGCTGTATCAAATTCTTAAGCCTTGTTTTGTTTCCCAAAGTTTTACTGTGGGGAGTGTCTTGTGAGCTTTAGTCAGTTCTGTGTTATTTCCACTTTTAAATATTGCTGGAAAAGGAGCCTGGTTGTTTGTTCTCATAAATCACTTGCTCTGCTTGTCCACACGGGCTGTCGGGGTTCACGCGTGGGGAGTCGCTTTGTCGCATTTTCTCTAAAGCTTTAGAAACGCTGTCAGCTATGATGGTATTTCCTTCAGACTTGTGGATTCTTTTTCTCCCTTCCATACATTTGTTTGTTTTGTTTCCATTGTTAGGAATCACACTCACCTTCCCCAACTTGTGCATTCTAAGCAAGTGCTCTACCACCAAACACCTCTATAAGCTCAAAGATTCTTTTGGGGTTTTGATTTTATACTGCCATTATACAGATTAGTTAGTGTGCTTTTCTGATTCTCACTGTTTGTCTCAGGAGTCTCATTGTTGGAGTATTTTCTCCTGGACCCACTACAAAGAGAAAAAAACGTTCCGAGCTAATAGAAAATCTTTGTACCTCACAGTGACCATTCCATCAGGTTCAAAGTTGGGTTGCCCATTGTCCTAAGCTGAAGGGACTGTCATCTTCATGATTCTTTTGTCTTCAGGTCCCTCCCACTCTCCTGTGCTAACAGTGTGTTTTTCCAGAGTAAGGTTTGTTTGCATCTGCTTACTCAGTTGTTCTTCCCTCGCCATTTGTCAAGACCACATGAAGTCAGCTAGGTGCCTTCCGCTGTCAACTCACCGGGACCTCAGAGTTGGACAGTCTGTGTCTGTGTCTTATAGAACTCTGTTTCCTAGATATCTGAGAGAAGAAGTACGTTTTGACCTCTGGACTTCTTCTCTACCTTAGACAACCCATTTTCTGTTCTTTGCTTATATTCCGGAGTTAAAGTTTCATTGAGGATGTATTTTCTGTTCTGTTCTTTCTATTTGTAGAGGGAGACATGTTTGCTATACCACCATATTGAATTGGGGAGACTTCTGCTCTGTTGATCCCATAAAGCACCCTTCTAGGAAATAGCTTTCCTCTTTCCTTTTCTCCACGTTTGGATTTTTCTTTCGGTCTCACTCACTGTTTATTTCTTGTTGTTTTATGAAATGCTTTTTGCAGCACTCCTTTTCTCAACTTCTCCTGGACTGTTAGGGACCAGGCCAATTGAAGACTTCGTCACAGGCTTGTTGGAAGGACAAAGGGGACATTAATATCTGTGTCCTTGTTCATGGACAGACTTGACAAGGTCCGAGGTGGGGCCCAGGGTCTCAGGGGAGTCAAGGTTTCAGTTCCTGGAAACCGACTTTTCCCCAGACTTTGTGATTATCAGTCCCAAGGCCAGTGATGTGCTTGATCTGTGCACACTCAGACAGTCTGTGTCCCTTTGTACAACATTTCCTGATGAGCTTCCTGCTGACCCATCGCATTGTGTGACAGCTGACTGCTGGCTCGGGCCCGTTTTCTCTGCCAACAGTGGATAAGATGCCCTGCTGTGTACGTAGTATACATGCTGGCATGGTCCACAGCTGATGCAGTCCTCCTCACTCTAGCTTTGTGTCTTCTTTATGTTCTCATCCCTGGTCCTCCCATGACACCTCGCAGTTTAGGACCCTCATTCCTTCAGGTTCAGGTCGTAGGAGATCTCCCTGAACAAGTTACATATGGACACTTTCCTTTCATGTGCCTACCTGATATTTCTGTGTTCATCGCATTAATCTGATCTGTAGCTCTAGAAATGGCAGTGTGGGAATGTTACCTTTAATGCCTCCAGAACTGTAATACTCTTTGTATCTTTTCCTTTGATCTGAGGGCTCTGAACTATCAAGACTCAACAGTTACTTAATGTTGAGCTCAGTTCCCAGTAAGTGTCCCTGTCTTGCCCCTCTTCATCCACCAGAGTGAGTGGAGTCTGAAAATGTTTTCACACTGTGGTATCCAGTACTTAAACTGTTAACCCACTGAGAGGAAACCTGCGGTCTTGTTTTCCCAATTGATTCCTGAGTTGGTTGTCTGTACTTTGAAAGGTTCTTTCTTTCACTGTGTGTGTTGTTTGGCTTGTATGTAGTGGCAGCAAAGTTACAAAGGTCCTTGTAAGCAGAGCTTTTAACTGAGCAGGTTTAATGTAGTCTGTACCTCACAGTTGATGGCACTCACAGATGTGGAGACCCACAGGACAAGACGACAGCACCTGCTGTCCCAGAACAACAGGAAATAAAGGGGCTCGACTCTGGATCACTTCATACTTTTTACTAGAAATACGGCTTGTTCATTAAGCGCATATAAAACTAAATTATAGCTAGATAGTTGACATTCTCTTCATGCTTACTAATAGTTTTGGATTGGAATTAGTTTGGACAATCTAATCTTCAAATGCTCTCATAATTATTACTTTATGAAAACTAATATGCTTTTGGTGTATAAAATGGGCAGATTTATCAGGATTCTGTGGTAGTTCCTGGAGGCAAAAAAAGAACTTGTGCTTTGTGTCTCTTGCTCTCATGGAGCTGTTGTTTTCTTTTTTTTTTCTTTTTTTTTTTTTTTTATATTGTCTTCTTTTTTTTTTAGATTATTTATTTATTATATGTGAGTACACTGTAGCTGTCTCCAGACACCCATATGAGGGCATCAGATCTCATTGCAGATGGTTGTGAGCCACCATGTGGTTGCTGGGATTTGAACTCGTGACCTCTAGAAGAGCAGTCAGTGCTCTTAACCGCTGAGCCATCTCTCCAGCCCCTGTTGTTTTCTTTTTATACAGTTTTTTTTTATTTTTTTTTTATTTCAGTATGTGTGTGGAGGACAAATATACTCAGAAATGCCACCTACTTCCTTTAAGGCCGAGCCTCTCATTGGCCTGGACCTCACCAGTTGGACTAAACTGGCTGACCCTTAGCTAAAGGGTCCTGTTTCCATGTGCATGTTGGGGATTGAACTCATGTCCTCCTGCTTACAAGACCAGCACTTTCCTAACTGAGCCATCTCTTTAGCCTGATTTCTTTGTGTTTTAATATGCATTTTTAGTTTTCTCCAATGTTTATAGGAATTCAGATTCTACAGTGGTATGCCATTCTCACTTTATCTTTCCCTCCTTTAGGAGGGGAAACATATGTATAAAACATAAATTATTATATATTACATATATAAAAGGTAATACAGATTTTCATGCTTCTTTTGAGTAGTAAACTCTGCTGGTTAAATCAGAACCCAAAAGTCTTGTTCAGTGTCCCAGATACCACCAGTGTCTATTTTTCAAGTTTGCATGTCGTGGTACCTGGAGGCACATGCCAAACACCCTGCAGGACACTAATGAAAAGAATTAGAGGTCTCAGCATTCGATATATAAACATTCAAACCACTCGTACTGTTTTGTTGACCTGAGCCCTTCTGCATTTGTTTGCTTCTAAGTCTAGAGCCTCTTTGGTCCATTTTCTCCAGAAATAAACCTTTCTCCTGCCCGGATTGTAGAGACCCCGCCATGTTCTCACACAGGTTAGTGAGTGGTGGCGTAGTCAAGGTCCAGTTACAACAAAGGAGGCGACTAGCTGCTATGTCGAGGATTTGTGTGAGGGTAGGAAGTGGCTCTCAGAAGTCCCAGAAGGACGAAAGAGACTTTGCCTTTTTTTTTTTTTTCGAGACAGGGTTTCTCTGTGTAGTCCTGGAACTCGCTCTGTAGACCAGTCTGGCCTCGAACTCACAGAGATGCACCTGCCTCTGCTTTCTAAGTGCTAGGATTAAAGGAGTGCACCACCACTGCCTGGCTTGTTATTATTTTTAGTGTTAAGTTTCCTGTATTCTTTGCATATGTCCTATGAGAATCCTAAGATAATCCTGTATCTTCTGTAAATACTTACTGTCTGTATTGTCTTCTTGTTGAGTCTTTTGTGAAGCAGAAGTTAGGAAGTTTTAAGGATGCTCAGCTTTTCCCATTGATCATGCCCTTGCCCTTATCACGCTCTCTTCAACCACCGCCCTGGCCCTGGCCCTGGCCTGTTTGCAGTGTTGTGCTTTATATTTGGCGACGTGGTTTTTGCTGGCTTTGTGGCAAGTGTCTCGGCTCACTCAGGTGGTGCCGATGTCCAGTTGCTGCAGCACGTTGTTGAGACGACATCTCTGCCCTGTCGTATTACCCTTGCTCCTTTGTCATTTGTGTTTGTTTCCCTGTTCTTTATTCCGTTCCTTTGTTCTGCTTGTCTTTTCTACCGCCTCCCGTTCTGTACGATTGCTCGAGCTTAATCCCAGTCTTGAGGTCAGGTGGTCTCAGCCCCCGTCATTTCTTCTTTAATACTGTGTTCTCGATTCTGGGTATTTCATCTCCATCCTCAGAATCAGATTGTCTCTCTATACAGAGAAAAGTGCAAGCTGAGACTGCATTGAACCTATCAATCAAATCAAGGACTAACATGCTAGTTTGGGTCTTCCTGTCTGTCAGCATACATTATCCATTAGTTCTTTGATTTTAGAAGTCAAGAGTTTTATGTTTTCCCATGGCAGGTTTTGTACATATGTTATTAGATTTATATTGATTTTGTTTTGAGGAGTACTAATTAAAATAGTGGTGTGTTCATTTCAAATTCTGCTTGTTCATTCCTGATAAGCAGTTCATTTTTGCGTGTTAACCTTGTGTCCTGCCATCTTGTAATAGTGATTGCTGGCAGTAGGTTTACGTTGTGGAGGTAGTTTTTTGTTGTTTTAGATTTTTCTGCATAGATGAACACGCTGTCTGAACAACTAGTATTACTATGGCTTACCCCTTTCCAAATGTAAGTTTTCTGTCTCCTTCATCTCACCTTACTGCACTGGCCAAGCACTCAGTGCTACAGAAAGCAGTGCTCTAAAGGAGCACCTGCCTGCTGCCTGGGAGTTCTTGGGTCTCCTGGTTCTTGGTGTGTCTTGTCATTTCACCTTCCTGCCACTTGTGATTTAGCCTCTTATAGGTGCTCTCCAGTTAACAGTCCTGCCTACCGTTCATCTCGTACTCTCTTGTTGAAATCGTGTCTGTTATATATTCCTTTCTGTTTCTTATGCCACTAAAGTTTGGCCCTTTATTCTTTTTGAAAAGGGCCAAACATACATATTTGGTCTGGGCCGCTGTGTTTAACCACAAATACGAATTTTATCTTGTTGATACTTGACCCCTTACCCTAGCCCGTTATATATTTACCCCTCATTTTAATTCCATTCATTTTGCTGTTTTCTTCCTAATAATCAAGGATACTGTTTTTTAAAAATACCATAAGTGCTACTTAGACCTACAAATGCCAGGTTTTTGTTTTACTTTGGACTTTTCCCGTATAATGTCGCCTGTAGGAGTAACTTTTCAGTCTTTAAGAATGAGGGTAATTTACATTTTAGTTTCTTATTGGCTGACTAAGGCCCACCATAAGGATTCAAATGTCTAAATTGTTAAATAGTATAGGGATAGAGAATTTCAAAAATAATAATTTTTGGTCCTCCATTTTAGAAGATTGGGAAGTTGATGAACAGATGGAGAAACAACAGGAAACCCTGGGGAGGAAAGGCACACCTGTCTCCAGGAAAGCCCTGATTAACACAAATGTCAGTGACTGTAAAAAGGTCGCAAACATTTTCCCTTTGAGCTCAGATATTGTTACTTCAAGACAAACCTCTATGGTTGTGATTCACTCAATAAGAGTTTGGAACGAAATTTAGAGATATTTAGTTATAAGAGATTCTGTGTAAGAGACAAGAATTTTGATTGTGAGGAGTGTGGTGTGCCATTTGACCATTGGTCACTCTGTGCTGTAGCGCCCTTTATATGTAATCAGTGTGGACAAGACTTCGTTCATAAATGTGACCTCCTCAGACATGAGAGAAGTCATGCTGTAGAAAAACCTTATGGGTGGAAAGAATGTGGAAAATCCTTTAGAAGGAAGGAAAATCTCACTACACATCAGAAAATTCATACTGGGGAAAAGGCATATATGTGTAACGAATGTGGGAAAGCTTTCATTCAAATGTCTAATCTCATTAGACATCAGAGAATCCATACTGGGGAGAAACCTTATGCATGTAAGGAGTGTGGGAAAGCTTTCAGTCAGAAATCCAATCTCATTGAGCATGAGAGGGTCCACACTGGAGAGAAACCCTATCAATGTAAGGAGTGTGGGAAAGCCTTCAGCCAGAAGCAGAATCGTGTTGAGCATGAGAAAATTCACACTGGGGAGAAGCCTTAGGCATGTAACGGATGTGGTGGAGCTTTCTCTCGAATGCCGTCTGTCACTCTGCGTATGAGAAGCCACACAGGGGAGAAACCTGATGTGTGCAGCGAGTGTGGAAAAGCCTTCTCACAGAGTTCTTCCCTTACTGTACATATGCGGAATCATACTGCTGAGAAACCCTATGAGTGTAACAAGTGTGGGAAAGCCTTCAGCCGGAAAGAAAACCTTACCATCAGAAAATCCATACTGGGGAGAAACCTTATGAATGTACTGAGTGTGGGAAAGCTTTTATTCAGTTATCAAGCCTTATCAGACATCATCGAACTCACACTGGTGAGAAACCCTATGCGTGTACAGTATGTGGGAAGGCCTTTAGCCAGAAATCAAACCTTACCGAGCACAAGAAAATTCATACTGGAGAGAAACCTTATCATTGCAATCAGTGTGGAAAAGCCTTTAGTCAGAGACAAAGTCTCCTTGAACATGAAAAAATCCATACTGGAGAGAGACCATTTCAATGTACGCAGTGTGGGAAAGCCTTTTCTCGGGTCTCATCGCGTACTCTTCATGTGAGAAGTCACACAGGGGAGAGACCTGATGAGTGCAGCCGATGGGAGAAAGGCTCCTCTGAGTGCTCATTACTAACTATACACATGAGCAGCCGTACTGGATACTGAGAAGCCCTTTGAATGCAATGAGTGCGGGAAGGCGTTTGCTCAAAGAGCATCTCTTTCTGTACATAAAAGAAGCCATACAGGTGAGGAACGCCCCACGTGCTAAAGGAGGAGTGCCTCTCATTTGCCTCTAGACCTGATTTACTTGAAGTATCTGATGGAAGTGCCAAACCAAGATCTCTGGAAACGTTGGCACTCCTGAATCTGTGCAGAGAAATGTATACATAGATAAATGCACCATCGTAAAATTTTCAGTTCTGAAAGTCTGTAGACAATACAGTTCCAAATAATCTCATACCATTTTTCTATAGTATTTATAAAATTATTGTAAAATTCACATGAAATAGAAGTGAAGACTGGACATGGGGATGCTTACCTATAATCCCAGCACTTGGCTGACAAGTAGGAGGATTGCCGCGCGATTGAGGCCAGCCTGCTCTACATACTGAGACCGTGTCTCGGTAAATAAAAAAGGTCTAAGGATTGCCAAAATGGTTTTAGAAAAAGAATAGTACAAACATACTTATTGTAATCCCTGCAAGTCTGGAGTTCAGGACAGGAGTATCTACAGTTCGAGGTCATCCTGGGCTACATAGTGAGACCCTCTCTCAGAACAAAACAAAACAAAAATACCTAAGTATATTCTAAGTACCCAGTTAGTACTTAGACTAGCACTGTTTATAATGTAAATTTATAGCCACTTAAAAGTATATGGCACAGGAGCATAATTAGGTAGATAGAAACAAGTTTCAGAGTACCCAAATCAGAGCTGTGAAACATGGACTTAATGTTTGACACACGTGATACCGTGACATGGCAGAGAAAGAACAATCTAGTCGTGTGTTTCTGGAATATTTGACTCTGAGAAAATTAAAGTATTATCAGTGCTGCTGCATAATAAACACTGTTCTGAAGGATTTGAACACTGACTTGTGAAAACCTCAAGCCTTGAAACCTTTGGGTAATTATGATGGGTAATGGTTGCTGTTTCGTGCATACAATCCTAGTGTTTGGGAGATAGAGGCACAAGGCCAAGAAGGAGTTCAAGGTCAGCTTTGACTACATAGCAAAGCTTGAGGCCAGCCTGGGCTACGTGAGACCCTATCTTCAGAAAAAGAAAAAATAAAGAAGCAAAGTTTACTGGCTCATACTTGTAATCCCAGTATTGAGGAGAGAGGCAGATCCCTGAGCCCTGCTAGCCAACTAGCCGAGCCTGTTTTGCAAGTCCTAGGCCAGTTAGAAATCCCTTGCTTTCTCCCCCCCAGAAGTGAGTAGCTCCTGAGGAACAATGGCCAGGATGCCCTCTAACCTCTCTGACCTGCATACACACGTGCATGCACAATGGATCCACATGCACATGCATGCCCACACAGTACTGAGAGTGGTGCAGAGTTAGTGTGCTTTATTTTATTCTGTGGTTGGTTTGTTTCACATTTTAAATATTTTTGATATTTGGATTCATCTTTCAACTAATGATGTATTAAATCCAAGTAACTTACTGTGAAAATGGAAATGCAAGCTCAGCATTAGCAGATGTGCCGTGGGTTATTTTCTTGTGGGAGGACTGGCTGGTTCCTGGATGAAGTGCTGAGGACTAACACCAGGGCCTTGCTCATGTTAGGCAGCTCCTCTCCCGCTGAGCCGTACGTATCCAACCCCTTCATTTAAACGCATCTGTGAAGCAGTGAATGTCTTAGGTTCAAGTAGATCTTTATCCTAAATGATCTACTTATTCATCTGAGGCCAGGGCTCATATCCCAGGTTGTCTGTCTTCAACTTGCTGTGTAGCTGAGAATGTGTTTGAGCTGCTGCTGCTCCCAGTGCTGAGAGCAGCACGGCTCTGCCTGATTTACGAGGTGCTGATTCTTAAACCCAGGCCTGTAACTGAGCCACCTCCTCAGCCCACAGCGTCTGAAGTTAGGACAGTATAAAGTATGCGGCTTGTCTCTTGTGATTTCTGATCTTGGGGCCTGTGGAGGGCTAGGAATGGAACCAGGGCTTTGCACATGTTTGACAGGTACTCTCCTACTTCACTGTGTCCCCACCTTTGGTTTTCTGAGACAGGTCTCCATGTGTAGTTCAGGCTGGCATTGAACTCCTGATCCTTCCTCCTCAGCTTCCCAAAGTACTGAGATCATAGGAATTGCTGCTGTGCCCAGCTGAAAGTGTGTTTTATTTACCACTTTAGGGTATCATCAGCTCTGCGTGTTTCCTGTTCCACAATAGACTTGTTAGGCTGTTAACTAGTTAAAATGTGTCTAGCATCATGCAGAATTAAGATGTTCTAGGAAATTTGTGTTGTGATATTATTGCTCTTACCCTGTGATTTTTGCATATGGTTAACATAGGCATTAATTTCATTGTTAACCGATACATTTTAGAATGAAAAGCCCTTTTTATTCCCTTAGGTGGCTATATGCAGTTTTGTTGTTCAATCTTAACCTATAACCCATGTTAATCCTTTCACAACCATTGGCTTAGTGGCTTATTTAGTTTTGGCTGGAAGCCGTGAGGGTCCCACGTTCTATGCAACAATGTTCTCCACAAGGACGTCATTCTCTTAACACATGAGCCAGTCTTTAAGATAAGGTTTGAAATGTTGTCGTCTTCACAGTATTATTTAAAACAAAAAAACCACTAATGTATTTTTAAAATCAAGAATTAAGGATGTTGATCAGAGGGGTCTTTAAATTTTATATTTGAGCATTAATTTTATTTGTTTGAAGTTAACTTCACATGAGGAAATGTCTTTCAGATAAAAATTCTGCAGTACAATTATGATTGTCTCAGTTTGGACTGTTATGGAACTTAGGGTGATGGGTAGCAGCGTGTCATAGATAGGAGGGATTATATTCGTGGAGGCAGTGTGTACTAAAGTACTACTAAAGAATTGTCATTTTATATATCTTGTCTTTCATGGGCTTCCCTCTATGTCTAGTCTTATAAACATACTTAATATTTATAGATGTAAATATTTATATAATTTTTAAATTTTTTACTTTGTCCACGTAAGAACACTATGTAAATATTCTCAGTTGTAATGCATTGGGTTTTTGGGTTTTGGCTAGCCTGTCTTTTTTTTTTTTTCTCTGTTTTTTTCTTTTCTTTATTCTTCTTTTTTATCTTGAGCCTGTGTTGCATATAGCATAAAGTTGTGTGGAGTGTATGAGATGCCACCTCTGCACTCTGTTCTCAGCAGGGCTGTGAAGCAAACAGAGAATTAACTTTTCACTGCAGACTGGAAGGTCTCCTTAGGATCTTCATTGGGCCTTCCCTGTCCCCAGTAAGGCTAGCTAAACCCACTGGGTGAGATGAAGCGCCCGGTTATGAACTGACCCTGGAGTCTAAGCATGTGCTTTGCTGATTATAACTGTTCACCAAGGAATCTGTTCCTTGATCAGTGCTCTGTATGCTCACAGCCCTTCCTCAGCCTCAGATGTTAGGACCTGACACACCAGTAGATGTGAACTCAGCTGGATTTGCTCATGGGAAAGATGAGATACACATGAACACGAAGCTCTTGCGCTTTATGGTGAGCGTGTGGGGTGTGCCTAGAGCTTAGCTGTTTTGGAACACAGCAGGGAGTGTTGCCTCCAACAGAGCTCTGCTCTCCTAGGCAACGGACATCACAGACCCTGCCTACGGACATCACAGACCCTGCCTACGTGAGGAAAGAGCATCTGGCCACTAAACACTCTTTGTCTTGTCTTGCTAAGGAGGCCACAGGGACAGGTAGATAAGCTCAAGGCCACATATTCACGGCAGAGCCCTGTGAGGTTGAGTTATAACATTACAGAGTGCTTCCCTCCCTCCTGCACATGGAAGCTCCGCAGCAGGAGGATGCCTCACACAGCGGTACTGACAGGGTTATGAGATAGACTATAGAGACCTAAAACCAGGGGGTGAGAGGGAGGACCCACGAGACCTAGAGGAAACTCAAGCCAGCTGCAGAAACCCCAGAACAGTCTAGCGTGTTTATCTTAGTTTACATGGAATCTTTTCAGTTAAACATCCGAGGGCATGTTAAAAAGTCAGGGAAAAATAGCCAAGTACACAAAGACAAGCGTAAAACCAGACTCTGTCAGGTTTGATGTAGATTCATAAGTAAGAAATTTAAGGTAAGTGTGATTGAAATGTTCAGGAGTGTTGTGGAAAGACTAGTCAAGTATGCAAGCAGTAAGAGACCACAAAGAAACTGGGAAGGGCCTCCAAGGCTCATGAGTCTCCTGAGCACAGCCCCAGAAAGACACTGAGCACAGCCCCAGGAAGACACTGAGCACAGCCCCAGGAAGACACTGAGCACAGCCCCAGGAAGACACTGAGCACAGGCCCAGGAAGACACTGAGCACAGGCCCAGGAAGACACTGAGCACAGCCCCAGGAAGACACAGGAAGCTGGAAATGTGTCGGCTGGAATGCCTCAAACGGATGTGAGAGAGTTGTCACTGGAATGTCGGAAGGAAAAGATAAACAAAAATGTTGACAACTAATGGCAGAGACTTTCCAGAGTTAAAGATGGCAAATCACAGATCCCATATCACAGATCCCATATCACAGATCCCATATCACAGATCCCATATCACAGATCCCATAGATGCAAGAGAACACCAAACAGATTAAATATGAAAAACTATCTGTGTTTATTATACTAAAACTGCAAAAAAGAAAAAGAAAAAGAAAGAAAGAAAGAGAGAAAGAAAGGAAGAAGATGAAGCAAACCTTGAAAGAAGCCAGTGGGTGAGGGCTTTTCAAAGACCCTCCCTATTGTAAGGTATATGATGGCTTCATTGTATTGTTAAGTAATATTCCATAGAAGAAGGCTTAAGAGTCATACTGGATTTCTCTTTAAAATCATGGATGTAAGTAAAGTGCGTAATGTGTTTTTAAAGTTTGAATTCTACAGTGAAATGATTAAGATGAGAGGAAAATTTAAAACTTCCTCAGAGCCAGATATTCGAAACCTATGTCCTCGTCTCCTGACCCAGAGTCATTTGTGGCTGTACCCAAGGAACCTGTATCTTTCAGGGGTCCCATCCCTCAACATTTGAAGTTCATCAGTCACTGAGGAGAGAAGAGGCAGCACGTTCGATACTCAGAATGTGTGTTCCTTGAATTGGAAATCATACAAGGAAGAGGAGCATCCCGTAGAAGGGAAGACATGCTTCCTCACTCACCCTGTGAAGTCAGCATTACCCTGACGGAAAACACAGACTGGTACATCCCTTATAAATACAGGGACTAGAGGGCTGGTTCTGGGGTTAAGAGCACTGTCTGTTCTTGGAGAACCTGGGTTAAGTTCCTGGCACCCCCATGGCAGCTCACAACTGTCTGTAACTCCAGTTCCAGGGAATCTAACATCCTCCTCTGGCCTCTGTGGGCACTACACACATGTCGTGCACAGACATACTTTCAGGCAGAACACCCAAAAAAATTGATTTTTTTTTTAATTTAAAATACTGATGCAAAAACCTTGGTAAAACACTAGAACACAATTTAAATACATGTTTAAAAGAATTACACACTATGATAAAGTGATGCTTCTGGAATATAAGGATAGCTTAGTGTATAAATCAGTAAATGAAGCCATACCACCTTAGTACACACACAGTCATTTCAGCTTTGGGGTTTGTTTGTTTGTTTGTTTTTGTTTTGTGTTTTTTTTTTTTTGGTTTTTCGAGTCAGGGTTTCTCTGTGTAGTCCTGGCTGTCCTGGAACTCACTCTGTAGACCAGGCTGGCCTCGAACTCAGAAATCCACCTGCCTCTGCCTCCCAAGTGCTGGGATTAAAGGCGTGCGCCACCACTGCTCGGCGGCAGTATCTCTGATCTGTGGCATTGGATCCTGTTTCATTTTTTTAGAAATTTTATCCCCATCCCCCGCTTCTTCCCACTAAGCCTTCAGGATGCTACTCTATTTTAAATCTCATCTGCTCAACTACAATGGTCTTGTCATACCTGAGTCAGCTTCTTGTCCTAACTCTGATTTTTAATTTTTTCTGTGCCTTGCACTTTGTTTATTATGGAAAACTAGAAACTTCCTGACAAAAGTAACTCCAGGAAACAGACCTGTCGTGATATGGTGGCCGGGTGTGGACGGAGAGGAAGGGAACTCTGGGAATCTTGTGCGGCATCTCCATCCTGATGTCCCTTTCCCTCTTTCCAGTGAGTCTCCCCTGTTCTAGCACCTGATGAGAAGGGAGTATCTGCTCTCCATCGTCCAGTGAATTGCTGCTCTAAACTGTGAGCCTCACTCGTGCCTGTGAGGTTTTACCTTGTAGGTGAGCAGGGTGACTACAGGGAACCCTCTTTCTCAGGCCAGTTAGTGTCACTGAAGCTCCACTAGGTTAAGTAGGCTTTTGCATAAGGCTCCTGGGGCTGGCCTTGTGAGGAACAGAGCTCTGGGTGTATTCAGAAGGTGGCTTTCCGTGCCTCCTGTCAGACGCACAGTGGAGAATTTCTGTGGTCTGGACTAAGAACCTGGTGAGGCAGGTAGAGATCAGACTGAAGCACCTGCCAGGAAAGGCCTGCTCTTTCTATACGCTTGTTTGCCTTGTTTCCACATGCTAGCCATTCCTGATGCTAGACAGACTTGGGTTGAGGCTCAAGGTGGAAATTTTGGAGAGAGAGAGAACAGATTTATGATAACTACAATTTATTATTCCTTGGTGCTACACATTTCTGTCCTTTGTGTACCACTCAGTAGACAGTGGGCAAATCAGACATTCTGAGAAGCAAATAGAAACAAGGTTTGACATGTGTTTGCTGTGGTTTGTTGCCAGGGAAAGTGACAGGTGCTGTTGCTAAGACTGTACTGGACAGGAGGAACTGGCTTCTCTGCGCTGCTCATGGTACCATCCTCTGCTTTTCTACTTTCCCCAGTTGATGGGCTCCATAGTCTCTGTTTGTACCATGTAGGAATGGATGCGAAGCACGTTCTGTCTGCTCACTCTCAGGCTTCTCCATCCTGAGTCTCAGGCACGTTTGCTCAAGAATGTAGTGACCATAGTCTGCTTGGGAAGATGTCAGGACAGCTGTGAAGAAAAAAACCTATCATCAGACTGGTCTCTGGTTTGCCACAAGTGGCAGCTGCCTCTGTCAGTTACATTTCTCAATTTATTCATTCTGCCTCCCCCCCCCCCCCAGCTTCTCCTCAACCCTTCTGCTTTGAAATGTTGAAACTTGAGCTGCCAAATGCAGCTGTAGTATTGCCTGAGGAGTTACAGAGAAAGGGAGGGAAATTGCTTGGTGTAGTGTTTCAACCACCCAAACTAAGCAACCTCTTTACTCTTGTATTTAGCATTCAAAATGCCCTTGGATGTCAATCCTTGTGATGGCACTGAAATCCTGTTAAAACACTACAGACCAACTTTATTAACCAAAATGGATACCACCTTCTTATATTTTATATAAAATCCACTTTATGTAAAAAAGAAACTCAAAAAAGTGTGGCGTGCTCTCCTGAGACTGGGACTCAGCGTTGTGCAGCGATGCCACTGGGACTCACGGCTGTGGTGTGGGGTTTTCTGTGGTTTCCGCTCCAGTCCGCAGTGGTTCTCATATCTGCCTGTGTCTCAGAACTGGAGGAATAGCTTTTCCTGGGTCTCACTGTGGGTGGGTCTAGGAGATGTTGGTTTTAAAATAGGTTTACTTGTTAGAAGCTTTATGCACTCAAAACGAGAAGCCAGCATACTAGCCACTCTCTACTTTTGCTCTGAAATAGTCTACGTAAGTCAGCCTGTCAGCCTCTCAGCCCTTCTCTCAGGTCTTTACCCTGGACTCCAGAGACTGTTTACTTCTTTGAAGACTAAACTTTTTCCTTTTTAAAAATGGAAGCATTTTACATAGTCCTGAGTCTGCATCTTGATAGCTGTACACACAGAGACATCCGTGCCTGACTCTGGGAGAGAATATTCAGTCAACTTTCCCACAGTCTCATCTGCCCCTTCCCCCAGAAGTCTCCAGTCTAAAGTCACCAATTCCGGCTTCCGTCCTGGTGGATCAGTTTGCACATTCTGGTGCTGCATGTTCGCGGGACTGTGCACCATCGGTGGCAGCCGGCCTCGTTTGCTCAGATCCTGGGAGCTTTTGCCACACTGCTGTCTCAGTTACTTCTTTTTATTAGTCATGTTCTCACAACTAACTTATCCAGTCACCTGTCGGTGAATAGCTGAACAGCTTCCATTTTGGGGGCTGTCAGAAAGGAAGCAAGCATAGCGTGTGTCCCCGAGACTTAAGAAAGAGAAGCATTTCTCCTGACTAGATGAACAGTGAGGCAGGGGTCGCTGGGTAATGTGAGGCGTGTATGTATGAAAACTTGTCAGTTTTAGTACTGTTAATGCTATCGTAATAGAGTCTTTCTTAGCTCATCGAGCCGTGGAAATGCGAGTCACAGTGGTCATTTTGACTGATGACTGCACCAGTGGATAACAGATGGTGTCAGCTGTGGCACGCGCCTGTGCCAAACCCACGGGAAGCTTCAGCAGCTGCCTCGGGAGCGAAACTGATGCCAGTTTCCATAACTCACGGCACTGCTTCTGCTTCAACTAAATTTAACAACTGAGCAACACAGAAGCCGTTTGCATTTACCAAGTCTGCCCAGTATAGTCCCTGTTAGTGAGCCTGGCAGAAGAGTGGCCGGTTCCCTGTTTTAGATTTGTTCTGCGTGATTCCCAGTGCCTTCTTCTCGTCTTTCTATGTGTGAGACTTATTAAATGTTACTACCGTCATAGAGGAACAAACAGACAGCAGCACGATGTGGGGCTTCAAGGAGCACTCAGCCATGTGGCAGCATGGCTGTCTGTCCCTTCTGTCTCAAGACAGAGAGGTCCTATGACACATGTCTGATGGATGGGTAGTCAGTAGTTTGTGTGAGGCTGCCTTTGCCTGGAAGTACGGAAGAACAGGAATCTAGAAAAACAAGTTTGTAGAGGACCTTTAAACACTGACGTGCCTGGCTAACATTCTTGAGGAGTTTTGTTTGTTTTTGTTTTTTAATTAGCCAGATGAAAGGTGGGGGAGGGGAGACCCTTGTGAACTGAGTAGTTCTTTTCCTGCTGGGCAAAGGTGGACAAAGACTTATCAGGAAAGTCTTAGGACAGTCTCTAGTGTGGGAAATCCTAGAGGAGAAGGGTGCCTTGGGAGAGGGGTCTTTCCTCAATGGCCTCCTTGCCTGCTGATATCTGCTAGCTACCTAACCCAAAAATTTAAATTATGTCAATGGACAGTGTGTCCCCCTAGACAGTTCCATGGGAACAGGCATCAGTTACTCCTGAGCAGCTGCTGAAGTGGCTGTCTACTTCCAGCTAAAAACGGGACACAGATGCATGTAGGGTTTCCCCGTTGGGCACTGCAGGGCAACTAAGGAGCTTCAGAGAGAGGGAGTTAGGTTGTCGCAGGACCGTACGAGTGAGAGTGGACATTTTGAGGGACTGAGAACTTTGTACTCGTCTGGCAAGGGAGATGTGGCGGGTTCCGAAGCTTGCTTTTCTGGAGGCAGGCGCTGGCTGTGCAGCAAGCATTCACTCCCAGCAGCTTGGGAAAGGAGCAGGAGCCGGGATATCCAAACAAGGAACCTGGGTGTTATCCCGAGAAGCCGGACCTGATCCGAGCAGAGAATCGAGCCGGGATGAAAGCTCCCCGAGGCCGCTGCTTCACAGAGGGAAGCAGAGTTGGAGCCCTGGCCAGCTGGAGGAGAGGGATTTGGGGTTGGCAGGGGTGGAGATGGGGGTTCTGTTTGGTTTTTGTTTTGTTTCCCTGTGTACCCCTGGCTGTAACTCTGAGCTGTGCCTGCCTCCCACGTGCTGGAACTCCATGCTTCGCGTCTGGTTTTTGTAATAACAGAGGGAAGGCAGCTTCCAAGGCGGAAAAGGCCGTGATAGAGGAACTGTGTCCGTTTGCTGTTTAACTGCATGAAGGTATCTGAGTGTGTAAAGTGTTTGAGGCCCATTACGAGAGTTTTGGCTAATTAATCAGATCCACTTGAGAGGGATAAGAAACAATCTTCATGAGTCTTTAACTCCCTTCCTAGGGTGTGACAAATGTCACAGATGGTAAACCAAGGGAAAATTAAGTGTCCTTAGATTAAAGGCAGGAGGTTCTGATCCAAGCCTGGAGGACACTCTGGCCCAGTAGTGAGATTTTCCAGAATAGTCCACTCTCAACTTAGCCTCCATAAGGCTGGACAGTGGTAGGACACACCTTTAACCCCTGCACTCAGGAGACTGGGGGTGGGGGGCAGATCTCTGTGAGTTGGAGGCCAGCCTGGTCTACAGAAAGAGTTCCAGAACAGAAAAACTGGAAGGGGGGAGGGGTCAGGTAGAGGGAAAGAAACCAATATTGAAGATGAAGTAAACCGTAATGTTAACTATACTGTGAGGAGTCTGAGCCTGTCTGACCTTTATATCAAAATGATAAAATTGAGGTCCGCTGGAGAAGTGGCTGACAGCAGATGACTCAGGAGGCATAAGGCGCCTCCTGTGGGGTGACTGATGTCACTAAGAGAGGTGACATCTCATTTGTTCATATACTTTTGCTGCAGCAAACATAACGTGAGTGCTCTTTAATGAAAGTGAGTTCTGACGCTATCCCCACCTCCGAAGCTCCAGTGGTTTTAAATGTCGGTCAGCTGACTGAGTCCAGGCCCACGTCACCTTTCCTCAGACTCAGCTACTTTGCTCAAGTAGCTTACAGAGCTCAGACTGGGGAGATTAAACAGAAAGAATTAGCAGAGACAAATACACCTACTGTTGGAATGACTATGACTTCATGAAAATCTGGATTGTGGCTGCACCAAGGCAGTAGGGGTGGTTTGTGCCCAGGAGGCCCTGGCTTGCTCTTGCTCAGTGTGTGTGACTTGGTGGGACATGGCAGCACTATTGGGGGGGGGTGATTGAGGTGAGGAATCCAACCTCCGGAATGAAGGTTTAGGTCACCCTGCTTGTAAAACCTAAGGACTTGAGTGGCCCTTTAATTGCATGTTGATGAACAGTGGTACAGAATACCTTCTTGAAGAGGAAGCTACAGCCCTCAAGTATAACATGTGTCCAATTGCAAAGGTAGAGGCTGCTATTAACTTGGTATATTTTATCTTATTACATGTGTTTATGTATTATCTATGCTTTTTATTTTTATTCTATATACAGATCTTCAGGGTTTTTTTTTTTCTTTTTGGTTTTTCAAGACAAGGTTTCTCTGTGTAGCCTTGGATGTCCTGGAACTCACTCTGTAGACCAGGCTGGCCTCACAGAGATCCTCCTGAGTGTTGGGATTAAAGGTGTGCACCGCACACTCAGCTAGCTGTAACAGACTCTTTAGGTAAAAGAGTGTTCAGTGTAGTGTACCTAAATTTGAAAAGTAATTCATATAGCCACTAATTAGCCAGTTACTATTGATAACCAACCGTTAGGATGGTGCATCTTCTCAGTTGCTTAGCTGCAAGTCGCTAGGTACAACTAAAGAGTTGTGTGGTCACAGGGAGCTTAAGCGTGTGTCTGATGGTATATAGGGTTGTGTGGTCACAGAGAGCTTAAGCATGTGTCTGATGGTATTTAGGGTTGTGTGGTCACAGGGAGCGTAAGCGTGTGTCTGATGGTATATAGGGACTGAGTAGCCAGAGGGAAAGGCTGCCAGCTACAGGCTGTGGCTGGATGGAAGGTTTAGTTACTCCTTGGCATGAGCTGTAACTGATCTTTTACTAGCGAGTGTGATGTTAAGCTCAGTCAGTAGGGGGTGCAGGAGGGACACTCAAGGAAGAGCTCCCCCTGACTGTGTTGCTGCACTCTCCGCTTCCTTGCTCCTATCTTAGGGACATTAGTAGTCGTGTATATGGGCTGCTCCATGGTGCCCAGCAGCAGCCGTGCCCCGGGGCACACTGTCTTCCTTTTGTGAGCACAGTAGACTCTCGTCTTTGGGAGCTGGGTGTACACCGGCTAGAGTCTGACTGGCATGTACTACAACTGTAGAAAGCCTTTCTAACTCGCGGTGTGTGCTTGTGTCCAGCAGCAAGGCCCACAGCTACCAGCACTCTCTCCAAACCTCCCCACAGCTCTCCAGTACTGGGACTTCTGGTCCTCAGGTTAGCTCTAGGTTTAAGGTGGGCATTCTGGAACCCTGAGAACTCCCACTCCTCATCTGTAGATGCCACAGACTGAAGGACAGCAGTGCACATGTCGTAGAGCCAGGCTTGGGCCTAAAGACAGTGGAGTAAGGTTCTCCCTCACCCACGGACTAACCAGACAAGTCCAGCCCTGCTTACCATCTGAGATGCGTGAGATCTGATTGGTTAAAGATGGTGGCTGTAGCTTTTTCTCAATAAAGCTGCCTCTGGGACTCTGCCCTAGGATCCCATTCTGGGTCATAAGGCTACCTTTTTACTAAGTCAAAATTGGAGAAGGCGGTGGGTGAGGTCTGGGCCTCTTTGTCGTCTTAGGGGGTAGGGGGCGGTGCAGGAGGATGCTCTCTCTGAGTGCAGTTCCTAACCATTTCCCACCTCTTTCTCTTTCCAAGAAGCCAGAAGAGGAGAAATGAAGAGTTTTGCCTCTAAGGACATGGCCAAGGTAAGCCACATTTGCACTTTGTTCGTAGAAAAGCTTTTTAGTTTCTAAACGCTGCTGAGAACTGAGGAGTCTTCTCGGGAGACTTAGGTGATGTGGAGAAGAGAAAGGCACGCTTGTGGTGTAGTTTCCCCATACCAGCCTAGGGCGGCTGCTTTGTACGAACAGCATCTGGGTTGTCTAGAACCTCTGTGTTCTAGACTTTTGTTCATTAGAACAGAATCTTGATGATGAACCTGACCAGTTAGCAGAATAAGGTTGTTCTGCCTAATTTCTGTGTTGTCCCTTCTAGGGTCACTGTAGTGACGGCATTCTTTCTTAAAAGTTATAACAGCCTAGGGTGTCTGCCTGGCCTCTTCAACTCACTTTTCCACAAGATGGAAAACGTTGATTGCATTCTGTATGTACATTAGGAAAGAAGATTTCTGCAAAAAACGATTGAGAACTGATCGAGAACATTAGTCACCCAGAAGACACTCAGTGGTCACTGTTTTCAGACTCTTTCGTCTGTGCTGTGATTGGCCCCGTGAGTCTGTTTTCAGTGCATGAGCACGCTGACAGAAATCACCAGCTCAAGCACTTGCTTTGTGTCACAGTGGTTTGAGGTTCTTCCCAAGTGTGATCTTATTCAATCCTAGTCATGACCCCGTGACACAGCTCTGACTATGTCATTTCAATAGGGCGTCTTTATTTACTCCTTGAAAGTAATGTCCGTTGATCACGTGCCTCCTCGGCTTTTTCTGTTACCTCCTGCAGACAGTCCCCTTAGCCTTTTTTTAACCTACTGAGTCCCATTAGTGCTGACTGGTCCTGCTGGCTCAGCCTGGGTAGGGGCTGCTGTGGGCCTGTGAGGGCCACGGCCTTGCCACAGCACCTCCCCTAGCCTTCAGGAGATATTTGTGTGGTGGCTACATTCTTCTACTTTCTAAGATTTATTTTTATTTTATGTGTGTGGGTGTTTTGCCTGTATATGTGTCTCTGCACTACATGTGTGCCTGGTACCCACAAGAGCTAGAAGAAGATGGCAGGTCCCCAGAGACTGGAATTACTGATGATTATGAGGTGCCTTTGCGTGGTGGAAATTGAACCTGCATCCTCTGGAAGAGCAGCCAATGATCTAACCGCTGAGCCATCTTTCTAGGCCCTCGATTTTCTTTTTTGATGATTTTCCTTTGACAATTTCATGCTGATATAGAATGCATTCTGATAACTCTTTCTGGACCCTCTCCTATCTTCTTCCCACCCCAGACAACACCCCAATCTCTTTACATGTCCCAGATTTGTTTTGTGACCCATGTAATTTAACCACGGCCATCTGTGTGACTCACAGATTGGTTTGTTTTGAGAAGGGTTTGACTGTACAGCCCTGGATGTCCTGGAACTCACTTTGAAGGCCAGGATGACCCAAACTCAGAGAGATCCTCTTGCCTCTGCCTCCCTAATGCTGTGACTAAAAGTATGGGCCACTATACAACTCTTGGATTTGAACTTCCCCCGTGTCCTGATTAGGTCACTGGTGGTTACATAGCTGGTGACAGTGACTCCCTAGGTCATTGGGTTTTGTTTTTATTTTTAACTTTTTCTTGGTCCTTCTGGAGTTTCGCATCGTGTATCGAAGTCCCACTCATTTCCCCATCCCTCATATCCACCCTTTGCCCTCGAGACATCCCCTCCAAAATAAAGCCCATGCGCGCACACATACACACGCACACACACCGACACCCCAACCAAAACAAAGCATAGAAAACTTCTCATTGTGGAAGCTGTAGTGTGTCCAGTGTGTCCAGTGTGTCCAGTGTGTTCCATAGTCTATCCCTCTGCCCACACATCTTCTCTTGCAAATGTTCATTGCAAGGAGTCATTGGTTAGGTTTAAGATCTCTGGCTTGGGTCCTCTCCAGGTCTCCTCACGGCTATTGCCCTGTGTCACGGAAGTCCTGCAGATCCAAAGTTTTCACACACTCTAGCAGTTCATAGATGGAGTAGAGTTTGGGATAGACCAATTATTGAAGTGGGCCTGGATGGTAGCTGAGTTGGTCAACCTGAAGCCCCAGGGCAAGCTCTCCTGCTCTCCTGCCCTTAGGGCAGGCTCACCCACACCAGAGCCCGCCCCACTCTCAAAGCTCGGGCCCACTCTCCCACTCTCACACCATTAGCTGGCTCACCCATGGCTTCACCAACAGGGCCGAGTGTGGGCCTGCTCTCAGTGTGCAGCCTGTGAGGCACATGGCCGGCTCACCTACTCGCTCTTACTAGGTCATTAGGGTGGTTTGTTTTTTTGTTTTTAAACATTTATTTATTTATTTATTTATTTATTTATTTAATGTATATGAGTACACCATTACTTTCTTCAGACGCTCCAGAAGAGGGCATCGGATTCCATTACAGATGGTTGTGAGCCACCATGTGGTTGCTGAGAATTAAACTCGGCACCTTTGGAAGAGCAGTCAGTGCTCTTAACCACTGAGCCATCTCTCCAGCCCTAGGTCATTGTTTTTAAAAGTAGGACTCTAAAATTTTCCTCAGACTTCCATCTACTTCAGTGTTTTGGTTTCTGTTATCAGGGAGTTGGGGATCTGAGCACCTGTTGTGCTGGCTAATGGTCCTATAATCTTTGTTGTGTTTTGCACATTGTGGTGATGGATGTGTTTCACCATTTTAACTCTTTTCAGGGCTGTTTTGTGGGTGCCTTCTTAAAAGCTTGTCGTCAGGGGGAAGTACATTTCTTGCAGCTTGCAGATTGGAGTGGTGACCCAAATAGTTGGGGTCCAGCTAAACCAGTTCCAGCTTTGCTCACTGTAGAAGACCCCTTTATATTACTCTTGAGTTTCCATACATAGAAGCTGAGGGTGGGGCACTGGTTGGAGGTGTGAGTGTCCTCGGTTCTTTGGAACTACAGAGGACAGCACGAGACGGGAGGCGTACAGGTCAGGTCATGGGTGTGAGGGTTCACAGTGAGACTGTTTAGATGTAAACATGTAGAAGGACAGACGTTCATAGGGCCAGAGAAGGGAGGCAGGGACCACAGTGACTCAACCCGAGTTACAGCTCGGGTTAGAAAAGTGACCAGTTAGGAAAAGTTTAACAAAGACACACCACACACACACACACACACACACACACACCTGCCGTGGAACATGAGGCAGTGACTAGAATTACACTCCGTTGAGAAACACCAGTTCCATGGACTTTGTGTGGAGTGTCAAGGAGCAGGGGTGCTCAGAGCCCCAGGGGCTCCTTTGTTCTCACACTGGCCGCCATGTGGGAGGGGCAGCAGGCGCTCCAGAGGGTTGTCTTCTCTGCTGTCTGTATGTGTCTTTGTGTCACACATGGCATGTCTGTATGTGGTTTCAGGACCCGCGGTTTGAGGATGTGGTCATTTACTTCTCTCTGGAGGAGTGGGAGTGCTTGCACCATTCCCACAGGAATTTGTACCGTGCTGTGATGCTGGATACCTACAGCAGCCTGCTTTCACTGAGTAAGCTCATCCCCCAACAAAGTTCAGAAGTGCTGGGTGTGATTCTCATGTCCTTTATGGAAAACGCTTTTTTTTTATGTATATGGGTATCTTGCCTACATGTATGTCTGTGTATCACATGCATGCCTGGTACCCTTGGAAACCAGAAGAAGGCATTAGAGCCCCTAGAATTTGAGTTACAGACCGTTGTGAGCCGCCATGCGGGTGCTAAGAATTGAGCTCCAGTCCTGCAGGCCGTGCTCTCAACTGCCGAGCCATCTCTCCAGCTCCTACTGACTTGTTTTGTTTGAGACAAAGTCTGTTGTCTTAAACTGACAATCCTCCTGCCTCAGCTTCATAGGTGCTAGGGAACTAGGCATGCACCACCACCACCAAAAGCTTTTGTTGAGTTTTTCATGAACACTTTTCAAGCACTGGGTTAAGTTAATTTGGCCACACCTGTGCACACACACACATATGCACACGAGCATGTTATGTTCTCCAGTGCCTTAACGCTCCTTCACTTTGATCCTTAGAAATGATATTTTTCTTTATTGTTTTAATTATTGAGTGGGGGATGGCATGAACATAAAGGTCAGAGGACATCTCTGTGGCGTGGCTTCTGTCCACCCATCTTTACTTGGGTTCCCAAGACTGGATTCAGTTTGCCAGGCCTTTACTCATTGAGCCATCTTGCTGGCCCACTTTCTCCCCACTCCACACTGCCCCCCCCCCCCACTTTTTCTCTCAGTCTTTTATTGAACAGAGATTTTTTTCCATACAGTATGTGCTGATTGCATCTCCCTCCCCAGATCCCTCCAGACCATCTCCACCCTCCCCACAACCCAAATCCATGCCCTTTCTTTCTGTCATTAGAAAACAAGCCAGGATAGGACTAGACAGACAGGGCGGGGGCGGATGTAAAAGCAGGAGAAACACACCTTTACACATAGAGAAAACCAATTGGAAACCATAATATATAAGCAAAAGATCTGTTAATGTTTAAAAGAAAAAAACTGGGAAAAAATGCTCAGACGAACCATCTTGATATCAAGAGAGAAAAATCTCCAACCATACCACTGAGTTTGTCTTGGACACCTACTACTGAGCATGGGGGCTGCCAGTAAGTGGGTTTCTATACCCAGTGAGAGTCCTTTGGAGAAAAGCTAACTTTTCCCTTGTGGGAGTTGTCAGTTGGAGAAAAGAGCTTCTGGGTTAGGAGTGGGGCTTCTGGCCACTTCTCCTCTCATGGCTGAGACCGTTTTTTTCTCTTGGCAAACATGGACTTAATTTCTACTATGTAGCCCAGGCTTGCCTTGAACCCACAGAGATCCACCTGCCTCTGCCTCTAGAGTGCTAGGTGTAATGAAATATAATTCGGCGAGAGTACCCGCAGAGCCCATGCCAAGCTGTGCCCGAGTCATCATGCCATGCTCAGATCTGGCATAAGAGGATTTATTCAGGGGAAGGGAGGGGAGTGAGGGTCTGGAGTAGGGGTAGAGGCAGACAGACAGGAGCAGAGCCATGAGGGGACAGAGAAGGACGGGGGGGGGGGGGGGGGGGGAGAAAGAGAGAGACAAGCCAGGAATAATATAGTGCATGGGAACAGAGAGAGAGAGAGAGAGCTGGGGTGGGAACAGAGAGAGAGAGAGAGAGAGAGCTGGGGTGGTGGCGTCCTTTTATATGTAGTGGCAGGTGATGGCAGAAAGTAATGACTTAAGCCATGGCCTACAAGCCAACACTAGGACTCAAGGCCTGCGGCAACTCTGACGTGCACAGTAAATGTCCCCTTTGTCTTTGGACAGGTCTTGCTGACACTAAGCCACGTGTGGTCTCCCTTTTAGAGCAGGGGAAAGAGCCCTGGATGGTTATGAGGAATGAGACAAAAATTTGGCATCCTGGTAAGTGATGGCCGGTGGGGCTGGGGAGACCAGGGCAGATTGTCACCCAGGCAGTCTGAGAAGGCAGCCTCTGAGGTGCTGCTGGGAAAGCTTCCTGCAAGCCAAGCCTGAGGTCTGAGGTCTGGGGTCTGGGGGAAGGGTGTCCTAGCACAAGGCTCTGAACTCTTCCTCCCCCGCTCTCACACCAGTGTTCTGTCACAGTCCTGCCCATTCCTGAGAAGGACCCATGACAAGCATTTTACCTGTATTTTGAGTCTAGTTTTCTCTTGTCTTTTTGGTTTTTTGAGACAGGGTTTCTCTGTGTAGCCCTGGCTGTCCTGGAACTCACTCTATAGACCAGGCTGGCCTCGAACTCACAGAGATCCACCTGCCTCTGCCTCCCAGTGCTGGGGTCAAAGGTGTGCACCACCACCGCCTGGTGCTCTTGGCTTTTTAAACACCTTCATTGAGATACAGCTCACGGATCATAAAACTCATCCCTGTACAATTGGTGGATAGCTTTAGTATTTGTGGACTTGGGTGTCCATCACAGCCGTCAAATTGAAAGGTATTTTCACAACAGCCGTCCTTGGTAGAGTCTGTCCATAGCCAGCATGGCAGCGCTGTAGACTGACAGTGGGGATGTCAAGCAGGACACTGCTCACTTTCATGCTGATACAATGTAAGGACATCAAGCAAGATGTTTACAGTACAACAGTGTTGTCTTGAAAAGGTTTTAGAATTCTTGTGTAAAAGCACACATCAGAAGAAAACTATGGGTGTCCTGGCCTTTGAAGTAACTGGGAAATGCTCCTCCCCTTCCTGACTCTGAAGAACATTTTTCCGGCAATAAGGGTTTTTTTTTTTTTTTTTTAATTTTTGAGCTGAACATCTGCTCATGGTCTGAAGCTAGAGCTGGGCGCGGCTGTTGACGGCCCGTTGTCTATGTTCTCTCTGTTTCCTGGGTCAGTCCTGGACATGGTGCGTGGGGCTCCAGTCTGACTTGGTCACCTCTCAGTGTAGACGGAACACGACCTTCCCCGTCCCTTATGGGCTCTCATGACGGTCTCTCTGCTCATACCCTTCCTCCCTCGATTCCAGTGATTGCAGTCATCACTTCTGACACTAGCCCTTTCTGAAGTGTGACTAACCTTCCACTTTCTTACTGTCTTACAGATTGGGAGTCTAGGACAGAAGCCAAGAACTTCCTTTCAAAGGACAGTTCCAAAATTAAAATGTTGCAACAAAAGATGGCAAAAAACCATACCTGCTCGAGCCTTGAGGACAGCAGGGCCGGAGGTAACAGAGAAGTCACGTGCGAGGTGGAGAGTCGACATGTCCGTCAGGAGGGACACTTGAGTCAGGCTGCAGAAACCTCTGCTGGGAGGCCTGGTTCCGCCAAGCGCACAGCTCACAGGGAGGCTCACCCGGGAGGAAAACCCTGCAGGTGTGAGAAATGCCACAAAACGTCCGTGTGCCAGCCGCCTCCCAGTGACCGTGAGCAGACTCACAGTAAGGCAAAGGCCAGTGCGCATGCACAGCGTGGGAAGGTCCTTAACGGCACGCCAGACACGGCTGTGCGTCAGAGAGCTCAGGAAAGCAGAAAAGGCAGTGAGGGTCAGAACAGTGCCCTTGCGTGTGGTTCTGACCCCTGCAAACCTCAGAGCGCTCAGGGGAGTGAGAGGCCGCACAAGTGTAAGGAGTGTGGGAAGGCCTTCCACATGCCCTCCCAGCTCAGTCACCACCAAAAGCTGCACCTGGGGGAGAAGCCCTACAAGTGTCAGGAGTGCGGGAAGGCCTTCCCATCGAACGCCCAGCTCAGTCTTCACCAGAGAGTTCACACTGACGAGAAGTGCTTCGAGTGCAAGGAGTGCGGGAAGGCCTTCATGCGCCCCTCCCACCTGCTCCGCCACCAGCGCATCCACACCGGGGAGAAGCCTCACAAGTGTAAGGAGTGTGGCAAGGCCTTCCGCTACGACACACAGCTCAGCCTTCACCTGCTCACTCACGCCGGGGCCAGGCGCTTTGAGTGTCAGGACTGTGACAAGGTGTACAGCTGTGCCTCCCAGCTCACTCTGCATCAGATGACACACACTGGGGAGAAGCCCCACAAGTGTAAGGAGTGTGGCAAGGGCTTCATCTCTGACTCACACCTCCTTCGCCATCAGAGTGTTCACACTGGTGAGAAGCCCTATAAGTGTAAGGAGTGTGGCAAAGGCTTCCGTCGTGGGTCAGAACTTGCCCGGCATCAGAGGGCCCATTCAGGTGATAAACCCTACAAGTGTAAGGAGTGCGGAAAGTCCTTCACTTGCACCACAGAGCTCCTTAGACATCAGAAAGTTCACACTGGAGACAGACCCCACAAATGTAAGGAGTGTGGGAAGGCCTTCATTCGAAGATCAGAGCTGACCCATCATGAGAGAAGTCACAGTGGCGAGAAGCCCTATGAGTGTAAGGAGTGTGGGAAGACCTTCGGCCGCGGCTCCGAGCTCAGCCGACACCTGAAAATCCACACCGGGGAGAAGCCCTATAAGTGTCAGCAATGTGGGAAGGCCTTTATTCGCGGCTCTCACCTTACCCAGCATCAGAGGATTCACACCGGACAGAGGAGTGAATGAGTTGCCATCAGGAAATCCATCCAGTTTAAAAACCCTGTGGTGGCTGACAACTGTGGAAGACCAAGTTACAGGGTTTCTCATCAGTGCTAGAATTTCAAAGACCAATTAGGGCCTGAAGTGATTGGACACTTGCCAACAGAAAGAAACCATATTAACTACAGAAATCAGAATTTACCATAGGCTTTAGTAGACGAACAACTGGAAAGTTCCATGGGTGTAAAGGAGGGAGGAGGAGTGCCTCTCAGTGGCCAGAGCCAAACAGGCCTCAGGGCATTCCTAGCTGGATAAGCCGAGCAGGGCAGTGAGCATCTCAGAGATTAGCGGTACCCGGGCCAGCCGTCCGAGGAGAGAACTCAATCATTACACAGCGTGACTCTCTATCATGCCTCAGGCCACACTTGTGCTAAAATGCAGCCCACTCGTCTCTCATCCCACACGACGCTCATGGAACGCTCACTACTTTATAAAGTTATTTGAAATGCGGAGTGTGGAAAGGACCCGGCCATGCGGACTTTTTACATGTCCTCACGAGCCGGGCAGATTATTTACTGACTGTGTAACTTCTCCAAGGTAGCAGTGTTAGCCCCATGTTTCAGGCATGCTGTTACACGCCTGTAATAATGCAGCGGGCATGCTGCATGCTATTACACGCCTTTAATATAAGCGCCTGGAAGCCAAAGGTAGGAAGATCACAAGTTGAGGCTAGCCTGGAGACTCTTAAGTAAAACAACAAACAAGCAAAAAATTACGCCAAAGATAGCTGCTTTCTTTATTATTTTCATAACTGTGAACTTAAGACTGTTACAAGAAGAAAGCCTTACATGTCCAGTCACTGGAGGACATCTTGCCTCATCTCTTTGACTGTTAGAGAATTCTTATGAAGAAAGACTTAGAGCTTTTGTTCATACCCTTCTGCTGCTAAGAGGCCTCATAATTGGAATGTGGTGAGGTCAGTATGAGGAGGGGCTGGGATTTGGATAATTTACTAAAGCCTCCCTGAGCGAGGTGTGGTGCTACAGACATCCTGTAATCCCAGCACGTGGGAGGTAGGAACAAGACAGGCATTCAAGTCCATCTGGTCTACCTAGTGAGTTGGGGGGTAGCCTGGACAATGTGTTGCAGTCTCAGAACTTTCATAAAGAAAAGCCATGCCGTGATCTGTACACTAGAGAACTGGAAAATAGTAAAGCTTTAACCAAGATCCAAGCCTCCATAGGAAATGTTAAAGTGCCTATATAAATACGTTCATATCTAAAGGTCCATTAGGAATAAATTACACTATATGTTGAATCTGGTACACTGTGGCTGAAACTATACTCTGAGGAAAATGAACTTCCTTTCGTATGTGTAAAAAATGGGGACTGGAAGGTCTAGGATTCTGTATTTATTATACCTGTCACAGTACCTAGTCCTGGTGATTCCCAGTAAGTATTCTAAGTAACAGAAGAGCAAATAACTACTCAACTCCAGCAGACAAAGAAAGTAACAAAATTAAACCTTGCAAAAGTAAACCTTGGAATAGATCACACACGCACGCATGCATGCACACACGCACACACACACAATGTTGTACAGGAGATGAAGTTCTTAGGAAGTAAGGCAAGCTTAAATGAGCAGAGAGCATAAGTCCTACCCGTCAGCAGATGTTAGCCACTCTCCTGCAGTGTCACCACAGTGTGACAGGTTCGTGTGGCTGTGGCCTTGGTGTCACATGTGACTGACTGGGCAGGAGACCACCATGGGCTTAGTAACAAGATCCAGGGACATGGTCTTCCCAGCTGCAGGGAGTACATCTGTGCCATCAGGCGGTGCTGGCTCTCTGAGGCTGAGACTGCTGTAGAACAGCATCGTCATTGACACTGTGGTGTCATGGAACCATGAACTCTCCTTTTCCTGGACCTACAGAATAAGAAATCCAGACACCGAAAATTACTACTCAGCTCTTTACAGTCTATATAACGCTTGGAAAGTTAGCTTTTAAAAATATTTTTACACCAATATATTCAGTTTCAGTAACGTGGGATGTTTATATTCAGCCATTTATGGTATATCTGACATAAGAAGCATTATTTTCCAAAGTATTTTCTTAGCCATATTATTGAAATATATATTCAACTTCAATTTTGTAAGATGTAGTATATTTACTTAGAGCATTTGATAGTGTGTTTTTATATCCTGCTTTATATAGTATATTTAAATGCTGGAAAAATATTGTTTTCCTGAATGAAGTTAGAGCTGAGGGGAAGCTGCTTCCGGAGCTACACTCCCCCTCTAACAGCGAGCGAGTCACCTGACAGCTGACACCTTCTACCTCTTGGGGACATGAGGCACTCACTGCTGGGAAGGCAGCACACACTCACCAAGGTGGAAAAGGCAGCAGCATCGAAAATCCAGTCGGCTATTTACCAATCCACTGTCCTTAGAGGGTTCTGTGATTGTAGCAGCGTGCAGTGTCTGGCAGCCCAGGAGTGAGCAGCGTGGTGCTTTGTGCAAAGGACTTATGTTGAAGTGCCAGTGAGTGAGTGAGTCCGGGCTATACAGTCACTTGAGACTAGCAGAGCCTGCTGGGAAGTAAGTCCCCGTCCTTGTCCTTCCCCCTGGTCTGTAGGCGTCCATGTTGAGAGCAGTCTGCTATCTCGAGCTCATCTGCCTACCCTGCAGAGCGTCACGTCATGTGCTAGGGAAAGCTGAAATTACTAGGCAGGCGCCTGCAGAACAGTTATGACGGAGTGCAGGCAGCATGTGGGCATGGGCGCACACGTGTGCAGGCCAGCGGCCGAGCTAAGGGGTCCTTCCTCAGGAGCCATCTACTCTGGTTTTCTGATGCAGGGTCTCACGAGGAGCTGGGACTTACCCGTTAGGCTCAGCCGACTGGCCAGTGAAACCCAGGATGTACTCAGCTCTGTTTTCCTCGCATTGGAATTGAACACAGGTGCGCACGTCACCTGGCTTTTTCATGAGGGTTTTGGGGAGATTTGGGGGTCAGGTCCTCACGCTTGCCCGGCAAGCGCTTTACTGACTGAGCCCACACCCCAGCCGGTCAAATACTTTTTGAAAGGGAGAAATGATAACTGAGTTTTAATCTGCACTGGTATATTAACTTTAAAACCTATCTATCTAAAAATATTAACTATTCTTCTAAGAGGAGAACTTGCACATTTTATAGGAATTAAATAAATTAATAAAAGTTTTTTAAAGGGTGCTTTTAGTACAGATTTTAGAGTTGGAAGGATGCTTTTTAATTTTCTGCTCCTGTATACATATTTTTTTAGACTTGAATGTCCTACCCCAAGTGTATGCATCATGATGCACCTGAAACCAAACATATTCTACAGTGATTTATTTAGAAAATGACACATGTACACTGTTTCTTAAGTGCCAACAGTGGATGCTGCACTGCCATCTCTCTGGTTGAGATCCACACGCAAGCTTAAGATTTGTCTTGGTCACAGGTTCTGGGTGGGGAAGAATGGGTTGAGTGGGATTGTGCACACACAGGGATGCAGCAGGCTCCTTTCCTCATACGGTGATGTCCTGAGGAGGGCGTTCTAGTCACTACTCACAGCTCGGCTATCTCCCATAACACAGACAAGCCATGTGCTGCAGCCTGTTCTTTCCTAGCAAGTGTTACCTTCACCGTAGGCAATGTGAGTTCAGGACACAAGCATTACCTCATGTTGCTGCCTCCGTTTCTATAGAGCAGCTAAATTCCTGCCTTAGCATAGTAGACTTCAAATGTACTTGGTGCCTTATTGTTTCCGCGTGGAGCTCACCGTCATATCCACTGGAACCAGTGTGTTTCTCAACTGTGTTAACCAGGACTGAAAACGTGCCTTCCATTTGCACTTCCTTGACTGCTAGGGAGGTGGGGCTTCTCCCTGGCCTGTGGGTCATTAGAGCTTTGTTTCTGTGAATTGCACATTGCTATGGGTCTCACTTTGTAACACACCTAGAAGATCATAGTACACTTGGGCAATTTGTTGTCTTAGTCTAGTATATGTCATTTGCCCGTTTCTGTCAAAATAGTTAGCACATGTTTTATGAAGGGCCAGACAGTGAGTATTTCAGGTTGGGGACTGCTTCTGTGCAGCCTTTGCCACAGAGAAGTGCATCCTGTATAGTCAGCAGTCCTCAGCCACTTCTACCACGTCCCCAGTGGACAGTTGTCACTTTAAAGATGACTGCTGCTTATGTCTACTGGGCAGAGGCCAGAGATCCTTCTCTGTGTCCTGGGGTGCACAGCACAGCCCCCAAAACAAATTATGTCACACTCTAAAATGTCAGTGTGTTTCTGGCCAGAACAGAACTGGCTACCACTGTGTATTAATAAACCATTCACAGGAACAACCAGCTCTGGCCACAGTGAGCCGTAGGTGTGCCTTCCCACCCGGTTTTAAGCAGTGTTTATCTGTAGTACTCGTTTTGTTTCTGAAATCTTTTACCTCAAGTAGTTTTCCCTATTTTTATGGCTTTAATCTTCTTGACTAAAAATGCAGAGAATTGATTGCCTGTGTGTAATTGCAGCCTAATATTTCTGAAGCACGGGTTGTATTTGCTTGGTTTGGGTTGAGATTTTATAAAATAAAATAAATCACTTCAGAAAAGTATGGTGACGTCTCACTTTCTTTTCCTGTGCCTGCAGAGGGTACAGCCAAGAACACTGGTGTCGTAAAACCAAACTCAGATTCCACGTGGGTGATGTACAGTCTTTACTTCCTCTTACAGCTCTGTCCACTGTGTGGGATTGCCAAGGACAGACCTAGTCCTCAGTATATCTGCTCTCTCTCATCTTATGTGTGTTAGAGTCATTGAGAGAACAACAGAAGCAGATAACATCTATATAGAAGCACCGAGGGATGTAATAGAGATTTTTCATTTAAAGACCATTCAGCAAAACCAAGGAGCCATGCTTACAAGCTGTACAACGTAGCAAGAAAGTATAAAAGCTACTGGCCTGATGGACTGTGGCATGGTCGGGAAGTGCCACACTTCCACTATTACCAAGGGTGACAGGTGAGAGGTTCGAGACCACATGACCACCTCTGGGGGACACATTCTGCTGCCCTGGTGTATGGAGAATTGAGGTTGTATCTGCCAAAATCAGTGAAGTCCCAACAAAAAGTGACTGCTTAGGACCTAAGTAAGGTCTACAGGGTGTTCCAAAAGTTGCCGTGGAAGTTGCAGATCCATAGAGGAAGCCTGAGGTGGCCTGGGATAAAGTGCACAGAGAGCTCCATAGCCTCAGCACACGCTGCAGACAAGAAACAGACAAGACCAAACATAACCAAGGACAGTATGTGACCTCAGGGGAAACCAGGGCTAGAGTTCTGGCCCTAAAGACCAGCCCCTCAGAGGAAAACACTTCAGCCCCATGTTTAAGTCCTATAGCAGAAACACAGAAAATAAGATAACATGTCTTCTCAAAACATTACCAAACCCACACTGACGGCTCCCAGTGAAAACGATTTGGAAGAAATTGACATAGTTACAAATTACTCTTTTAAACAAACTAAGAACAAAGGGAGAAAATAAGGATGTCAACCCAAAATAGAAAAGGATTCAATAAAATAGAATTATGAAAAGCCAAACTAGGGCTGGTGAGATGGCTCAGTGGTTAAGAGCACTGACTGCTCTTCTAGAGATCATGAGTTCAAATCCCAGCAACCACATGGTGGCTCACAACTACCTACAATGAGATCTGATGCCCTCATATGGGTGTCTGAAGACAGCTACAGTGTACTTACATATAATAAAAAAAAAAAAAAAAAAAGCCAAACTAGGGGCTGGAGAGATGGCTCAGTAGTTACGAGCACTGGCTCCTATTCCAGATGACCTGGGTTCAATTCCCAGCATCTACATGGCTGCTCAAAACTGTAATTCCAGTCCCAGGAAATCTGATACCCTCACATACATAGATCAAAACACCAATGCATATAAAATAAAAATAATGCTTTAAAAAAGGAAAAGGCAAACAAATCATTCCGGAAATGAAAAATTCAGCCTAATTAAAGTTCCCATGGGAGCCGGGCAGTGGTGGCACACACCTTTAATCCCAGCACTTGGGAGGCAGAGGCAGGCAGATTTCTGAGTTCGAGGCCAGCCTGGTCTACAGAGTGAGTTCCAGGACAGTCAGGGCTACACAGAGAAACCCTGTCTCAAAAAACCTAAATAAATAAATAAATGTGGAGATGTGAAAGGAGGCATTTCTACATTTATTACTTTCATGGTATCATCTTCCTTTCACAGGAATTGACAATACTGGCAGTAAGAATTACAGACATTATTTTAGGACACATGCTACCATGACTTTGATCGAGTGTTAACTACTTCATCCTTAGGTTAGTGCTGATGTACAGTACAGCAGGTGGGCTGTAACCTGGTCCTCGCTCACCAGCCTCCTCACAGTATTCAATTTCATGAGACTTACGGAGTGTAAGCTGCTCTGGTAACTTATATTTAACCAGTAGAATGTGGTAAAATGACCGGACGTTCCTTCTGTGATTAGACTGCACAGATTATCACTTCAGTCTGGCTGGCTGGCTTCCGTGCTGCCAGCAGCCAACTTTCTTGGCTTGTGCAATCCCATCAGAGCGGCAGCCACACTGGGACAGTCAATACGCCGGGAGCTTCACCCACCTTTCAGCCAATGGCCCTCCAGAATCTGAGAATCCCAATGGATCAGCTCTTAAAGAAAGGAACTCAGGTACCTAACCTGTTCCCTTCGGTGTGGATCCTTCTCTAGTTAAGCTTCCAGATGAGGGCCAGCCTTAGCTGAAACCTCAAAGACCCAACTAAGGCATACCTGGACTCTTGATTTATAGAAATTTTTAGATGATACATGTGTATTATTTAATCTGTTTTTCTATTAATTTGTTACATAACAATAACTAGTACGTGTAAGTGCTATTGTCACCATTTTGACAGTGAGCAAAACAAAGCATTAATGCTTAGGGTTCTGTCCAGTGTCACACTGGAAGAGAGTGGTTAAATATAGGTGATAACATTTCCCTACATTCATCAAATATTCTTTCATGGGAATTTGGTGAAGAATGTAACATTTAAGTGAGGATGGTGGTGAGCTTTTAAAGCAACACAGTCTTTTTTATGCTTAGAAGCACAAAATAAATTATTCTGAAAAATGGATTTCCTGACATGTTACTACTTGGTATACAGCTGAAGGCTTGTCAGGTCCCACTGTGGATCTTCTGGTGCTGGGTGAGGTGTGAGTGCTGTCTGAAGGCCTTCTTGCACTCCTTACATTTGTAGGGCTTCTCACCAGTGTGGATCCTCTGGTGCTGAGAAAGAAATGAATACAGTCTAAAAGCCTTGCCACAGTCCTTGCACTCGTACGGCTTCTCGCCCGTGTGGATGCTCCGGTGCTGGGTGAGCTGAGAGAGCAGCCGGAAGGGCTTTCTACACTCCTGGCATTCATATGGCTTCTCGCCCGTGTGGACGCTCTGGTGCTGGGTGAGTTGTGAGAGCAGCCGGAAGGCCTTCCCGCATTCTTCACACTCATAGGGTCTGTCGCCGACATGAATGCTCTGATGTGAAATCAGCTGGGAGTAACTACTGAAGGTCTTCCAGCACTCCAGACACTCATAGGGTCTCTCGTGGGTATGGATTCTCTGATGGCGGACAAGCTGCTGCCTCAATCTGAAGGCCTTCCCACATTCCTTACAGTTGTAGGGTTTCTCCCCAGTGTGAATACTCTGATGGACGGTCAGCTGTTGGCATATTCTGAAGGACTTGCCACAGTCCTTACATGCATAGGGCTTCTCGCCAAAGTGGATTTTCTGATGCACTCGAAGGTCTGGGCCACACACGAAGGCTTTCCCACACTCCTTACATTCGTACAGTTTCTCAGAAGTGTGAAGTCTCTGGTGTCGGGTAAGGTGTGTGCACTGTCTGAAGGTCTTCCCGCAGTCCTTGCACTCATAGGGTTTCTCCCCGGTGTGAATCCTCTGATGCCGAGCCAGCTGCTGATGTACCCGGAAGGCCTTTCCACACTCCTTGCACTCATACGGCTTTTCACCAGTGTGAAGTCGCTGGTGCTGGGTGAGTTCTTGGAGCACCGTGAAGGCCTTCCCACAGTCCTTACACTCGTAGGGCTTCTCACCGGTGTGAAGTTTGTGGTGTCGGATAAGGTGCGCCCGCTGTCTGAAGGGTTGCCCGCACTCCTTGCATTTGTAAGGTTTCTCGCCGGTGTGGATCCTCAAGTGTTGACTGAGCGTTGAGCGGCGAATGAAGGTCTTCCTACACTCTTTACATTCATAGAACTTTTCTCCATTCTGAACTCTCTGGTACTCAGAAAGGAAACTATGCTTTTCATACGTGACTTTTTCAGAGGTAATTTTCAACTCCCCAAAATAACCCTCCTGTGGTTCCTTTTGTAGCTCAGTCTTGTGTTTACCTTCCCGATCATCACTAAGACCAGAACCCTGAGGGCTAAGGCTTTTAATTTTCTCCATCAACTCCCACTGTAATGAAAACACTTCACAAATGTCCTTGTCTGAAGATGAAGTATCAGTCTTGAATCTGGACTCCAAATCTGAAAGAGAACAAGAAAGAAACACACTGCTTCCGTGTTCCAAAAGGAAGCAAACTTCTATAGACAGATAACAGGGCCTAAAGCAATGCCGACTCTAAGTGATAGACTGTACCTCCTGTAAACAGGCATTTCTGAAAAAAAAAAAAATACTACCTATGTATGCCCCAAAACCCATATCCTACATAAAATCCTGCACCAAAAATAATTAAGTTCATGGGAAAACAGCAGGAGTTACCACACAACTGTACACAGCTTTATCAGCAAAACACTAACAATACTATAGTTGCTCTGTCAAGGGAATAAAGGTATTCATTGTGGCCAAAGCTCACTTCATGAATACTAAAATAAATAAAAATTAAGGCCCTGTTTGAGATGCAGAGACAGCACACGTGAAAATAAGACCAAGAAAGGCTGCAATCCCAACACTCGGGGGGATGTCAGCCTGGGCTACACAATCTCAGGACAGCCTGAGCTACAAAGGAAGGTCATTTCTAAGAAGAAAGCTGAACTGTGTATGATAGATACTTATTTTCCCAGCTGCCAGGGAGGTTAAGGGAGAAGGATTACTTGACTCAAAGAGTTGGAAGCCAGCCTGGGCAACATAAGAGATTCCATCTCATTCATAGATAGATAGATAGATAGATAGATAGATAGATAGATACCAGAGGTGGTGCCTGACTATAGTAATCCCAGCAGGGAGGTGGAAGCAAGAGGATCAGAAATTCAAGATCCCCCTTGGATACACAGTGTGTTCTGGTCCAGCCTAGGATACTGGAGACCTTGTCTCAAAAAAAAAAATTGTAGCCAATTATGGTAGTACATTTAATCCCAGTGATCAGGAGACAGAGTCAGGTGGAGCTCTGAGAATTCTGGGCCACCAGAAGAAGGGAGGGACAGATAGACAGATAGAGGAAGGCCTTGAGGAGCTGACTGAGCATGCAGTACATAGTCCCAGGTAGGAAACCAGGGGTGGCAGTATGCTTCTGTAATCCCAGCATCGGGCAGGCAGAGGACGAGGAACCCTGGGGATTTGCTAGCATGTCACTCTACCCAATAAATGAGTTCCAGGTTTGCTGTGGCTGTGTCTCAAAATCTAAAGTAATACCACTGAAGAAGGTATCATACATAGATCTCTATCTCCACACGCACATGCACACACATGAACATGCACACAACACACACACGCATACCCTCACACGTGAATACTTTCTCCTCTACACACACAGAAGAAACCTTAAGACCAACAAGAGAGGCCATGCCTACATCCTCCTGCCTCCAGGCTACAGGCTACAGGCATACACACACCCAGTCTACAAGGAGGTTGGTTGTTTTGCCTGTTTTGGATCAGAAATGGATGTTGAGTTTTGTGGTATAGTATCTTTACATTAATACAGATAACCATATAGTCTCTTTTGTTGATCTTGTTTAAAATGGTGAAACACTATCTGCTTCTCGGGGTCAAAGGTTGGGCTTCATTAAATAAGTAGGGATGAGGGCTACTTGATTCCTATAAATTATTCTGAACCCTGGTATTCTGAAATAGGTTTACAAATACTGGAAGAAATGAATCAGGCTTTAAGCAGAAGAACGAGGGTAGTGGGTTTGATTACTGCTGGTACTGAAGCTTTGATTATGTTAAGAGCTAGCACCACTGCTTCTGAAATTGCTCTGATGTAAGAAGATAGACAGCCACTTTTGTTAATCATTTAGCAAAAAATGTTACTAATGCTCTGAGTATTCAGGAAGATTTAGATAGGCATTTGGAACAACAAATTGATGTTCTTTATGCTACTATTCAAATTATTGGAGAGGAAGTTCAGAGTTTAAAAAGCCATCTCGAGTGTCACACTAATACCAAAGGATCTGTGTCACTTCTAAAATTTACAATGACAGTCACTTTAATTGGGAGAAAATTCAAAGACACTTGCAGAGTATTTGGCATAATTCTAACACCTCTCTGGATATTTTAACTTCACATACCAAGATTATGAATTTAAAGAATGCTGTTCCACTGAGTTTTGATGCTGTGCATATTGCTGATAAAATTATTCATAGCTTAAAATCAGTAATCTTGGTCAAGCTTCAAGAATAGCATATATAGCTTGATCATGCTAGACTTTCTTGTCCTGGGAATATTTTTATTCCTGCCAATTTTGATAAAACTTGCCTTTAACAACATCAATATGTTAGCCACCAAAATACATGGCTTGAAACTTAAAATGGATCCCCAGACAGACCCACTAGTTTAACAGGCTGGCAGTCAATGATGGGTAAGATTGTGAAGAGTCTTACCAACCTAAGACATAAATGCATTGCTTTGGATAATACCTTTTCAATGACAGGTAAGGAAGGCATTCTCATCAGAACAACCTAAGACAGATGCAGACTGGTTTATAAATACAAAAGGGGGAGATGTGGAGAGCTCTTGGTGCCGTTTCAAGGATATTGGCAAGAATTAAACATTGAGCTAGGACAAGGAAGTAAGCTTAAGATCTTGATCATCTTGGTAAGTTCCTGAATACCATGGGACCTTTGCTTATGCCTTGTTTGTTCCTTGACTACTTCATGCCTTAGCACTGACCCTATTCTTTGCATGTACCTAGAAAGATATAAAACAGACTGGACAAAAACATAAACCCACCTCAGCACCTGTTGGAGTCATGTTATAATGTTGTCTGATTGTGTCTTTTTTCTTTACCTCACCCCCTCCCTTGAGACCCTGTTGACTGACTGAGCAGGCTTGGCCATGTCTTAGTTTTCCACTGATAGAAATGGGTCTCTTTTGTTGTTCATTGCTGAGTTCATCAGGCTACCTGTCCTGAGTGCTTCCATGGATTTTCCTGTTTCTCCCTCCTACCTCTCCATAGCACTGTGGGGACTACAAATGTACCTCCTGCCCCAGGTTCCAGGCATCTGGGGACTTGAACTCAGGCCCTCACATCTGCACAAATGCTTTACCCACAAAGCCATCTCCTCGGCCCCCGCCCCTTGTGCAGAAGTGCTCTCATCCGTGATGAAGATGATACATTACTTCTCTCAGAGCAGCTGTGAGGATGTAGTAACTGTACAGCACTCAGAACATATATGCTTTAGCTATGATTTCTACGGTACTCACTGGCTGAGAGGGTAGGAATCTTCTGGTAAAGAAGTCCAGAAACAGTGCCCTTTCTAGTAGATCTGTCTACTGGAAAATACAAAATGCTTAGGGTTTTAAAAAAATGTATGTATTGTATGTATCTGAGTGAGTTGTCACACACACCAGAAGAGGGAATTAGATCTCATTACAGATGGTTGTTAGCCACCATGTGGTTCCTGGGAATTGAAGTCAGGACCTCTGGAAGAGCAGACAGTGCTCTTAGCCACTGAGCCATCTCTTCAGCCCACTTGGATGTTTAACTATTTTTGCAGCAGTGGATTGAACCCAGGACAGACACACACAGACACACTCACACTCACGCTAGGCAAGTACACTAACACTGAGCTACAGCACCAGGCCAGACTTTAACTTTCAGATGTAAAGCAGGAAGAACACCAGAGATCTGCTACCCAGAACCAGAACCAGCTTCCTTGAATTTTAAGTTTGCATCCGGGGCTGGAGAGATGGCTCAGTGGTTAAGAGCACTGACTGCTCTTCCAGAGGTCCTGAGTTCAAATCCTAGCAACCACATGGTGGCTCACAACCATCTGTAATGAGATTCGATGCCCTCTTCTGGTGTGTCTGAAGACAGCTACGGTGTACTCATCAATAAAATAAATAAATAAATATTTTTTAAAAAAAAGTTTGCATCCGCCCACATTCATTGCCTTTGAAATCAGCAAGAAGAGGGAAGTGTCTACATTAATTCTGGGCACAAATGCAGTATAAACCCTGCTTTTGTAGAAAATACTTCTGCCATATCAAACCCAGATACTAGGGAAACATGAGCACAAAGGAAGCCAGAAATCAGAGTCTGAAGAAAGTGAGAAGGGCGCCTTAGGCCAAAACGACAGGATGTTAAATGGAAACACCTATTTCTAGTCAGCCGAACAGAAAATAAAAACGAAGGATGCTAGCCCTGGAGACAAAGCTAATCTGCTGGGGTAAAAAACTCACCCAGTGAGATAAAGTTCCTGTAGGTTTCCCACATCACGTCCCTGTACAGGGTCCTCTGAGCAGGGTCCAGGCACTCCCACTCCTCCTGAGAGAAATCCACAGCTACATCTCCGAACGTCACTAAACCCTGGGGGAAAAAACAAACAAACCACTTGTGATCCTAAATGAGCAAATTCCTTCTTCCTTTATTTTAAGGAGAGAGTGGAGACTGAGGGAGGACCACACTACCACACGCAGAGTGGGAAGCCCACGGCATACAAACAGCACGGGGATGAACAGTAAAACCGGGACAGAGACAGCAAGAATCTCAGTGTCTCAGAAGTAGAGCAACGGTATATGCTCCTATACCGTCCTGCACACGCACATAAACCAAGCCTTCAAAATAAACGTTTATTTCATGTGAGTGTGTGCACATGTGCGTACCGTAGCACACGTATGCAGGTCAGAGGACAACACACAACAGCCAGTTCCTTCTACCATGTCAGATCCTCATCACTGTCTTCTAAGCTAGCCTGCCGCCCAAGATTAGATCTGTCATTCTGGGAATGAATATGATGAGACCCACAAATGAACCCACTGCACAGCAGTTACACGCTATATACACGATGTGTTCCCGTTATAATTCTACAGCAACATGGCTTTCCCTTTATAGACCCACTCATAAACTTTTCTACAAAAAAAATTCATTCCAAATACACCACAAAATATAAAAGACACACTGGCTCGGGCTCATTTCAAAGCCAGGTTTTATTTCAAACATGTTCCCTAGTACAATCAATTCCTTTTTTTTTTTTTTAATTATTTGTTTTTGGGTTTTTTGGGTTTTGGTTTTTAGGTTTTTCGAGACAGGGTTTCTCTGTGTAGCCCTGGCTGTCCTGGAACTCACTCTATAGATCAGGCTGGCCTCGAACTCAGAAATCCACCTGCCTCTGCCTCCCAAGTGCTGGGATTAAAGGCGTGCACCACCACCCAGCTAAATTATTTGTTTTTAAGATTTATTTATTTTATGTATGTGAGTACACTGTAGCTGTCTTCAGACACACCAGATGAGGGCATCAGATCCCATCATAGATGGTTGTGAGCCACCATGCGGTTGCTGGGATTTGAACTCAGGACCTCTGGAAGAGCAGTCAGTGCTCTTATCCCCTGAGCCATCTCTCCAGTCCATATAATCAATTCCTTAACTTTCAAATTTTTACTGAAAACTTGATCTCATCTTGGCTGCATTAGCTGTATCTAATGTCCCTTCTAACATTTAGATATTTCAGCGTGCATTTGGAAGGCAGAAATAGGTGGATCTCTGTGACTTCAAGCCCAGCACAGTCTAAATAGTGAGTTCAAACCCAGTCATGGCTACATAGTAAGACCCTACCTAAAACAAACAAACAGACAATTAAGATGTTTGAACTTGGCATAACATCAGAAAACTCACGTAGCAATTGTTTAGTGTCTCTAACCACCCCACCCCACCCCGCCTATTAGGTCTCGCTGAACATCTTCTCTGAGTTACAGTTAAGTCATGAAAATGCTGACTTCTAGCCAGGCAGTGGTGGCGCACACTTTTAATCCCAGCACTTGGGAGGCAGAGGCAGGCGGATTTCTGAGTTCGAGGCCAGCCTGGTCTACAGAGTGAGTTCCAGGACAGCCAAGGCTACACAGAGAAACCCTGTCTCGACAAAAAAAAAAAGAAGAAGAAGAAAAAAAAAAAGAAAATACTGACTTCTACGTGTGTGAGTCACCACCCTCTGCACCTGTGCTGTTGTGCCCGGTCCCCCGTCTCTATGCATTTCCCCTGAGAAGACTGCTCAAGGAGAAATCGAAGCTTGGGTGGTAGGCTGCCAAGTGTTTCTCCTTGTTTTTGTTTTGTTCCTTGTTCCTGTTTTTATTCCTGTTCCTGTTTGTGTTCCTGTTCTGTGGGGAGTATAAAAGGGAGCTATGCAGTTGAAAATATAGCATTTGGTTCTTTACCAGATGACTCGTCTTTCTTTCTCTCGCCCTCAGCCCTCCGCCAATCCAAGGAACTCAGTCAGCTATGCTGGCATAGCTGACAAGTGGAGGTTCCACCGAGATCAGGAAGAAGAGAACGATTGCTGATGGGCCATCTCCAGGGTGTGCGTTAAGACAGGAGACGCATTGGGCATGGACCAAAAGTAAGTTTTGGGGGTAAGTAAACACCATGGGTTTGGCACATAATAAGGAGTTGCTGGCTAAGCAACTATCTACTCTTCTGGCTCAGCGGGGAACCGCTGTTAAAGCTAGGGTTATTGAAGAATTTATGAAAGAAGTACAAAAATTCTCTCCATGGTTTGTGGCTAGCGGCACTTTTAAGCTGGAAGACTGGGAAAAGGTAACAGGTGATTTTCGTGCCACTGCCGATCGCCATGGCCCTTTAGTCCTTAAGAAATCAGTTTGGGGCATTTGGAAACTGGTTAGGGATGCCCTTGTCAGTGAAAATGAATTGGTTAAGGAACAAATTGAGGAGGCTAAGAAAACTCTTGGAGAAGTTCAGGAGGAATTGGCTAGGGAGTCCCTATGTGGATCTTCTTCCTCCTCTTCATCTACATCGGGGGATTCTTCTTCTGAGGAGGAGGAGGAGGAACTTTTGGAGGCCGATGGAGGAAAGGAAGTGGGCTCGAGGAGAAAAGAGAGGGAGAGGCTGCAATCCCAGGAAAAACAAGGTAAACAAACCAAGATGTTAAGATTCAAATCCTTAAGAGGTTGCACATCTCCTGCGGAGCCCTGCTCCCCTTCGGCTCCACCTGTGTATGAGGATTCCTGGGAGGAATGGTGGCAGGGTGAGATGGAACTGAAGGCCGAGGAGGCCCCTGTTACTAAAGGGGTGATTTTTCAGAAACAAAGAAGGGAGTGTCTTTGTGCCTATCCTGTTGTTAAGGTGCCTAATCCTGCTAATCCTGGGCAATTTATTGCCAACACTTGACCTTTCAGGAATTAAAGCAACTGAAGGAGGCTGTAGCATCTTATGGCCCTTTGGCCCCCTTTACCAAGGCTTTGATAGATTCTTATACTGCTATGAATTTAACTCCTAGTGATTGGCAACAGTTGTGTCGTGCTGTTCTTTCAGGGGGGAATTATTTGCTCTGGAGGAGTGAATATCAGGAGCAATGTATTAGAACTGCACGACTCAATGCCCAAGCTGGCAACCCCCAGGTCAACCTAGAAATGTTAACCGGTACTGGGGCCTGTGAAGCTCTGCATAACCAAATTCAATACAATCCTGGAGTGTATGCTCAGGTTGCCACTGCAGCTGTGAGAGCATGGGGCCGTCTTCCCAATGTAGCTGCAGGGGAACAATTAACCAAAGTCCTTCAAGGACCTTCCTAGCCTTATTCAGATTTTGTGGCTCGACTGATGGCATTAGCTGGAAATTTTTGGGGGGATGTGGATTCTGCTATGCCAGTGATTAAACAATTGGCTTTTGAAAATGCCAATAAATACTGCCAAGAAGCTATAAGGCCCCATAAGTCCAAAAGTCTTAATGAATATTTGAAAATTTGCAAAGAGATTGATGGGAATTTTGTGCAGGCCCAGGTGCTGGCTGCTGCCTTAAATAAAGGATTGAGGAGATCTCCTTCAGACAAAAAATGCTTCGGTTGTAGGCAAGCTGGACATTTTGTTTTGTTTTGTTTGGGTTTTTTTTTGTTTTTGTTTTTTTTTGTATTTTCGAGACAGGGTTTCTCTGTGTAGTCCTGGCTGTCCTGGAACTCACTCGGTAGACCAGGCTGGCCTTGAACTCAGAAATAACCTGCCTCTGCCTCCCAAATGCTGGGATTAAAGGCATGTGCCACCATTGCCCGGCCAAGCTGGACATTTTAAAAGAGAATGTCCTAGTAAAGGAGAGAATAGATCTGTCAATAATACTGAGAGAGTTCCCGCAGCCGAATGTCCCCGATGTCAAAAAGGATATCACTGGGCCGGAGATTGTAGATCAAAATTTGATTTTCAAGGCCAGCCTTTGTCGCAAACGGTCTCAGGGCCCAGCCTCACGTTCCGGAAAATGTATATGGGGCATTGGCCAATGCCATCAAATTTGTTCCACAAAGCAACAATCCTTTTTTTTTTTTTTTTTTGGTTTTTCGAGACAGGGTTTCTCTGTATAGCTCTGGCTGTCCTGGAACTCACTCTGTAGACCAGGCTGGCCTCAAACTCAGAAATCTGCCTGCCTCTGCCTCCAAAGTGCTGGGATTAAAGGCGTGCACCACCACTGCCCGGCGCAACAATCCTTTTCAATTGCAGACCTCTACTGCACCCCAGGGAGTGCAGGATTGGATCTCTGCACCTCTGCCCGAGCAATATTAACTCCTGAATTGGGGGTGCAAGCTATACCTACCAGGGTATTTGGACCATTGCCCCCCGAACACTTGGGAGTTGATTTTAGGGAGGAGCAGCATAGCTTTAAAAGGAATTCAAGTGTTTCCTGGGGTTATTGATTCAGATTATCAAGGGGAAATAAAAATCATGGTAGCCAGCCCTCGAGGTGTACTTGTCATACCATTGGGAGAAAGGATAGCTCAATTAATCTTGATGCCTATGCTGAAAGGATCCAACAAGATCATTCATTCACCCAGAGGCAATAAAGGATTTGGCAGTACCGTTTCAGCCTCTGTTTCTTGGACGGCCGAGTTACATCAGCGCCCTGAATTAGAACTAGTTATCTCTGGAAAGAAATTTAAGGGCTTGCTTGATACTGGAGCAGATACCAGTGTTATCTCTCAACAATTTTGGCCTTCTTCTTGGCCTGCCCAACTGGCGAGAACACGAGTGGCTGGAATTGGTGGCTCACCCTCAGTAATGCAAAGTGTGAATCATCTAAAGTGGGCCGATAATGAAGGCCATTCAGGTACTTCTCTGCCCTATATTATTGCCGATTTGCCTGTTAACTTGTGGAAAAGAGATGTTATGGAGGCTATGGGAGCCGTTCTCACTACTCAAATGGCTACCCCTCAAAGGATGCTACAGCGCTGGGGACGGAAAGAGGGTCAAGGACTTGGTAAGCAGCAACAGGGTCAATCTACTTGCATATCAGTTTTAGAGGAACTGTCACGGAAAAGGGGTGATAGAACTGGTCTAGGTGGTTCAAATTTATCCTAAGGGCCACTGTTACTTCGCCTCCTATTAATTGGAAGGATAATCAGCCTATATGGATTGAACAGTGGCCCTTACCTAAAGAGAAATTGGAGGCTGCCCATTCCTTGGTAAAGGAGCAACTTGAGGCTGGACATTTGGTCCCTTCCACATCACCCTGGAATACTCCAATTTTTGTGATAAAGAAAAAATCTGGTAAGTGGAGGTTGCTGCAGGACCTTAGAGAGGCCAATAAAACCATGGAAGTTATGGGAGCTCTCCAGTCTGGGCTCCCTTCCCCTATTGCCATTCCAAGTAAATAGCATCTTACTGTCGTAGATCTAAAGGATTGCTTTTTCACCATTCCATTGCATCCTAATGATTGTAAGCGCTTTGCCTTTTCTATACCTTCTATAAATTTTAAGGAACCTGCATTAAGGTATCAGTGGGTATGCCTCCCCCAAGGAATGGCTAATAGTCCTACCCTTTGCCAAATGTTTGTGGCCCAGGCCCTTTTGCCAGTTGAAAGGCTATATCCTTCCTGTTATATCATTCATTATATGGATGATATATTATTAGCTGCCCAAGGGAAGAGCTATTGATGGCTTATGCCAAGTTACAGGGAGATATGAAGAAAGCTGGGTTGGTTATTGCTCCTGAGAAGGTTCAAATAGGATATCCTTATCAATATTTAGGTTATAAATTTTTAAAAGAAGGGGTTCGTCCTCAGAAGGTTCAAATTAGGGTAGATCAATTAAAAACATTGAATGATTATCAAAAACTATTAGGAAATTTAAATTGGGTGCGACCTTCGGTTGGAGTGTCTTCAGGGGAACTTAAGCCTTTCTTTGATATTTTGCAAGGAGATGCCGACCCTACCTCTGAGAGGGTCCTTAGTAAGGAAGCCAGAGCTGCTTTATCAAGGTTTCAAGAAGCCTTATCCTCTACTATGTTACAACGTATAGATTATCATCAAGATTTGTGGCTGCTGGTTTTCCCATCTCAATTTGCTCCCACTGCCTTATTATGGCAGGGGGCCCTCTTTATTGGATTCATTCACCAGCTTCTCCTCGCAGGATTGTTTCAGGTTATCCTACCTTGATTTTACAATTACTGCTGAAGGCAGAGGGGGTCTCCAAACAGTATTTTGGCCTTAGAATTAGAAAAATTATTCTTCCCTATACCAAGGAGCAATTAAGTTATCTAATTAGTAATGATGAAGGCTGGGGAATGTTTGCTTGCTATACCTCAGCACAGTTTGATAATCATTATCCTCCAGATAAAAGGGTCCAATTCTTTAAAATGCACCCTGTTTGTTTTCCTAAGATAGTATATCGGGACCCAATTCCTAATGCCAGAGTAGTTTTCCCTGATGGATCTTCTTCGGGAATGGCTGTGGTTGTTTTTGATAAAATAGTAGAAAAGGTTTTTATTTACAGGGCCTCTGCTCAACAGATAGAATTAGAAGCCCTTTGTTTAGCTTTGGGTTTGTTTACTGAACCCTTAAATATCTTTACTGACAGTATTTATGTGGCGAATATCATAAAAAAATTAGAAATTGCTCCTTTTATCGATCCCCATTCTACTGTAGCCTTTGTTTTGAATAAAGCACAGAAGCTTTTATGGCAGAGGAATAATTCCATGTATGTTGGACATATACGAAGTCATACAGGCCTCCCAGGTCCCCTTAGTGAGGGGAATTCCTTGGCAGATCAGCACACGAGATGCATGCTTGTTGCTGAAGATTCTTCCCTTTCTGCTGTATCTCATGCTCAGCAATTGCATGACAAATTTCATCTTAATGCCCAGAGCCTAAAGTTTCATACTGGCTGTACCAGAGAGCAGGCTCTGAGGATTAGTTCCTCGTGTCCAGCATGTGCCCCATTTATTCATGTTCCAAACTTGGGTGTTAATCCTCGTGGTCTCATGCCCAATGACGTTTGGCAAATGGATGTTACCCATGTAAATAGTTTTGGTAAGTTATCCTTTGTTCATGTTTCTGTAGATACCTTTAGTGGCCTGATCTTTGTATCGGCTCACGGTGGAGAAAAGGCTAAGAATGTTAAGGGGCACTGTTGAGCAGCCTTCGCCTATTCGGGAGTTCCTAGAACTATTAAGATGGACAATGGCCCCGCATATATTAGTTCCTCAGTTCAGACATTTTTTAAGGATTATGAGGTTAGCCATAAAACTGGAATTCCATATAATCCCCAGGGACAAGCTATAGTAGAGCGCTGTCATACCACTATAAAAAGTTACTTAGAAAAAATAAAAAGGAATGAACATGGCATCACACCACATAATAAACTATCTATTATACTTTATATTTTAAATTTTCTTTTAGTGGATGGTGATGGCAGATCTGCAGCTGAGCGCCATTGGAGACCAAATAAGCCCGTAAAGGAAGCGTTGTTTCTGTGGAAAGATTTAACATCTGGGGTTTGGAAGGGCCCTGATCCAGTGTCATTAAGGATTAGAGGATCGGTTTGTGTCTTTCAAAAAAATGCAGATGGGCCTCTTTGGATTCCTGAGCATTGTGTTCGCCCTGTGGATGAGCCCGGTAAACGGAATGGAACAATGGAGCCTGGTCCAAAATCCACTGATACTGATGAGTGTGAGCCTTGATGCCCCCGTGCCTGTCTTGATATGACCCTTTTGTTTTGTTTAATCAGACCAGTGAGGAGGGGGGCGGCTAAATTGTTCTGCTGAGTCTTGTTTTCTAGCAAATTGTTGGATTGGACTTATGGCGATACCGGTGGAGTCTTTTGGGGCTGAAGTTTTCATCTAGAAGTGACAGAAAAGAGATTTTGGAATTACTGCCGGGATCAGTGCCACCATTGCCATTGCTGCAGGGGCTGCCGTGGGTGCAGGCATTGCCTTATCCAGCAGCATACAAACTGCCCAGACATTGAATGAACTTTCAGGGAGGGTACAGATACATTGCTTTCTCAGAGTGATATTCAGTCTCATTTTCATATTGCTGTTTTAGATTCAAATCAACAACTTGCTTTGGTTCAAGAACAAGTAGATTTTATGTTATCCACCAGACATGTTAGCTATGATCCCTTCTTTCATGCCATTTGTGTTACACCCGTGCATGTAATTAATGCTTCCTCTTCTGTTTTTAATAAGATTGTATTAGTTAATAATACCAGAGTTGATCCTATTGATGGGTCATCTATCTTGAGCATGTTTCTTCAAGTGGGAAAGCTGGTGAAAGAGTGGGCTGGAGTTACTTCCTTGGCAGTTTTTAGCCTAATTTTGCTGATGCTTGTTTTTTGGGGTGTCTGTGCCGCCTTCGGGCACAACAGGTACAATCTCAAGCTGTTGTGCGAGGATTGGTGCTTTTACATGGTCAAGGGCATCCCTCTGCCCAAGTGTGGCTGACCATGCTACAAAGAGCGTTATCATTCACCTAGGCCCGAGCTGCAGCCGGGACTGTAAGGGAGTTTTCCCTGAGAGACATGCCTGGCTGCATAGGGGTTGGTGTTGATACAGTTCCCCTTAGGAAAAAGACACTGGGATAGGTATGACCATACCCCTTCACTGTACAACAGCAGGGGGCTGGAGGTCATTACAATATCCCCAATATTCACTGAGGGTCTGGTCTCTGTCTCTGCTCGGCCTCTAATTAAAAGAAAAAGGGTGAATTGTGAGTCACCACCCTCTGCACCTGCGCTGTTATGCCCGCTCCCCTGTCTCTATGCATTTCCCCTGTGAAGACTGCTCAAGGAGAAATCCAAGCTTAAGTAGTAGGCTGCCGAGTGTGTCTCCTTGTTCCTGTTTTTATTCCTGTTCCTGTTTGTGTTCCTGTTTTGTGGGGAGTATAAAAGGGAGCTACACAGTTGAAGATATAGCATTTGGTCTTTACCAGATGACTCGTCTTTCTTTCTCTCGCCCTCAGCCCTCTGCCGATCCAAGGAACTCAGTCAGCTATGCTGGTGTAGCTGACATACATGTGCACCACAGCACACATGTACGCATGCACATGTGCACATGCATACACAGAGAGAGAGACAGAGACAGAGAGAGAGAGACAGAGAGAGAGAGACAGAGAGAGAGAGACAGAGAGAGACAGAGAAAATAATACAGTTTGAAAAAAAATCTGTCATTATTAAACCAAAAGATGCCTCACAGGGAAACATTCAGAGAGGAACGTTCCGCAGAGTGCATCTGAGGTTTTCTCACGGGTTTTACCTGGGCTTGTTCTCCATGGCTCTAGGAGGAGCGGGTGGGAGAGGCTCAGCCTTGGAGGCTCTGTCTCTGAGAACGGGGGAGAGTGCTGCACCACTCGCTGGACCAGTAGGTTCAGGGAAAGGAGTGAGTGTCAACTGTCTACAAGGCAAGTGTTTCGGAGGAAATAGGTACCACCTGTGCCGTGCACACTTGTGGTTCCAGCGCTCAGGAGGCAGACAGCAGGATCATACATCAAGGCCAGTCTGGGGGAATGGAGAAATCCTTAACCTACCTGAGCCAGGGCCATAGCGTTAGAACTGCAGGAACCGGTCGGCTCTTTCCGGGATTTCTTTATGAAAAACTGGGCTTCAGACAAGCAAAGCTGGAATAGAGAGAGTCATGAATGCAGATGCGCCTACAAGTTCTCGCACTAATTTATGTAGTAAGAGAAGGTTTGTTGTTTTTTTTTTTCCTGTCATTCCTCCTTCTGAATCATTTCTCATTACTATCCTTACACCTAACCCCAAACCAGAGATTTCTACAGAAAGCTCTGAGGAAACCCAGCAGTGCATTGATGGTCTCCTGTTTTCATGGAGGACCCAGGCTCAGTTCCCAGAACCTACACAGTGGCTCACAACCATCTGCAACTCCGGCCCCAGGAGACCTGACTCCCAATTTAAGAACCAGGGGTACAGCAAAACACTGTACACATAAAATAAGCTTTAAAAAAATGTGCCGCCAAGCCCGGCGGACAGGCAATTATTGACTCTCAGTAATCTAAAAATGGAGGGTACATGGCCAGATACTGTAAATGTGGAAAATATTCATGATTTTTGGACCTAGGAGATGAGGAAAACCAGAATGTGTTATTACAGCCAACAAACGTGTCGAACCCTTCCTGCATTACCAAGTATTACCTATGGGTTTTACATTTCTGTTTGTTCGTTTCCTAGGGAGTGGTTGCCATTCTTCTATTGAAGAGGGCATCTGAGGTTTTGGACTTGGTAGGCAAACACTATACTATATTCAGAGCCCTCAATTATTCAGAACAAGTCTAAAGGCATGAAGGAGCTACACACAGCACAGAGAAAACAGACAAGGCTCAGAGGGAGAGTGCTTGCCTCAACACATAAGGGCCTGAGTTCAAACCCCAGCACTAGAAAGAGGAAAGGGGCCCGAAAGTGAAAGGTCCTGCTACCAAGCAAACCGTTTTGTACCTTTACTGGTAGCTGAGATCAATGACAACCCTTGTGATGCTGTCTGAGGCGTCACCCAGGAGGAAAAGGCAGGTGGCTCGCTGGCTTAAAGGCAGCCTGTGATTTCCTCTCCAAATTAAATCTTGTAATGTTCGTAAAAGTGCAGTTTTCCCAGAGGGCGAAGTAGCTCTTCCAATATGCGGAAACAGTCTGACAACATATTGCCAGTCAGAATATAAGTTCAAGTCTTCATGCACCAGATGCAAAAAGACCCAGTTTCAGCACCTAACACTACTCTGAGCTGAGGTTTCCTGAGCTGCCCATGAATGGCCCTTTTGATTTACTGTTTTTACAGCTGTTCCATTAGAGGAACCATCTGTAAAAACCAAAGCAGCTGGCTGATGCAAGGGTTCCTCTGATACTCCTGAAAGGAAAAGTTATGGGATGTAATTTTAGGAGTTGTAAAAGGGGGTGAGAAGAGAGATCATGTAATATTTGTCCTGTGAAATTAATCAAACTTATATGCCATGAGTCACCATGTGTAAGAAGATGACTTAACTGTTCTACAGAGTGGGGTTTTACAATACTAGAAACATCCTACCCAAATATCTCTTTGCTTTGAGTTATTAAGAATCTGAGAAGCAATAAAGAAGGATATGAGGCTATAACTTTCTTAGCTGTAAGTGGCGTAAGGATCCATTCAAGTGGCCCGTTCTGCTAGAGACATCCAGTAGGAATGGGATCCTAGGACCAGGCTCTGAGGCTGTGTATCAGTGATTCTCTAGCTGTTGGTTATGTGTCTCCATTGAACTAACTGTAGGCTTGTCTTGCTTCTTCAGTCGATGTTTTCGATCAGAATCTCTTCACGTGTCATAAACGGGCTTAAGTTCAACAGTAGTCATTTTTAAGAATGGGACAATCTAATTTATATTTCCTGCAAGTTTTTGAAAATCGTTTAACACTGTGAGCTTATTTAGTCTTAATTCTAAAGGCTGGTGGGTCACTGTCTGTAAACATGACCCAGATAATGAAATGGATGTTGCTCCTGTGTTTTCTGGAGCTACCTTAAGCCTATAGCAGACGGCTGAGAAACTGGTTGTTGTAATAGTCCCTGTAGGTAGGCTCTGTGCTTGTGGGAAATGAACCGAATGAGCATGTGAGTGTGCATCTCTAATTTTTTTTTGTAAAGTCGTACGTACAAATTTTTGACCAAAGGTAGGACTACTTTTCACACCTTGCAAGAGAACTTTCCATTGATATCACAACATGGCTGTATGAAATTTGTAGAGGGGAGACTAAAGGCAAATCTTTTACAGTCTTAAGGACTCAAAACAATAGTAAAGAAGCATCTTGGAAATCTATACTATGATACTACCATCCCTAGGAACAGCAGGAGAGGAAAAGCCAGGCTGAAGAGCTCCTGCGTCTTCCACAGTCTCATTAATTTCTCAAGTCTTGTAGGAGCCTCCATTTTCCTGATTTCTTTCTTTTATTTTATATATATACATATACATATGATGAGTATGCTGTAGCAGTCTTCAGACACACCAGAAGAGGGCAGCAGATCCCATTACAGATGGTTGTGAGCCACCATGTAGCTGCTGGGAATTGAACTCAGGACCTCTGGAAGAACAGTCAGTGCTCTTAACCGCTGAGCCATCTCTCCAGCCCCTGATTTCTTTTAGGTAACAAATATAGGCATATTCCCGTTGGAGGGTTCTATATGACCCAGTTGCAACTGCTTATTAACCAAATCTGTGGCTGCTTGTATCTTTTCTGTAGTCAAGAGCCACTGTTCCACCCACACAAGAGCCTCAGATTTCCAAGTAATGAGTCAGCAGCCATTTTAACCCTGACTCAAATAAAATAATAATAATAAAAAATTAAAAAAAAAACACAAAAAAAACCTTTTTTTTTTTTTTTTTTGAGACAGGGTTTCTCTGTGTAGCCCTGGCTGTCCTGGAACTCACTCTGTAGACCAGGCTGGCCTCGAACTCAGAAATCCACCTGCCTCTGCCTCCCAAGTGCTGGTATTAAAGGCGTGCACCACTACCGCCCGGCAAAAAACCTTTTCTCAAATGATAACCTCTGTCCATTTTGATTCTTGTTTAGGTTGTATGGGTTCTGTAATACTCTATTTTTTCTTATTCCCATATTGGATTAAATTTCCTTTGTATCATTTGAGCAGTAACTTTATCATCGGAACTTATTAAAAGAACTCCCAGCTGTCCCAAAATATCTCTCCCCCATAACACAAAAAGTAGGCATGGAATTACATGGGACAAAAGGACCTTGTGTGTCCATGTTAGGATCAGGGCACTCCGGGCCACTTTAGTAGCCTATCCCAGGGCAGCTAAAGTGGATGGAGTGACCTGGGTTGGCCAAGAAGATGGCTAATCCTTTGCAGCCACAGAAGAACATCAGCTCCTGGATCTATAAGACCCCAAATAGCCTTACTCTGGACCTTTAAGATTTGTATGGGGCATGAATTTTTAATTTCCTGCATCCAAACTGCCATATCACTAGAACCAAGGCCTCATGTTTCTCCTTTCTTCAGGGAAGCTCTTTTTCCTAATGAAAGATAAGGAAGCAAAAGCAGTTACACAATTTGGGGGGGAGGCTTCATGTATTTGGTTTTGGTAGAAGGCTGAAACATAACCTTGATCTCGCCTAACAAGGTGTTTCTCCTTGAACTCTTACAGGAGGTAGCAACAGTCCATCCTTATGGTATCTGGAACAGCAGTCTTTTTCCCAATGAAATACCATTTGACAACAGGGGCATACTGGTTTTGGCATATTAGTGTGCGTTGTGATTGCCCGTGGCATTCTGCCAAAGCCTGGAAATGTCCCTGTAGCAGAAAATCATTTCCCTTTACAGCCCCTACAGCCGAGTTGTCCACATGCAAAGCAAGACTTGTTTCTTTTCCTCAAACTATTATTTTCTTGATTCTTAAAGAAATTGAGAGCCGGGCGGTGGTGGCGCACGCCTTTAATCCCAGCACTTGGGAGGCAGAGGCAGGCGGATTTCTGAGTTCGAGGCCAGCCTGGTCTACAGAGTGAGTTCCAGGACAGCCAGGGCTATACAGAGAAACCCTGTCTCGAAAAACCAAAAAAAAAAAAAAAAAAAAAAGAAATTGAGCAGAGGACTGTTCCCTCGAAGTGGCTGTAATAGCTACTCCTCGCGAATGTGCGGAGGGGGTGACCTCCACACATGGTCTGTTGTTTTCCTAACTAGTCTCAACAATATCTGACAAGCACGGCTCACATTCTCCAAGGCCAATTGCTTAACTATAGTCTGTGCAGCTTCATCTTATGGGGCCATCTTAAGGACTGCTTCCATCCGTCAGGACCAGAGGGCTTCCAGCTTCGTCGTCAGCCTTTTGCCTGAGACTAACTAACCCTGTAGTCGTATCATCGGCGCAAGGGTGGGGGCTCCTCCGTGCAGCTACAGCAAAAGTTGAGCCCTGAGAGCATCCTTGTCCAGATGTAACAGGTCTCACGCCAGAACCCAGTCCCGAGATCCCATTAGCACATCCACGGACGCACTTGTTACCTTTTTGGCAACTTTTTGAAAAGTGACCTTTTTTTAGTCAATTCCTCATAGTTTGCTTTCCATAATAAAAAAGTTCCTTCCAGATAAACATGACCTAGCAACCTGTAAACCATCATAGGGGGTCATCCATCTCCTAAATAAGGAGAGGTAGGGCCATAGCCTGCCGTGGCCTGTTTAAGTTCCTTGAGCAGTTTAGAAGGCAGGGGCTCCCGTGAGGGCGCTTCACTCCATTCATCATTCAAGAAGACTGGGAAATATTCAAGCTGTTCTCCCAGTTGATGGGCTTGCGTAAGAGCTCCCTTACTTCCTGAAGAGGCAGCAATATTCCTCCTTTTTTAGGCTTGGTAAGTTGGGATGGGGTCTTAGAGGTTAAAGGAGGCCAAATTGGATTGTGATACTTTTAGGCTTCTTCTTTCAAGTCTTTCCTCATCAGGAAGAAGAAGCTTGTCTTCCTCTTCCTCTTCCTCTTCAATCGTGAACACTTTCAGATAACAAGGGATTATATGGAAGATTTACTTTGAGGTTTGTGATTCAGTAACGGAGCGTCCTCATGCAGAAGGACCTAAGGGCAAGGCACTGTATCTCCTTCCTGTGGTGTGCCAGTATTCAAAGCCTGTGTAATACATCCCAGTAAGACAACAGGCACAGTTTCAGGTCTGCATTCTTGATACTAGACTTGGATATCTCTCCACACTCTATACCAATTATCCAAATCCAGAGCCTTCTTGGTCTGGAAACCAAGGGCTACATTGCTGTACAAACTGCAAAAAACGTTGTTAATTAAGAGGCGCTAACCCTAGCCGGGCGGTGGTGGCACACGCCTTTAATCCCAGCACTTGGGAGGCAGAGGCAGGCGGATTTCTGAGTTCAAGGCCAGCCTGGTCTACAGAGTGAGTTCCAGGACAGCCAGGACTACACAGAGAAACCCTGTCTCGAAATTAAGAGGCGCTAACCCTGATCCCTTTCTTCTTCTAGTCTGTTGTATTATATCTAGAAAGTCTTCTTTCTTTACTCACTATCGCCTATGGCCTTCTTATAGTTCTGTTCTATTCACTCAACTCTAATTCCTGGTCTCTCTCTTACCCAGGGGGTTCATGAAACCCTTGGGTGCAAGTCCCATCCTTATCACAAATGTCAGGGTAGGGCTTACCTCTTCAGGTCTCTGTTCAGGTGACAGATGCTGCAGGGGGTTACGGGGATCTGCCCTGCAAGTTGACAGGTTCCAGAGAGGAGATGGGAGTAGGTGAGGAAGAACTGAGGACTCAGGCACAATGGTCTGGAGAATTTTGCAGCCTTAACTGACTGATGGTCACTTCTTTATTTATAAAGAACTCAGTAGGCAGGGAGACATTCATGTTCTTCCAAGAGATGGAAATCGTATCATTTTGTTTTCCTGGACATGTGTTAACGTCTCCCTGCGTGTCTGGGGCCACACATTTGGTCACTGTTGCTAAACTGTGATAGAACAAAGTAATCTTTCATCATCATTTTCCCTTATCAGCTCCACAACCCAACTTCTAATTTTGCCAAAGCAAACGTATATGGTAAACGACAGACCATTCTCAGGCTGGCAACTCTTGCGGTTTCAAGGGCACTAGACAAAAAGAAAACCTCCAAGGCGGCCCAGGCAGATTGCTGTATCCCAGGGTAGTATATTACTAACTCTTAATGGTCAGTGTCAACTGTCATTAGGCCCAAGAAGAATCCTCAGGCCAAAGCTGTTACTCAGTGTCTGCCATAATACAACGTTTATATTTTATATCTTTGTAGAATTTATTTACATATCTAAGCTTGGTATTTTTTTTGTTGTTGTTGTTCCTTGGTCATATGACACCACAGTAGCCCTGCACAAGCTAAGTCTTCTAAGGAAGGGAGGTCCTGATTGATACCTCACTCCTTTATCATTTTTCTACACCATTCTATGTCCATCAGTATAAGCCCTGTGTAAGGCAGAGGTAAGTCTAGCCAATCTAACTTTGTTGCTATATCTTTTTCTCGAGGGGCATACCATAAGCGGCCCCCAATATTCTATGCCACCTAATTGCCTGAGTGTATGGCAGGGAGAAGCTTGCAATCTGATCAGCTGCCAACTCCTCTAACCCGCTGGATCCTGTTTACCTTTGTAAGTTTACTTTGTTGTGGTTAAGGCCTGTGCCACCACAGCCGGCCTTTGTTGTGGTTATCTTGTTCCTGAGTAAGTACGGGGCAGATGCTTCAAGAACGCCTTGGAGCCAGGGCTTCATAAAGAGATCTCTGGCAGCCGGGCGGTGGTGGCGCACGCCTTTAATCCCAGCACTCGGGAGGCAGAGGCAGGCGGATTTCTGAGTTCGAGGCCAGCCTGGTCTACAGAGTGAGTTCCAGGACAGCCCGGGCTATACAGAGAAACCCTGTCTCGAAAAACCAAAAAAAAAAAAAAAGAGATCTCTGGCATCTTTGTTTGCCACAACATCCAGGGCGCAAGGAAGGCCTTCAAGTGGGGCCAGATAAGGATATCTCCCTGAAAGCAGGAAAGGGGATGCACTCAGAATTTTCCTGGGGAGGCTGTGAAGCAGTACTCCTGGGAGAAGGCATGCATGTTTCATAAGAAGTTTCCCATCAATATCAATAAAAGTTAAAAATACCTCTCTGAGTTCCCTGAGGGACAAGCCTGACTACATAGGGGTTGATGTCAAAAGTATCCCCTCTTCAGGAAAAAGACATCGGGATGGGTATGACCCTCATGCCTCACTGGACAACGACAGGGGACCGGAGCCATTTCAAAGTCCCCTTCAATCACTGGAGGTCAGGCCTCTATCCCCGCCTTCGCAAGTTTAGAATTGCCACAGCCCTTCTATACTTAAAGAAGTGAGGAGATGTCAGGGGCAGCCCTGCTTATACACTGAAGGCCTAAAACCAGCCATAGGCCTAAAATCAGCAATAGGCCTGTCATACATGTATACTAACACCAAGTCTTGGGTCTCAGTGGAAAAACATTGAAACAGATGGCTATAAGCTACTGTAAACAGGTAGCTTTTGTGGTAATTTACCAGCCTGAGTAGTCATAGACCTTGTAAATAGGTAGCCTGGGCAGACAACACCAACTTAGATAAGGACAAGTGAGTCATAGGCAGAATCATATCGACCTGTCCCTGAACATTCACTCAGCCAATATCATGTTCTGAAAGATATCTGTATTCCCCCTAAACACCCACAATCCTGTCTCAATCCCTTCCCCATGTCCTGCCTTTTTGTGTTTATAACCCCTGTGTGAATAAGTAAAAAGTATGATTTGATTTAATAAAATAAATAAAAATTAAAAATAAAAAAAAAAAGCCGGGCGGTGGTGGCACACGCCTTTAGTCCCAGCACTTGGGAGGCAGAGGCAGGCGGATTTCTGAGTTCGAGGCCAGCCTGGTCTACAGAGTGAGTTCCAGGACAGCCAAGGCTACACAGAGAAACCCTGTCTCAAAAAAACAAAACAAGCAAACAAACAAACAAACAAAAGAAGTTTCCTATCAATCCAATATCCCCAAGTTGTACAAACACACAGAGAACAAAACCAAAAGTGAAAGACGGCGCAATGGTGACCCGCCAGATGTGGCTCACCCTTACTGGATCTCTGTCAAACAGTTGTGCTGAACTCATGACCATTCCCGTTAGATATGGCTATGCCAGTCAGCAAAAGCCGACTGGTTTCTCTTTAGGTTTATTGCAGACCATCTAAACACAATTGGGAAAATGCAGCTCTCAAGAGAAACTTAACAGGTTTAACGAGGTTTGATCCTTGTGTGAGTGACTACTGGGAAGGAGGACTCTTACCCCATTGTCACTGAGGTAGAAGGCCAAAGCACCAGGTTAAGAGGTCACTTTGGGTGTTAAAGCTTAACCCTAACCCTAACCCACCCCTGCAAAGTGCTGGTGACAAGCCCACACTTGCTCTAAGCTAGACTAGCTCTCTACCAGTGAGGTACCCTTCCAGCCCCCAGGTAAAAGGCTTTGAAGAAGCTTGGTATTTTAGGGGTTTAAAACCGGCTGCTGTTGCTGAGACAGGATTAGAAGAGACAGAGATTAATTGAAGATTAAATGCTATCCTGGTTGGGCACAATGGCACACATTGCAGCCTGGAGGCTGAGGCAGAAGGATCACCCATAAATCTGAGGTTACAGTTACAGTGAATTCCTGGTCAGTATGGGTACAAATTGTTTAAAACAAAACCAAAACATGCTATTCTGGTAAGAAGGGCGGTTTAGCAAATGAATCTTCCACAGTAATTAAAACCGAACTAGCAAAGCAAGCCTTGTAGGTAAAAATGCTGCAGCCTGGAAGGCAGAGATGGATCATAGGTAAGGGCAATGACTCCTCCCAGAACCTATATGGCTGCTTTAACTCCAGTTCCAGGGAACCTGATGCCCTCCTCAGGCACTGTCACACACAGTGGTGCACAGAAATAAAAGCAGACAGAAACACCCATATACAGAAGAAAAAAAAAGATCATTTTTTAAAATGATTTTTTCCCTTAATTAAAAATCTGTGAGGCAAAAAATAGCGCAGCCATAGGAGCTCTTGCAGGGGATGCAAGTTTGGTTCCCAGCACCCACATGGTGCTTCACAACTTTCTATAACTCCAGTTCCTGGGGCCAGGCAGTGGTGGTGCACGCCTTTAATCCCAGCACTTGGGAGGCAGAGGCAGGTGGATTTCTGAGTTCGAGGCCAGCCTGGTCTACAGAGTGAGTTCCAGGACAGCCAGGGCTACATAGAGAAACCCTGTCTTGAAAAACAAAACAAAACAAAACAAAAACCTCTAGTTCCTTGGAACTGGAGTCTTCTCTGGCTTCTGCTGGTATACGTACACATAAAAATACACACATACACATAAAAAAAGATAAAAGAAAAATAAAAAAGAAATCTGTAGCTGCACAAAGAGGCATGGGCCTGCATCTAACAAGAGACATAATCTATGCGTAACGGTTTCTATTAATCTGCATTATCTGTCTCTTCTACCCTGGCCTCGATAACACAGCACACCCGCTGCTTCTTTCCAGGCTAAGTTCATTTTCACTTTCACAGTAATGAGTAGTAAATGTCCCCACGCCTGGAAAAATAAGGATTACACCTCATAGGACAACGAGAAAGAATAAAGTAACTTGGCTAATTTTTTTTTCCACAGTAATGCTGGATCTCTACGTATGCAACCACAATCGCTTCCTGCATGTATTCCCTCGTCTTCTCTAAAATGAACAAGACTGGGGAAAAGGACTGGAAAATCGGGAAGGTGCGAGCTCGGTGGCCTGGGGACACACACCCCTACGATCGGTCACTCCAGCACTTTCACACACATAACCCACAGGAACTGGAGCGCCGCGAATGGAGCAGACACTTGTCGCCACCGGACGGGCCTGAGCGGCGACGGCCACCGGGGACTGCCTGGCGGGGAGGGAGAGGGGACAAAGCCGCCCTGCCGCGGCAGCTGCGCTGTTTGTTGGGGGACGGAGGGACGCTCACTCTGGGGTTCGCACACAGAATTCAGAGCCATGCTGGGCCTCTGGGCCCTGCAGCGGGAAGACGGAGGACGCGACGGGGCACGCGGTGTCCACTCGGCGTCACCGACTCCAACTCTCTCAAGCCAACTGAAAGCCAAACCCGCGCCGCCCCCGCGCCCATTTCCTCAATGCAAGCGACTCACCTCTCGCAGCGGACCGGCGCTAAGCAGCCGGAAGGATGCCGCGCGGAGGCCTGTGGGAAATGTAGTCCGTCGTGGGAGAGCCTGGGCCACCGCAGCAGAGTGCGCAGGCGTGGTCGGGGCTGTGAGGGGCTGGAGGCCTCGGGGTGTGATCTTGGATCAAGTGGAAGGGCGAGGAGACTCCGCTGCCCTCTGCAACCCAAACCCCCTCTCCAAACTTAGCTCACTGTTCTGGGGGTTGGGTTGTTGCCCTACTAGGGCTGAGAACACCCATCGTCACATTATCACATGGTTAATATGGGAAATACGCACACAGTAGGTACTCTGTATACACACCCCCAGCGAGAGTGTAGTCATGATCAGGGCACTCAATAAAAAACACCCTCTAAAGGTGCAACACGTCTACCTAGGGGAGGGTCGCTCAGGCTCCTTGGAGTTCTTGATTTCTCCCTTCCTCTGCTTTTCCCTCGCCCCACTTTCCCTTCTAGTATTGTCCTTAGGTTTCGTTCTGCAAACTAGAGATGAAGCCAAGGCCTCCAAGACTGGAAACATAATTCTGCTTTTTTCTGTCACAGTTGTTCTCAACCTGTAGGTGGAGACCCGCCTTGGGGGGTGTCAAATGACAGGGACTGTCCCAAACCATCAGAAAACACAAATATTTACATCAGGATTTCTAGCAGTAGCAAAATTACAGTTGTGAAGTAGCACTGAAAATAATTTTATGGTTTGGCGATCACCACAACATATGAGGAATGGGTCGCAGGGTTAGAGAGGTTGAGAACCACTGCCGTGACATCTTTGTGTTTGTGGCAGGCTTCATCCCATCTTCAGGAGACTGAGGCAGGCAGAGCGCAGATTCAAGATGAATGAAAAAATAGAAATAAAAGGAGGACATGACTGCTCCTAAGGGACTGAGATATAAGGAAGAACACAGGCAAAGGCACCTGAAAGTGACCAGAGTGGACATGGCTGGCAGACTGAACCGGGCCATGTGAGGAGAGGGGGAGGGGAGTAGAACTAGCCAGAAGCCAAGATGCCAAGAGCAGTGGCCAAGAGGTAATAAAAGGACCATGTGCCCAAAATGACTGGCTTATATATGAGTCAGGGAAGCTGGGAGAAGAGAAGCCCAGTCCTGGGCTGGAGAGTTTGGGATAATGGAGGGGGGGGAGGTGAGGTATGTCAGCCAGAATGTCTCTGTCATAGGTGCTGGGGTTGCTGAAAGAAACTGGTGGGCAGTATCTACTTTGAAATGTTAATAAGCACCTCGGTTTGTGTCTGAGACCTAACACAAGACCTGTCTGAGCTACAGAGTGGGTTCAAGGCCAATGTGTTAGGGTTATCTAGAGGAAAAGAACTGAAAGGATGAATGTATATGATTAATTCATTAATTAATTAATTTATTAAGTGCGAGAACACTTATCTAATGAGTGTGAAGCCCGAGTTCAATCCCTGTACTCCCCTACAAAGTTCTTCTATGCATCTCTCTCTTACGTCTACGTCACTAAGCTACCTGGCATTGTTTTTTATGTAGTATAAAGAACAGACCAGTGAATGACCTCTCCCGCTTATTGAAGAGACCCTTAACTTTTGATCTATACAAACATGTGACTTGTGCTGCCCAATGCTACTTACCGACAAGACCATACCTTTGATCTCAGTACTCTGGAGACAGAGGCTAGTAGACCTCAGTGAGTTCAAGTACCATGCCAGCCTGTTCTACATAGTGAGTTCCAGGGCAGTCCAAAGTTACACGCAGAGACCTGCCTCAAAAAAGGGAGGGAGGAGGCTGCTGAGTCTGCTCCGCACTGAAGAGCACCGGATGCTCTTGCAGTGGACCCAGGTACAATTTCCCACACACACATAACTGGAACTCCAGTTCCAGGGCTCTGTTGACAAACACGCAACAGGCATGTTATGTTTGTGGTGCACAAACATAAGTACTCACGTATTGTATGTAAACATTCATACAGACAAAAGAAAAGATGGCCATCACTTCCCAGCCACGAGGAATCTTCGTCATACACCATGAGCCACAGCTCTGCAGGTCTTTCTCTTTATGTTGAAATATCGTATGATTGTATGATGTCCAGTGGTCTTCCTACTCATTTCTGCACCAATATCACTCTGTTCGAATGACTGCAGTAGGGAGCACATTAGCACATCCAAAGATAAAAACATGTCAAAGTACAGATGACACCTGACAACATTGAATCGGCATTTCTTTTCTTTTCTTTTTTTTTTTTTTTCGAGACAGGGTTTCTCTGTGTAGCCCTGGCTGTCCTGGAACTCACTCTGTAGACCAGGCTAGCCTCGAACTCTCAAACTCAGAAATCCGCCTGCCTCTGCCTCCCAAGTGCTGGGATTAAAGGAGTGCGCCACCACCGCCCGGCTGAATCGGCATTTCTAATAAAAGGATTCTTTAAGAAGCGTGAAAGAGATCCAGAGAAAATCCATTTACTCAGTCATGAACAGCGTACAAAATCATTTCCTTGAAATCAGGAGCGTGACTGGATGCTCCAAGCACCATGGATACCAAGCCTTGCTTTGGAGGTTCTACCATAATAACATTTTTAAACCAGTATCAATATCCAGGAAATATTGAATACAATTTTGTCTATTTGCAGTTGACTAGAATGGTTACCTAGGAAACCAAGACTCCAGTAACGTTTTACCCGTTGGTGTGTTCAAAGGAGTGCTGACCTCTTGAGAGATTTTTCATAAGAAAGCTATGGCTGTACCTATACTTAAATTTTAAATGTAAATGTTTTATTTATGTGACATCACAATTACAGATTCACAACCGGCCGAAGAAATGTCCATATTTTACAACAGATTAATTCTATCTGAAACTTAGGGGGGGGGTGGCGTTGAGACAGGGTCTTAGATGGTCGTTGGCTCACTCACACTTGGTATGTAGCCAAAATTGGTCAATTCCTGATTGATCCTCTTGTTCCTTTCCAGAGTGTTGGCTTTATCATCATCATCAACAACATACTCATCAACATTCCAAGCTTTGGGACTTTAGTTTTAGGAACATGATAAGTCTGAGGCTGGAGAGATGGCTCAGTGATTGAGAACCCTTACGCTCTTGCAGACACAACACTTATAGTGGTTCACAACTGTCTGTAACTTCAGTTCCAGAAAATCTAAAGCCTTCTTCTGCCCTCTACAGTACCAGGGATGTATGCTGTGCACATACGTACATAGGCCAATATTCATACACATAAAATAAAAATCTTATAAAAAAGAGTATTACATATCTGGTATGGACTTCGTTTCTTTCCTTTTTTAAATTAAATTTCAGGGTTTCTCTGTGTAGCCCCGGTTCTCCTGGAACTCTCTCTCTGTAGACTAAGCTAGCTTCAAAGTCAGAGATCTATCTGCCTCTGTCTCTCAAATGCTGATATTAAAGGTGTGAGCCACCATGCCTGTCCTTATGAATTTCTTTTATAAAGGAACATGGAGCTGGGAACAGTCGCTCACACCTGTAATCCTAATGCTTGAGAGCTGAGGCAAGAGGGTTACCAACAATTTGAACCTAGTCTTAGTTATAGTGAGTGAGACCCTATCTCAAAAACAGAATGACATAAAAGAGAAACATGGGCAAAACACCAACTAGCAAGTTATATTGCTTGGTCATAGAGTAGATATGTAAAGACGTTCAATTCACTACTAATCAGGAAAATATTACAATACGTATTAGGTCCAGCATAGTGGTACGTGCCTAAAATCTCAGCATTTGGGAAGTAGAAGTAGGAATATCAGGCGCTCGAGGCCAGCCTGAGTTATATAAGACCCTGTCTCAAAACACCACAACCACCACACACACTCCAGGAATGAGGATAGAAGGTGCGATTTTACTGGTTGAAGACACTGAGAAAGAATATAAACTGATTTTTTAAAAAAGCTTGCTTTTTTGTTAAACACTTTAGAAAACTTATTATACAGAGCAAGGAACATATTGATATTAAGGCATTTTTTTTTTTCAGATAGTGATTGTTAGTATAAGCCCAAACTCAGTGATGTCACATTCAGGCGCCAGGCAACTTCTACATTGTTGCCAAGGCAACCAAGATAACACTCCCACAATTCACCTGGCTACAAGAGCTACATTATTGTCTGTACAAATAGGCAGAGCTTCCCCAACCTCCCGCTCTTTTTCTTCTTCCCCTGCCATCTTCTGTCTCCCTCTCTTTCTCTCTCTCTCACCCTCTACCCTGAATAAATCACCTCCTGTGGAACCAGTCAGTCTTGTGCTGCCTATCTAAGCTGCGCACACTATAATCTTACATTGGTGCGTTGGCCCGGAAGCAGTGACGCACGCCTGTAGTCCCAGCTACTCGGGAGGCTGAGACAGGAGGATCACTTGAGTCCAGGAGTTCTGGGCTGTAGTGTGTTATGCCGATCGGGCGTCCGTACTAAGTTTGGACTTATACTAACAGTGATTATATACAGCATTGGTCAATAAGTAGTTTAGGGTTGTGGAGATGGCTTAGTGGTTAAGTACTTGTCCCACAGGCTTGAGAACTGGAATTCAGATCCCTAGGACCCACACTGAGGCTGGGTGGGCATGGTAGACCCACCTGGGATTTCAGGTTTGAAAGGCAGAGATAGAGGACACCTAGAGAAAGCTGGCTGGATAGAACAGCCACACTAGTGAGCCCTGGGTTTGACTGAGGCACCTTGCCTCACTGAATAACGTGGAAGAGCCATAGAGGATGATTCCCCAGTACCAACTTCAGGTTTCCTCGTGCATAGAAATCCTCACACACATACAAAACATGTATACACATACATGCACACCACATATACACAACGGAAAAATGAAAATATACAGGCCTAAATAGATGTACATATAGAAAAGGCAAGTCAATTTTCTGATTGAAAAAAAATCTCATTTTTGGGTTGTTTGGGGTTCTGTTTGCAGAATGGGGGGGGGGGCAGGGCCTTACAGACACTTGCTGACCAACCCTTTACCGCTGAGCTGTGCCACACTCCCTAAAAAGGACATTTTAGTTCCAAAGCAGCAAGCAGCTATTTGCACGTGACAATTGTTTTCTTTGTCATACAGTAACAAACGTCTGCCACCACGCTGGGGTTCCCATGCTGGGTTGTTTTGGTGCAGCCTGGCCTGCAAAGCAGCACCTTATCTGTAACAGGTAATGCGAAAGGGAGGTCTTAGACAAAGTGAAATGTTTTCTGCTGTTCTTTTAATAATCAATGTAATCCGAGGAAACAGCGTCTGTGGTTGCTTGGCAACTGCATCTTCTTTATGTGTCATGAAGTAAGGACTAAAGCTCTATAAAGCACACTTTTAGACCTTTGGGCAAATAAGCCTTTGTGACAGTGCACAGCTGAAACCCCAGCACTTGGCAAGTAGAGGCAAGAGGGTCAAACCTGTTCAAGAACATCCTCAGCTACATAGATAAGTGTGAGGCAGGTCTTGGATGAGGAGGGGATGAGAGAAGAGGAAAATCTAACTAGGACAGAAGGTAACCCCTTTTGAATCAACTCCCTTCTGACAGTAAAAAAATGTAACTTGGCTCACACCTTTAATACCAGCACTTGGGAGGCAGAGACAGGTGGATTTCTGAGTTCAAGATCTACAGAGTGAGTTCCAGGACAGCCAGAGCTATACAGAGAAACCCTGTCTCGAAAAACAAAAAACAAAAAAACAAAACAAAAAAAAACAAACAACAACAACAACAAAACTTCAAATTTTCACTTGATCACTGACAGCTAGAAATTTTCTGTCTTCTTTTTGGATGTTTCAAAACAGGGTTTCCCAGTGTAGCCCGGACTGTCCTGGAACTCCCTCCGTAGACCAAGCTGGCCTCGAAGTCAGAGATGTAGCCGTCTCTGGCTCCTCAGTGCTGAGATTATAGGCATGCGCCATGATGCCCTGAGCCTTCGAATTTTCTAATAAGGAATTGTTCATGGATGTTTGGTTGTTATGAAATGAGAGGATAAATATTCCATTCTTCATTTATCAACAATGTCCTAGTATGCTCTATAGCAGACCAATTCATCTGAGAAAAGGAGGAAAAAGAAAGCAGAGAAAAAAACCCTTAAATGGCTATGGTTATGATAAAAGGACAAAGGACTAAACACTAGGGGATTCCCATTGGCTAACACAGGATAATTGGTGCGTTAAAAAAATGCTACTATACAGTGATTTAAAAAATAGGAATTACTGTAGATGATTAATCTCTTTTTATGTCATCTTTACTGAATGTTGACCGGGACTACCAAATATAGACTGTCTTATTATTAGCAAATTGCAAAGAATTTTACACTCTGAATAGTCTTTTTTGTTTTGTTTTCGAGACAGGGTTTCTCTGTGTAGCCCTGGCTGTCCTGGAACTCACTCTGTAGACCAGGCTGGCCTCGAACTCAGAAATCCGCCTGCCTCTGCCTCCCAAGTGCTGGGATTAAAGGCGTGCGCCACCACCGCCCGGCCACTCTGAATATTCTAATAAGTAGACTAGGGAATATTCACTGAAAGGCTCTGGATTCAATCCTCAGTACTGCACCACCACAGCACAGTACAAACACAACTACACACACACACACACACACACACACACACACACACACTGGAAGTGAACTCCAGCATTCTGGAGACTGAGGTGGGAGGACTTGGAGTTCAAGGTCTGAGCTAAACAGTAAGTCTCAGCCTAGTTTGTGTTACATACTAAGACTGCATGAAACGACAAAAGCAAACACTTTAAACAAGACTCAGATAGCTAGAGTTCAAGGAGAGATAAATTCCGGAAGGCTTTTCTATATTCATCATACCTGGAATCATTCATATGACTTCTCAAGAGTAATAGTAAGTCACTATCATAAATTTAGAGTCTTTCAATAATGAGCATATATTATTTTATGATTACATGGTCAGATGATTCCCCTGTTCTGTGCAGTGTCAGCTGAAGTCACTCAGTAGCACTCAGCTAGTGGCTGTTCTGGAAGAGCCAAAACCATTCCAATCCAGTGTCTAGTCTCGCATGAGCATAGGCAGAAGTGGGTTTCAGCAAAGGCCTCTGCCTGCCTGTGCTGTCTCAGGGCCTCTCCACATGGTCTCTTCAGCCAGATTTTCAAATATGACAGTTCGGGACTCGAGGGGATAATCTGAGATGAGGCAACCCTAACAGTAAAGCCTGGCCCTGACAGGGGTACTGACAGGCTTCTACTGTGCTCTCCTGGGCAAAGCAGCATCTGGCCGTATCCAAGAAAAGGATGCGGGCTGCAGGACTTGATGGAGTTTAGAAGAACTTGCAGCCATTTCTTGCCAGTCTTAGATCACCATTTCACAAGTGAGGAAAACTACAGAGCAGAGAGAGCACCTGAGTGTTTTACTACAACTGGAGTAAGGAATAGAGGTGTTGTTTTCTCCGCAGTTGTCCATATGTAGGACTGTAGAATAAGCATGTGCAAGCATTACGGTGGAGAACAGACTGGAACACAGGGAGCACATTACATTAACATATTCCTTTAATGATATAAAACCTCTTATGCCAGGTCAGTTACATGTATGGACAAAGGAGAAGAGCTGTAACATTCAGAGGTCGTTCTAGGAGACGGCTAAGACTCTGTCACACTTGGACGCTGTGAACCTTCAGATGGTGGGTGAGGTGTGAGTGCTGTCTGAAGGCCTTCTTACACTCCTTACACTCATAGGGTTTCTCGCCAGAATGGATCCTCAGATGTTGGATGAGAGAAGAATTAAGTCGAAAGGCCTTCCTACATTCTTTGCACTCGAAGGGTTTCTCGCCTGTGTGAATGCTCTGGTGTAGAGTAAGCTTCTGACGCAGTCTAAAAGACTTGCCGCACTCGTTACACGTATAGGGCTTCTCCCCGGCGTGAACACTCCGATGCTGTGTGAGCTGTGACAGGAGTCTGAAGGCCTTCCCGCACTCCTTACAGTCATAGGGTTTAACCCCTACGTGGACACTCTGATGCGAGATCAGCTGTGAGTACCGACTGAAGGCCTTCCAGCACTCCTTGCATTCGTATGGCTTCTCTCCAGTGTGGATTCTGTGGTGGAGAATCAGATGGTAACCCCGACTGAAGGTCTTGCCACACTCATTACACTCGTAGGGCTTCTCCCCGGTATGGATTCTCTGATGGAGCGTCAGCTGCTGTCGGACTCTAAACGCCTTCCCACAGTCCTTGCACTCATAGGGCTTCTCCCCAGTGTGAAGTCTGTGATGGACCCTCAGGCCAGAGCCACACAAAAAGTCTTTCCCACACTCTTTACACTCATAGAGTCTGTCGGCGATATTGAGCTTCTGATGACGAGCGAGGTGTGCGTGCTGCCTGAAGGCCTTGCCACACTCTTGACACACGTAGGGCTTCTCCCCAGTGTGGATCCTCTGATGGAGAGTGAGTTGTCCTCGTACCCTGAAGGCTTTCCCACATTCCTTACATGCGTAGGGCTTCTCACCGCTGTGAAGCTTCTGATGCGCTCTGAGGTCTGGGCCGTAGAGGAAAGCTTGCCCACACTCCTTACAGTCATACAGCTTTTCCCCAGAATGCAGTCTCCGGTGCCTGGTCAGGTGTGCCGTCTGCCTGAAGGCCACGCCACACTCCTTACACTCGTAGGGCTTCTCGCCAGTGTGAATTCTCTGGTGAAAAGAGAGCTGCTGGCGGACTCTAAAGGCCTTCCCACATTCATCACACTCATAGGGCTTCTCCACAGAATGGATCCTCTGATGTGCAGGCGATAAGTGCTTTTTGTAAGAGGACATTCTTTCGGATGTGTGCTTCACGTGACTGAGATATCCCTCCCGAGAGCCCTCTTGTGTTTCCTGCTTTCTTCTTGACTCCCATTCATTTTTTAAAAGGAGGCTCTTTGGGTCACTGTTCCCAATGCTTTCCGTTATCTTCCACTGGGATAAATTCATTTCATAAACACCATTTTCTGAGAGCAACTGGTCGGTCTCATGCTTAGTTTCTGAATCTGGAAGAAAGCAAGAAAGCAAACACATGCTGTTCTCTTTCTCTGAAGAAGTAAACTTTCCACATTAGAAATAGGAGACAATGAAGGGAACAGCCAACCAAACTCAAAAGACTGCCATATAATTTATTTGGGGAGCAAAAGAGACTGTGCGGCAGGTGAGAGCTCATGTAAGAGAGAGAGGTGATGAAGCAAGCGTCTTTAGTTACTGGTTCAGGAACTGAGGTGTGGACCAAAAGTACCGCAGAGCTCATTACAGACACCGTTTAAAGCTGGCAGTGGTGGCGCACGTCTCTAATCCCAACACTTGGGAGGCAGAAGGAGGAGGATCTAAGAGAGTTTGAGGCCAGCCTGATCTACACAGGGAGTTCTAGGACAGCCAGAGCTGCACAGTGAGACTGTCTCAAAAACAAAACAAAACAAAAAGCAAAAGGCAAAACAAGCAAATAAACAACAATAAAAACCCAAATACTATTTAAATGCCACCAAAACCACCTGAGTAAGACTATAACTTTTGCTTCCATTTTCCATGTTTTGTTTGTACGTGTGATACGCACTGGTATGCATTACGTATTTTGCACGTGTGTGGGTACACACTGGTGAAGGCCTGAGGTTGACGTCATAAATCACCCCCCATTTATCACTCATCTTACTCCTCACGACTGGGTCTTCCAAACAAACCCAGAGTTTACCGATGTGGCTGCCCTTGCCTGGCAGCTTGTTCTAGGCAACCCTGTCTCTGCCTTCCGCACTGTCAGTGTGACTCAACAGGTGAAAGGCAGGCCTTCCAGGAGCTTCCTCAGCTCACTGAACAGGCGCTCCAGAGACAACGATTTCCACAAATCTCTTGAGCAGCATTTTTTTTTTAAATAATTTTTTTTTAAAGATTTATTTATTTACTTTATTTATGAATATACTGTAGCTGTCTTCAGACACACCAGAAGAGGGCATCCAATCTCATTACGGATGGTTGTGAGCCACCATGTGGTTGCTGGGATTTGAACTCAGGACCTCTGGAAGAGCAGCCAGTGCTCTTAACTACTGAGCCATCTCTCCAGCCCACGCCTCCTGACCAGTTTTTTGATCATGAACAGACAGAACACCAGCACTGAGGTGACGCCACAGAGTTCGTCTTAAAATAACCTTTCTTTCCACTCGTTTCCCCAGGGCTTAAAGCCGCACCTAAAGCCCCGCCCTTTATCCCCGATCAGTCCGTGTGTAGGACAGCATTCAGGGCTGGAGAGGAGGCTCAGCAGTGAAGAGAATCCTGTTTTTGGAGAGGACCCCGATTCCATTCCTAGCACTCACACGGTGGCTCACAACCACTTACATGTCTAGTTCCAGGAGATACAATGTCCTCTTCTGCTGCCTTGGGCATCAGACACACATGGGATACACAGACATGCAGGTAAGAAAATAATCTGCATGAAATACATGCATCTCAGTCTGAAATCTGAAACAGCACATCTCTCCCAAGCATTCTGCATAAGGGATGCTGAGCCTGTCTAATATTTATTACAGGCTTCTTCAGGAAGTGACTAAAAACGAATTTCAGAGTACAGTTGTTGTAGGTCAGGTTTTATTAGTGCCAGACCCTTTGGACTATCTCGGATTTTGGGTCCTCAGACTGGAAGTATTATGTTTGCATAGAATATTACCCTTATGGTCTTATTTCATTGAGAAAATAACATAAAAAATATGGCACCATCTCTCCATTATCCCAACAAACCTATATGCTGCTCCGCTCCCAGCCACAATGGTCACACCTTCTCCCTTTGAAACCGTTAAGTACCAATCGACTCTTCTATACGTTTGTCATTGTGTCTACACAGCCATAGAAAAGTAGCTAAGAGAGACATTAACACCCTCTTCTGACTCCTTCAGGCACCAGGCACATATGTGGTACACATACATACATGCAGGTGAGACACTCACATACATTTAAAAAATAAAAGGTTAAATGTTGTGAGGAAAGGTGAAAACAGAATGCTCTCCTGGTTACACTCTGAGAGCTTCCCTGGGCTGATGATATAACAGTACAGTAGAACACCTGCCTAGAGCGAGAGACAGGCTCAGTCTCAGCACCACACATGGAGAAACCCACAAACACGGCAAAGCTTTCTGAGGTCACAGCACTCTGCTCTTCCTCTGCCGGCTCGTCCTCACAGCTCTGTTACAGCTGCCGTTCTGCTCGCAGTTCTGTGGAGCAGCCGTGCTCACGGTGCCTCTCACAAAGGCCGGCTCAATGCTCGTCTATCCGGTATGCCTCTGTTTCAACTGGTCGGTGTTCCCCAAGCCTGACAGACAGTTCTCACCTGGACGTCTTTTCCTCACAACCTTCCAGGGCTCCTTCCCTTGCTCCAGTAAGGAGATCACATCCGGCTTAGAGATGAAGCGTCCTGCTTAAAAGAAAAGAAACACGAGGTAATGAGGAAATTAAAAGTCATTCAAAATTTCTTTGGTTCATTTTAGTGAAATGTGTTACAAAGTAAAGGTTAGCATGATATCCGATAAAGTCTTTAAAGAAGGTAAAGACGGTTTAGGAACGTTCACATTAGGGTTTTCAAAGAACTCTAGTGTGGCAGTGGGCAAGCTACCTATGCTTCAGTTTCTCTGTAAAAGAGCAGCCGTCAGAGTGTCTAGTACATGGGCTGGAGAGAGGCTCGGTAAAAGGACATGCTCTGGCAGAAATCCTGAGTTCAGTTCCCAGACCCCACAACTCATATCAGCCTGGACCTCTAACTCCGGGGGAATCTGCCACCCTGTTCTGGCTTCCTCAGGTACTTCGGTTACATGCACATACCAAAACACACGGACACGTATTGAAAAATAAAAAAAAAAATCATTAAAAAAGTGTTTATTGGGGCTGGAGAGATGGCTCAGCGGTTAAGAACACAGACTGCTCTTCCAGAGGTCCTGAGTTCAAATCCCAGCAACCACATGGTGGCTCACAACCATCCGTAATGAGATTGGATGCCCTCTTCTGGTGTGTCTGAAGACAGCTACAATGTACTCATCAATAAAATAAATAAATAAATATTAAAAAAAAAAAAAAAGTGTTTATTATAGCTGGGTATGGTGGATCGTGCCTGCAATTCAAGCACTTGGGCTCTGAGCAGGAAAATGCTAAAGTTCAATTTGAGGTCAGTCTGGGATACAGATATGCTGTTTCAATAATGATGATGATGATAGATGTCTTATTTCATGGAATCATTGTAATTACATTAATATATCTGTATATCTAAGCACTACCTAACTGAACTACGTGTATCCTATTACCTATAATATCATTACTCTGCTGAGAGGAAAACAGTTAGTTTCTTAAGAAATGTCTACTGATATTTCTTTTTTTTTTCCCTTTGTGTGGGTGTTTGTGTATCTACTGTGTTGTGTTTGGTGTGAGTATGCACTGGTTGGTGTGGATGTGTGTGTGCATGTTTGTGCACATACATGCATGTGGAGATCAGAGATTGACATCTATTGTCTTTCTTCAGTTGCTCTCTTTCATATTTATTGTGTGCGTGTGTGCACGTGTGTGTGTGTGTGCGTGTGTGGTGTGTGTGTATGTGTGTGTGCATGTGTGTGTGTGCATGTATGTGTGTGTGTGCATGTGTGTGTGCATGTGTGTGTGTGCATGTATGTGTGTGTGCACATGTATGTGTGTGTGTGCATGTGTGTGTGTGTGTGTGTGTTCAGAGGATAGCTTTCAGGAGTCGGGTCTCTCCTTTCACCCGGACGAGGCAGAGTCTCTCTCGTTTCTGCCGTGCTGTGACCCAGGCTAGTTGTCAAGCTTCTGGGTGACTCCTCTGTTTCCACCTCCCATCTCACCATGAGAGGGACACAGACTCACGCCACTGCATCCAGTTTTGCTATATAAGATGCAGAAACTGAATTTGGGTTGCTGGGGTAATGTTTCTACTGCTTCCAACCACTGAGCTGTTTCTTTGGCCTTCCAACTTATTTTCTGAAATAAGGTCCTTCATTAAACTTGAAGGCCACTGGTGTGGCTAGGCTGACTGGACAGTAAGCTTCTGTGTCCTGACCCAAGACCTGTGTGACAGATGTGTGAGACCACCACTGTCTTTGCACATGGGTCCCGAGCATGACAACTCGGGCACTCACGCTTGGTGGCAAACGTTTCCAGCTGAGCCACAGTCCCAGCCTCACTTACGTCTACTTCTTACAATATTTTCAAACTTCGGCCATAAAAGTCGGTAAAACTGGGCTGAAGTGATGGCTCAGCAGGTAAGAACACTGACCGATCTTCAAGAGGTCCTGGGATCTAGTCTCACACCCGTGTGCACTTCACAACTGTCTGTTACTTTCCTTCTAGGACATCTGACATCTTCACACAAACATGCACAGAAGATAAATAAGTCTTTAAAAAATAAAAAATTATTAGGGCTGGTGAGATGGCTCAGAGGTTAAGAGCATTGACTGCTCTTCCAGAGGTCCTGAGTTCAATTCCCAGCAACCACATGGTGGCTCACAACCATCTGTAATGGGATCTGATGCCCTCTTCTGGTGTGTCTGAAGACAGATACAGTGTACTCATACACATAAAATAAATAAAAAAAAAATTTTAAACCACCAGCCTGGGAGCATATAGGGAGGGACTCATGGCTCCAGCTGTATATGTAGGGGAGGATGGTCCTGTCAAGTATAGATGGGAGTGAAGATCCTTGGTCCCATGAAGCCTAGATGCCGAGTGTGGGGGAATTCAAGGGTGGGAAGGTGGGGGGGGGTAGATGAGGGCACATCCTCATAGAAGCAGGAGGAGGGGGGATGGGATAGAGGGTTCCTGGGCAGGGTGGGGGGGAGAGAAATGGGGTAAGAGGATAACATCTGAAATGTAAATAAAATATCCCCCCCAAAAAAAAATTAAAATTAAGCCGGGCGGTGGTGGCACACGTCTTTAATCCCAGCACTTGGGAGGCAGAGGCAGGCGGATTTCTGAGTTCAAGAGTTCGAGGCTAGCCTGGTCTACAGAATGAGTTTCAGGACAGCCAGGACTACACAGAGAAACCCTGTCTCAAAAAAAAAAAAAAAAAAAAAAAAACAACAACAAAAATTAAAATTAAAAAAAAAAATTTTAAAAAGTTGGTCAAAGTGACAGTCTGTTAACAAAGGTAAGGGACTGGGTTACCCTGTAAACAAATCCTGGTGACTTCCCTTACCACTATATAAACTATATACGTTCTTTTGATAGAGACAGACTAAGAAACAAGGTATAACTAACTGTTTTCCTTATAGGAATACCAACAATGAAACATCTTAAGCAATTTGGAGTTCAAAAACCAAGTGATGGCCAGTGGGGTGGTTGGGAAGGTAAAGACACTTTTCAGTCAGGCCTGATGATCTGAGTTCAGTCCCCAAAGCCCACACGGTGAAAGGGGAGAGCCCTCTGATCTGCACAGATCGCTTCACAGACGCGGCTCCCTCCCCATCTGCATAAATGAAGATTTGAAAAATGAAATCCGAGCCGGGCTGCGGTAGTGCGTACCTTTAATCCCAGCACTCGGAAGACAGAGCCAAGTAGATCTCTATGAGTTCGAGACCAGCCTGGTCTACAGAGCTAGTTCCAGGACAGCCAAGGTACAGAAAAGCCCTGTCTCAAACAAACAAACAAACAAACAAACAAAAAACAAAACCAAGCAAAACAAAAAGTGAAATATGTTTTCTTTGATATGATAAGGCTATTATTCACATACATTTAAAATCTAGCTCCGGGCTGGCCCTGCCACTCATCTGCTGTGAGGTGGAGTGGATGCAGGGGTGATGCCCCGCCCCCAACCGCCCACCCTTCACAACCTGGGGCAATTAGGAGAATGGGCCCTGCCTGGGCAACACAGTGGGGGTGGCTCTGATGGCAAAGGCGTGGTGAGCTAGCCCCAAGGGTGTGAGAGGGTAGAGAGCTGGTGCAGCCCCTGGAAGGCTGCAGTACGTGGGAGAGTGGGCCCCGCTCTTGACTGGGCAGCACAGCGGAGCAGTGGGTGCGGGTGAGCTGGCTCCCAAGGCGTGAGAGAGGAGCGCTCACCCTGCCTCTGCGGATGGCAGCCTGGAGCAGAGCTGGAGAGCTCCCCCTGGTGGTGTAGATAAGGAAAAGCCAGTGGGCCGACCAGCTCAGCTACCACCCAGGCCCAAATCCGGGGCTCTGAATTGGCGCATTCCAAAAATCTAGATCATCTGTGGACGGTTGGGACCCATGAAAGAGCCAGTCCTGCTAATCCAAAGCTGCAGGATCTCCATCACACAGGGCCACACAGGGCCACAACGGGATAACTGAAAGGAACCCCTCCCAGGGAGGATCCAATATCGATGGTGTCACAGATGCCAGAGATTTCAAACCAGACCAGTGACTCACTGCAGTGACCATTTACAAGTGAAGATGTGTGGACAGAGGGGTATACTGTGGGGCACACTGTGACACACTACAGCTTCCAGATAAGATGTTTTCTATGTTTTTGTGTGTTTGTGTGTGTGTGTGTGCAGCAGTTTGTGTTCTCATGCTAATTATGTTAACCAAAAACCTGTTTGCAGTATCCCACACATAGGACTAAAAGAAGCCAGTTGGTTTCTGACTGGTCAGTAAAGTTACCAGAGGCCAATGGCTGGGCAGGGAGACAGAGGCAGGGCTTTTAGGATTCCTGGGAAGGGACTAAGGAGGGAGGAAGAGGGGATTTCACCGTGATGAGGGCTTCAGAGATGGTTATGACAGAAAGGTGCAGGAGGAAGAGAAGACACAGCCAACACGTAGGTACAGGGGAAAGCAGCCCCAGGAGGGCTGCCCAGCAGGGTCCAGGGCAGCAAAGATGAAATATAGATTTAGGAATATCGGAGGGGAGTGTTAGCCACGTGGAGTTAGGGAGTGGCCCAGCCATTGAACTAGTTAAGGGTTGTTTGTTTGTTTGTTTTTTCGAGACAAGGTTTCTCTGTGTAGCCCTGGCTGTCCTGGAACTCACTCTGTAGACCAGGCTGGCCTCAAACTCAGAAATCCACCTGCCTCTGCCTCCCAAGTGCTGGGATTAAAGGCGTGCGCCACCACTGCCCGGCGAGAATCAATTTTCAAATGTTGTCCTCTGACCTCTACATGCTTGCTACAATACACAGGTGGCCCTCCCGCCAACACACACGGGAACAGATGCATACACAGTAATAGATACATAATAGCTAGATAGCTAGATAGATGCAAAATCTAATAGTTTCTTGAAAGTTGTTCTGAAAATTTCCAGAGCCCAGGGAGGTTGCAGAGAATACAAAGTTGCTAAAGACACACAAGCTTACCCAGTGAGACCAGGTTGTGGTAGTTACAAGCTTACCTAGTGAGGAGACCAGGTTGTGGTAATTCTCCATCATCACATCCTTGTACAAATCCCTCTGTTCTGAGTCCAGGTATTTCCACTCCTCCTGCGAGAAGGCTATGGACACATCACTGAACATCACCGACACCTGGGTGACAAACCACGGTTACAACTAAATAGAAAAGAGAATGTAAAGCATTTTAAATCATAATTTATAGAGAAAATAGGAAAGAGACACTGTGAGAAGCATTTGTTTTGAGACAAAGTGTCCCTATGGAACCCACTCACTATGTCCCCAGACTGGCCTCACAGGCTCCAGCTGCTTCTGCCTCCCAAGTGTTGGTATTAAAAGCCTGCACCACCATGGCTCAGAAGTAGGCCAATATAGCAAGCAAACCGGCTTGAGCTGGAGATTATAAGATAGAAAAATGGGAGTCCTGAAGCAAGGTTCTAATGTGTTCAAGAGGATCCCACTGCTACTTTTCTTCTCCTCCTCTTCTCCCTCAACTTCCATCCTGTCTCCTGTATTTTTCAGGCAGGAATCATGGTTCTGAGCCATCATCTTCAGCTGCTATATACTTTGCATACTTCAGTATGTCTGGAAAAGAAAACCTGAGGCAGCTGAACCCGCCTCTGGTTCTAGCGCAGGAGAGGCGCAGTGACTGTGTACTGCTTGGTCTCTGTCAATCTGACACAACCTAGAGCCACCTCGGGATGGAGGGCCTCAATTAAGAAACTGCCTCTGAGCATGTCTGCAGGACATTTTCTTGATTGATGTGTGTCAGGAGGACCTGAATTGTTGTATAAGAAAGGTGGCTGAGCCAGCCAGGAGGAGCAAACCAGTAAGCAGCACTCCTCCATGGTCTCTACCTCAGTCCTTGCCTCCAGGCTCCTGCTTTGAGTCCCCGTCCTGATTTCCCTTTATAATGGACGGCAAGCTGTAAAATGGAATAAATAAACCTTTCCTTCCCCCTGTTGCTTTTTGGTCATGGTGTTTATCACAGCAACAGAGCGCTACTAGGATAGATTTGATGAACACTGCAGGCAGGGAGTCAAGAGTGAGAACTAGGGAAGGGATAGAGAGAATACCCTGTGTAATATATGGATATATCACCTGTCAATTAAAAAGCTTATAGCCTATGGCTTAGGCAGGAAATAGAGGTGGGACATCCAGAAGAAGAAAGGATTCTGGCGCTGGGCGGTGGTGGAGCACGTCTTTAATCCCAGCACTTGGGAGGCAGAGGCAGGCGGATTTCTGAGTTTGAGGCCAGCGTGGTCTACAGAGTGAGTTCCAGGACAGCCAGGGCTACACAGAGAAACCCTGTATAGAAAAACAAACAAACAAACAAACAAAGAAAAAACTAAAAAAAACCAAGGTTTCTGGGATAGAGCCAGGCCAGGAAGATCCGCCCAGGAAGACGTGAGGAGATGGACACATGGTTACCTGAGCACAGGTAAACCAGTCACATGGCAGAGTGTAGGTTAAAATAAATGGGTTATAGTAAGTTATCATCTAGTCAGAGAACAGCCTAGCTATATGGCAGTATTTTCAGGAAAAAAAAAAATTGAACCGTTAACTCACACGGGCCATGGTTTAGAAACCCAACAACTGCCCAGTCTTCCTTGGAGTTTATTTCTCAGAAGAAGCAGAGTCCACGGAGGCCAGGGCTGGGGGAGGAAAACAAGTCCATGAGATGTTGCATCACAAATCCCCAGTGATCTCTCCATCCACAGCCACATCACCCTACCCAGTCTCCTTCAGTTTCAAAAGCATCCGTGGATTCGCCAGGCTTAAGGAAAGAAAGTCCCAGGTTCCGAGCCTGGCAGCCGTGACCACTGGAAATCTGTTTCTCAGCCTCTCCTCAGCCAAGCAGACTCTGTACTGCTCTGATCCCCCTGCCTCCGCCTGCAGATATTACAGGCATGCACAAGTGTTCCTAACTTTTTATGAATGTTTTATGTTATATTGTATCTTTGGGATTGCTATTTAGTATATCATATTATATATGCAGTCGACCAGAAAACCCACAATATAATGAATTAAATCAGACTTGTGGAAACTGGAAGTTGGGAAGTAACGTAAGTATATATGGAACCCTTAACCTTCCCACAGAGCCAGCTCTCATTCAGGCCTACCCCTAGCCTGTGAACCTCAGAATCCCCTGCTCTAATCACAGAGACCTGGCATGCATGATTCACTGGAAAACAGAAATGAGATCAAACTACCAGGATATGAAATCTCACTTCAGAGCATCAATGCTCACGTTATCAAGAACATGAGGAAATAAACATTCTAACCAGTATGCCAAGGATCAAATTTAAAAGTATCCACTAGTAGCATTTAATCCAGGCAAACTGTATAACTCAGAAATTCAACTCTGGGAACAAAAGAAAAAAAATATATATGTATTCATATCTATGTATATATATATATGCTTATTGTGATGGTTTGTATATGCTTGGCCCAGGGAGTGGGACTATTTGGAGTAGGTGTATCACTGTGGATATGGATTTAAGATCCTCGTCCTAGCTGCCTGGGAGTCAGTCTTCTCCTAGCAGCCTTCAGATGAAGATGTAGAACTCTCAGCTCCTCCTGCACCATGCCTGCCTGGATGCTGCCATGTTCCTGCCTTGATGACAGTGGACTGAACCTCTGAACCTGTAAGCCAGCCCCAGTTAAATGTTGTTCTTTATAATTTACCTTGGTCATGGTGTCTGTTCACAGTAGTAAAATCCTAACTATGCCGGGCAGTGGTGGCACACGCCTTTAATCCCAGCACTTGGGAGGCAGAGGCAGGCGGATTTCTGAGTTCGAGGCCAGCCTGGTCTACAGAGTGAGTTCCAGGACAGCCAGGGCTACACAGAGAAACCCTGTCTTGGAAAACCAAAAAAAAAAAAAAAAAAAGAAAGAAAGAAAGAAAGAAAGACATTGTCCATAACAGAAAAAAAGTTGTAAAAAAAACAAATATCCTTCAGTAGGAAAGAGACTAAGTAATATAGCATCAACGGGATAAAAAGAAAGCTGTCATTTTAAAATGATACATATCTCTAAGTGTCAAGGTAGAACTGTGTTTGCTTCGTATTGCTAAGTAAGAAATTCAGATAACTAAACAGTTGTACTATAATTCTGTATTTACATGTATTTATTGGTGTCTACGTATGTGATGTGTCAGAGTGGCTACACGGATGCCATGGCACACATGTGGAAGTCGGAGATCAACTTTCGGGAGTCTGTTTTCTTCCATTATGTGGGAACTGGATCAAACTCAAGCCCTCAGGCTGGACAGCAAGCTCTTCTATCCACTGAACCATTCACCTGGCCATCATGCCTTAACAAAAACAAAACAAACAAACAAACAAACAAATAAATAAATAAATACAAGGGAATGAGGGCTAAGGAAATGGCTCAGTGGTTAAGAGTGTATATTGCAGCCGGGCAGTGGTGGCGCAGGCCTTTAAACCAGCACTCGGAAGGCAAAGGCGGGTGGATCTCTGAGCTAGAACTGTAGAGCAGAGTAGCCTGGTCTGCAGAGTAAGTTCCAGGACATCCAGGACTACACAGAGAAACTGTATCAAAAAATAAAACAAGGGGGCTGGAGAGATGGCTCAGTGGTTAAGAGCACTGCCTGCTCTTCCAGAGGTCCTGAGTTCGATTACCAGCAACCACATGGTGGCTCACAACCATCTGTAACAGGATCCGATGCCCTCTTCTGGTGTGTCTGAAGACAGCTACAATGTACTTATATAAAATAAATACATAAATCTTTACAAAACAACAAAACAAACAAACAAACAAAAATGAGTGTATATTCCTCTTACAGAGGACCCCAATTCAATTCCCAGCACCTGCCTCAAAGTGGCTCATAACTACCCTTAACTTCAGTTCCTGGGGGATGTCATCCCATGCCTCTGGTCTCTGGGCACCAGGACTTACATGTACATACACATGACTAAATAAATAATAAAACATGTAGAGAGAATCTTTTATAAGCATCACCTGTCAATAAAAATAGGAGGGGGAGGTGATGGAGAGATGGCTCAGTGGTTAAGAGCACTGGCTGTTCTTCCAGAGGTCATGAGTTCAATTCCCAGCAACTACAAGGTGGCTTATGATCTGTAAAGGGATCTTATACCCTTTTCTGGCACATAAGTGTATAGGCAGACAGAGCACTCACATACTGTTAGCCCTGGCTGTCCTGGAACTCACTCTGCAGACCAGGCTGGCCTCGAACTCAGAAATCCGCCTGCCTCTGCCTCCTCCCAAGTGCTGGGATTAAAGGCGTGCGCCACCACCGCCCGGCACAAAAATAAATCTTAAAAATACATGTACATCACAATTAAATAGATATTCACACACACCAATCCCTAGGTGGAGGAACTGCCCCAAATCACCAGACTAACAAACAGCTAATGTTTACTAAGCATTCGGTATTTATGAAGTATCAGCAACTGTTCTAAGAGCCCTACAGCATAGTATTAAAAGTAAAATCCAGTTATAAAACTAAAGCTCAATCTCCTTGGAGGGTTTGTTTGTTTTTTTTTTTAAGTACTGGAAAGCATGGAAAGTGGATACGTGCACACAGACACGGGTGGTGTGAGGACTCAGGCACGGTTTCTAAGAACCAACCATTTAAAAAGTAACAAATGTTCTGATCCACTAAAAAGTTAAAGTGCATTTCACAGACCAAAGAGGTAATATTTGATCCCCCCCACGCCGACCTTACCTTTTAAACAGGCATCAGCAATTTACTCCTTCCCTTCCTGTGAGCGCTTAGAGGTAGGACTGGAGTAGGAGCGAATGTTAACATCCAAACTTCTCTCGGAGCCTTGTCCAGCCTGGTTAAACCAAAGCACAAGACACAACCAGTCTGTCACTCACACACAGGAGAAAGTTCAGTTGTCGGTTCCTGGTACCTAAGAAAGGCCAGGGTGGCAGACGGTCAGGAAGTTTACAACAGCTTCCTAGATGCATCCCACACAGACTGTCCAGCGTGTGACTGTGTCTGGGCATGTTCTGTGTGTTGGGGTAACCCCAGGGAACCAGGCAAGGGTATGTGCGTTGGGGAGGCGGGGGTGGGGTGGGGGACGTCGTTCCGATCTAACATTCTTCTTCCTAGACCGGGAGTTCTTTGCTTTGTTGGCTGGCAGTCTTGTGTGGTGCTGGGGACCGGTCATCTTTGGGACTGATGTGGCTACACCGCAGCCGACGACCCTGGGACCAGAATCACACAAACCACGACCTCGGCAACCTCGCTCGCACAACCGCTCTGCACCCCAGATGCCATCACGCCGTGGCTTCCTGCCCGCACTCGGTCGCAATGCCACCCCGACGCCCTGCCACGCCCAGCGGGCACAGCTCGCCCCACGGAGCGAGCCGAGGCGCGGCCCCAGGCTCAGGGGCGCGGGGCTTCCCTGTCCCCACCCCTTACCCCGCTCCCTGCAGCGCCTTCACTACGATCTGGGGCCCGGGACCCAGGCTCGGCTCAGCTGCCCCGCCCCACGCCGCTAGGGTGACCCTGGCTGCTTCTTCAGGGTCCCCAGGGCTCGCACGGCGCTGCGCGGGGGCTGCTGGGAGGGAGAGCCGCACGCGCCCAGCGCGCATGCGCCGGACCCAGGTTTGGAGTCAGGACTGGGACAGGCGTAGGACCTCAGCTTTACTTTTAAGTATTTGAGGAAAGTCTGGTTTTTGGGGTTTTTTTTTTTTTTTTTTTGAAATTTGCGTATTTAATATAATCATAGGTTTGTTGTGGAGGTCACTGCAAATGAGTCTGTCTTAGAATAAGATTTTAAAGGCCATTCCTATCATGTAATTTGGTTTTGCCCAGGTTCTTAGGTTAAGATTCTTTTTTTTTTGGATTTATGTGTACGGTTGTTTGGGCAATGTATGTGCGTGCACCACCTTCGTACCTGGTGCCCACGGAGGGCACTCTGGATGTGTGTGAGCCACCGCGTAGGTGCTGAATAGAACCCGAGGGTCCACTGCAAGAGAGGTTTTACCAGCCTCAGAGGAGGGCGTTGTTCGGAAGATTTGAGAAATTCTAGACTTTTGAAAAGTAAGACAAGAGAAGCGGTGTGGATAGAGCAGATAGGAAAAACTAAAGAACCGGACAGATACTTTTATGTCTTAACCAGGGTTTTTTTTTTTTTTTCCTTTGTTGAGAAAGACAAGAAACATAAGACAGCATAAGCACATTCGGATACCGCTAATTCAAATTTAACATCACTGGGGTTTTTTTGTTTGTTTGTTTGTTTGTTTTGCCTTTTCATTTTTCTCTTCTAGTCACACAAACATATTTCTTTGCTTTACCTTAAAATTACTAGTTTTTTAAATGGCTGGGTGTAGTGGAATAGGCCCTTAGTCCCAGGACTCAGGAGAATCTCTATGGAGTTTGAGGCCATTCTGGCCTATCCTGAGTTCTGGCCCAGCTAGTACTATGTTTAAAAGCATCATCATAAAATAAAAAAAAGTAGAAAGCTATTTAGATACTAACTGTTCTTGGTTATTAGCTGTTCACCAGCAAATAGCAGACCAGGTATTTGGCCTGCATGATAGTTTATGTTGCTAACCTCTGATCCAAAAGAATAGCTAAATACCTTAAGTTTCTGTATTTTTAAATCGTCAAAAGAAAAAATAATAATGCCGGGCGGTGGTGGCGCACGCCTTTAATCCCAGCACTCGGGAGGCAGAGGCAGGCGGATTTCTGAGTTCGAGGCCAGCCTGGTCTACAGAGTGAGTTCCAGGACAGCCCGGGCTATACAGAGAAACCCTGTCTCAAAAAACCAAAAAAAAAAAAGAAAGAAAAAATAATAATAAAATGGTTGAGTTGGTATGTGCCTGTAATCTCAACACTTTGAAGGCAGAAGGATCACTCAAATTTTGGGGCCAGCCTGAGCTACCTAGTGAGTTCCAAGCCAGCCAGGGCTCTGTAATAAGACCTGGTCTCAGTAAATGTGATGGTTGTTAAATTTTTGATTAATTGATCATCTTTAATTGTTGTTTTTTGTTTTGTTTTTTTTTTCGAGACCGGGTTTCTCTGTGTAGCCCTGGCTGTCCTGGAACTCACTCTGTAGACCAGGCTGGCCTCGAACTCAGAAATCCGCCTGCCTCTGCCTCCCAAGTGCTGGGATTAAAGGCGCGCGCCATCACCGCCCGGCGATCATCTTTAATTGTATTCTCTAATGTGTAAGTTCTCTAAGCCTTTCAATAAACAGGGATAACAGTGAATTTGAAGCAGCGGTTCACATACACTGTCACGTGGCAGGCACAGCCCTAAGCACCATGAATCTTAACCCTAGTGAAATACCGAAGCAGTATCCACTAAAAACAAGGGGTCCCAGCTGAGCATCCGCCGGCAGTCTCAGCACCCGAGTCTGGTCCGTTTGAGGCCAGAGTGGATTACATAGGGAGACCCTGTCCCAACAAACCAACCCACCGGCCAGACAACACGATACACGCATGAGGATTCGGCCGGTTCCGGCTGCTCCGGGGCCGAGGTGGGAAGATCAATGAGCCTAAGTTTGAAACCGGCCAGGTGACATCGTGGGGCATATGAGATTAAACCTACTCGCTGTCAAGGACAAGGTATCCTTTGACCTCCACACATGTAATGTGCTACAGCACACACACATAAAACAAAACAAAAACAAAACAAAAAAAAACAAACCTGATCTCAGGCAGAAACTTGCCATCTAATGAAGTAAACAGCTGAATATGAATACTCTTAGGGGAAATAAGGTCAAAAGGTGTTGCTGTCTTATTTATGTTTAAATATTCCATAAGAAAACACATCTGTCTTATTTCTAGTTTTAAAATTAAGAGCGTTGAAGTCAAAGAGATGGCTCAGCGGTGCTTGCTGTTCGTTCCCTGGGAACCACACGGTGGAAGGAGAGAACCAGTTTCCCCTGTGACCGCCACACAAGGAGTGCTGCACAAACAAACTGAAAGCTACGAAAGTAAAATGTGTGGCTGGACATGGCAGTACACACCTTCAATCTCAGCATTCACACTGGGAGGGAGAGGCAGCGGGATCTCTGTGTGCGTGGGGCCAGCCTGGTCTACATGAGTTCCAGGATAACTGGGGTAATGTAGAAAGACCCTGTCCCCCCCCAAAAAAAACCCAAATAGACAGACAGACAGACAGACAGGGCAGGTGGGCTTAGGAGATGGCTCACTGGTTAAGAATACCAGTTGCTCTTACAGAAAACACAAGTTTGGTTCTCAGCATCCATATGGTATCCATATACATCCATAACCAGGTATAACCCAGTTCCCAGGGATTCAGTGCCCACATGAGTCAGAGGTATACACACACACACACACACACACACACACACACACAAAGACACTCATACACATAAAAAATCCAAAACATGGTATAAAGTATAAAGATATGCCTAGGAAGACTATCCACTGGGGGCATATATTTTAGCATGTATCATGAAAAAATATCTAAAACAAGGTCCAACAGTGTGGTTCAAAACTCGCGTGGGTCGTGGGCGGGGTCGGTGTGCTAGTGCCCGCGATTGTAGCGGAGAGAGAGCCCCGCTGACCGCTGGGCGGGAGAGGGCTGGGGAGCCAATGCGCCCAGCGGGTTCAGCTTGGGCTTCGGCTGAGTCCTCAGGATGGCCGGAGCAGGGAGTGCAGGAAGCCCACTGGAGCAGGGAGTTACAGAAGGGCTTCCCTCCTCCCCCACCCCCCCAACCCCAGTTTTCCACTTACACAAAGAGAGTCTAGAGTCCCAGGAGACACGTAGAATTGAAGATATAGAAGTTTTATTGCCATGGTGATGTATCTGAATGGTGGAGCTCTCCCACAAAATGCCAGGAGAGGCCCCCTTATATTGGGGAGAGGAGGGGCTTTGGAGGTGACTATGCTCCAGCCTTGCCCCACACAACAGGAGGCACTTAACATGATTTACCAGTAACACAAGGAAATACTGTCACGGTAAGAGTCCTGTGATTGCTAATTTTTGATGCTGTTGTTTTGGTTTTTCCAGACAAGGTTTCTCTGTGTAGTAGTCCTGGCTGTCCTGTTACTTTCTAAGTCGACCAGGCTGGACTCTTGTCTCTCATGTGCCACCACAAAGAGCACCTGATCTTGATTGTCAACTTGAGATTTTGAATCACAAGTTATGTCTCTGGGAGTCTGGGGGTGGGGATGGGAGAGTGGGGCGTTTTCAGACTGTTTACCTTTTCCCAGTTCTGTCACACTGTATCCTCAAACTGTGAAGAGACTGAACTCCACAGCAAGACAGACAGAAAGGGAATCTCAGCGCCGCAGGAAAAAAGGCTTGCAGAGACCTGATCAGCTTTTAACACCCACAAAGGCAGATTTCAAACTCCCCTGATTAAGACCTAACAGCACATAAAAAAATACATGTTTTCCATCTTTAATCCCAGCACTTGGGAAGCAGAGGCAGCAGGATCTCTCGGAGTTCAAGGCCAGCTTCGTCTACAGAGAGTTTCAGGACAGCCAGGGCTACACAAAGGAGCCTCTGTCTTAAAAAGAAACAATCCGGTTGGACCTTCCGGCGGCGTCGGCCCTATTTCCCGTGTTGCACTACGGGTCTTTCTCTTTCTCTTCCGGTCCCAGGCGCTGCGGAAGCCGCGGGTTACCGTGCAGACATGGCCAAGTCCAAGAACCACACCACACACAACCAGTCCCGCAAATGGCACAGAAATGGCATCAAGAAACCCCGGTCACAAAGATACGAGTCTCTTAAGGGGGTTGACCCCAAGTTCTTGAGGAACATGCGCTTTGCCAAGAAGCACAACAAGAAAGGCCTGAAGAAGATGCAGGCCAACAATGCAAAGGCAGTGAGTGCACGTGCAGAGGCCATCAAGGCCCTTGTGAAGCCTCAGGCCATCAAGCCCAAGATGCCAAAGGGCCCCAGCCGCAAACTCAGCCGCCTGGCTTTCATCGCTCACCCCAACCTTGGGAAGCGGATTCGAAGCTACATGGCCAAGGGTCGTAGGCTCTGCCAACCAAAGCCCAAAGTTCAAACCAAGGCAGAGGCCAAAGCTCCAGCTAAGGCCCAGGCTGCAGCTCCAGCCCAGGCTCCCAAAGGTGCCCAGGCCCCTGTGAAGGCCCCATAGAAAAGGCTCCTGCCAACGTGAAGACAGATGGACTGCCGTGACACACCTACCCACACACTATTTGCAGATGACCAGTGTCCTATGCTGTTTTTTACAAATAAACTCGAGGCAAGATCTGTTAAAAAAAAAAAAAAGAAAGAAAGAAAGAAACAATCCCCCCACCCCTCAAAAGTGCTTTCCAAAGGTCATCAGGTCATCTTGTCAAAGTCTGCAAAGAAACTGATCTCAGGACTTGAGAGATGGCTGAGCAGTTAAGAGCACTGGCTACTCTTATAAAGGACCAGGGTTCTGTCCCTACCACTCACATGGCAGCTTAGAACCATTTGGAAACTGTTCCAGGGACTCCAATCCTTTTTCCAGGCCTCTAGGACACCAGGCACACAGGTGGTGCACATACATACATACATACATACATACATACATACATACGTGCAGACAAATCACTCAGGCACACAAAACAAATAAAACTTTAAAGAAAATTGCTCTGGTTAGCGCTAGTTGATTCTTTCCCAGAAGCCATCTCCATGAAGGGTGTCAAGAACAGCAATTAGGATGTGCTCACGTGAGCTTTAAACGATGTATAACCTCATGTTCCTAGCACCCTTCTGTACGTACATTATCCTCCTCATAAACCACCACACGACCTGACTTACTAAGAAAAAAATCTCTTAACTCTTTTCTTTCAGTTTTTCTTTTCTCTTTCTTTCTTCTTCCTTTTTTTTTTTTTTTTTTTTGGTTTTTTTGGTTTTTCGAGACAGGGTTTCTCTGTGCAGCCCTGGCTGTCCTGGAACTCACTCTGTAGACCAGGCTGGCCTCGAACTCAGAAATCCTCCTGCCTCTGGCCTCTGCCTCCCAAGTGCTGGGATTAAAGGCGTGCGCCACCACCGCCCGGCATCTTTAACTCTTAATCTTGTTACAAATGACACTTTGCTAGATGTCGGAAAGGAGTTGCTTTCTTAGCAATCTTTACAGGGGTTAACTTGAGAGCCACCAAGATCCTAGTCACTGCAGGACCTGACTGACTCTCTCCCCACACTTCTCCTGTCAGTGTGCTTTAACCCTTTTCTCCCTGATGCACTTACTTCCTATTTCTAATAAATCCAACTCTGCCTGATATTTGGTGCCCTCTGAAATTCATTTCATAGTTGATGCCATGAATCTCAGTTTGGTGTAGACGGAGGCCTCTGGAAAGGAACTCCTGATCACTGCTGGTGTGGAACAGTGTTCAAATTGCTTTTGTAAAGCATTTTGTCAAAACAACCAGTAACTCGTGTAGTTCCTATCCACCATGCTGAAAGTTGTTCATGAACTTAAAGACTCAAACTACTTTAAAAACATTAAGAATGCCGGGTGGTGGTGGCACACGCCTTTAATCCCAGCACTTGGGAGGCAGAGGCAGGCGGATTTCTGAGTTCGAGGCCAGCCTGGTCTACAGAGTGAGTTCCAGGACAGCCAGGACTACATAGAGAAACCCTGTCTCGAAAAAAAAAAAAATCTTAAAAAAAAAAAAAACATTAAGAATACAGCGGGTAGTGGTGGCGTATGCCTTTAATCTCAGCATTCAGGAGGCAGAGACAGGCAGATCACTGAGTTTGTGGCCAGCCTGGTCTACAGAGAGAACTTCAGAACAGCCAGTGCTACACAGAGAAACCCTGTCTCAAAGATACCTCCCTCAAAAAAGGAAACAAATGTTAATGAAGTAATTATAAAGAAAAAAAAGGAAACAATGAAAACCATAAAATCACATTGCCACGTGGATTGTTATCTTTAAGATCAAGGCATTGTTTTTTTCAATTATTTGCCAGATTGAAATCGAGTCAAAAGAAATATAAGCTGTTACTAAACAGCTTCCGGAATATACTACATTCACAGGGTGCTTCTCCAGGATGAACTTCTCTTCAGATGAAGAAGCGAAAGTCAACAAGTAAACTGTTTCTACATTCTTCGGTCTAGAGGGATTCTACAGATTCTCTGACGGTTCTGAGTCTCCCACACATTGTGTGAGTTCTGGTTCATCACCAGTATAAGCTCTGATGCTGAAGAGGCTGTGAGCCATAGTTAAAGTTCTTCCCACAGTCCTCGTCTTCGTAGGCTTTCTTACCGCCGCCGTGAATTCTGTGGTGACTGATGAGCTGTGAGCTCTGAGAATAGGCTTTCCCACAAATCTTACACTCATACGGTTTTTCTCCAGTATGGATTCTCTGGTGTCTAGTGAGGTCAGAACCCGACCGGAAAGCCTTCTCACACTCCTTACACTCGTAGGGCTTCTCACCGGTGTGGATTCTCTGATGTTTAATAAGTTGGGAACTCTGACTAAAGGCATTGCCGCACTCCTTACATTCATAGGGTTTCTCCCCAGTGTGAATTCTCTGATGTTGAGTGAAATTTGAACCGCTACTAAAAGCCTTCCCACATTCTTTACATTCATAAGGCTTCTCGCCAGTGTGAATCCTCTGATGGCGAGTAAAGTTTGAGCCACTACTGAAGGCTTTTCCGCAGTCCTTACACTCATAGGGTTTCTCACCTGTGTGAATTCTGTGATGTCGGGTCAGGTCTGAGCCGCAAATGAACGTTTTCCCACATTCCTTGCACTCAAAGGGTTTCTTTCCAGTGTGGATTTTGTGATGGTGAGTGAGCCCTGAGGGGTGTCTAAAGGTCTTGCCACAGTCCTTACACTCGTACGGCTTCTCAATGGTGGGAATGATCTGATGAGTAGCAAACTGGGAGCCGTGCTTATAGTGTTCCCTGTTCTCTTTACTGGCACAGTATTTCTCTTTATTCTTAATAACCTGCTGCAGCCTGAAGGATGGATACTGACTGAGAGTGGGCACGACTTCCCGGTTGATGATCAGTTCGCTGAACTGTCTCTCCTGAGATCTGCGCTGTCTCTCACAGTGGCCGTTCCATTCCCGGGCACTGCTGAGACCAGAGCGTTGAGGGTCCTGCCTTGTGAGTTTCCTCACGATCTCCCACTGCGCTGTCTCCATTTCAAACAGCTCCTTCTTCAGGAATAACTTCTGGGCTTCGCATTTTGACTCCAGGACTAAAAAAAAAAAACAAAAAAAGAGAGAGTAACCACTCACATTTCTATTGTGTGGGAGACGTGACGGAGACCTGGGAGACCTGAGTTTGGGAACTAGGTAAAGGTGAGCAAGGCACGGTGGCGGATATCTGTACCCTCAGCGCTACGGACACAAAGGCAGGAGCACCAGGAGTCTGAAGTCATCCTAAGTTTGAAGTCATCTGGGTTTTATGAGACTCTGTATTAAGAAATAAAAAAAAAAAAAAAAATATCAAGGCCGGAGAGATGGCTCAGCAGTTAAGAACACTGACTGCTCTTCCAAAGGTCCCAGGTTCAATTCCCAGCACCCACATGGCAACTCACAACTGTCTCTAATGCCAGTTCTCGAGGATCTGGCATCCTGACACAGACATACATGCAGGCCAAACACCAATGCACATAAAAATAAATAAATCACTTAAAAAAAAAATCCATCCAGGTTTGGTAGCATACACCTTTAATCCCAGCATTCGGGAGAGGCAGGCAGATTTCTGTGAGTTTGAGGCCAGCCTGGTAATACGGCTCAGTGGTTAGGAACACTTGTTGTTCTAGCAGAGGACCCAGGTTCTGTTCCCAGCACCCCTATTGTAGTACAGCTGCCTGTAACCCCCATTCTAGGCTAACAGAGGCCCTTTTCTGGCCTCCATGGATACCATGTGTACCACATGCATACAAGCAGGTAAAACCTCACATATATGAAAATTTTAAAAAGATTAAAACTAAATAAATCAAAGCCAGGTATGATGACGCACACCTTTGATTTCAGCACTGGAGAGGCAGAAGCAGGCAGATCTTTAAGTTCAAGACCAGCCTGGTCTACAGGGGAAGTTCTAGGACAGCCAGGGCTACATAGAGAAAACCTGTCTTGAGTAATGAAAGAAAAGGAAGGAAAGAAGGGAAGGAGGGAGGGAAGAGGGAGAGAGAGAGAAAAAAATCAATCAATAAAGGGGTCAAAGAATAGGCTCGGCAGTTAAGAGCATCAGTCTTGCAGAGGTGAGGACCCAGGTTCAGCTCCCAGTACATACATGGTGGCTCACAACTGACTCTAAGTCCAGTCCCAGGAGATCCAATGCCCTCTTCTGATCTCTGCAGGTACCAGGCACATACAGGGTGCACATATACACACATACATAGAAGCAAAATAGTTATACAAATAAATACTTTAAATTTTTTGTGTTTTGTTTTGAGATAGTTTCTCTATGTGGCCCTAGCTGTCCTGGAATTCACTCTGTAGACCAGGGTGGTTTGAACTCACAGAAATACACCTGTCTCTGCCTCTCTAGGGCTGGAATTAAAAGTGTTCACCATCACTGTCCAGCTTGAAAAAAAAAAAAAGTTGTTTTAATGAATAAATAATATAGATGAGAAATCCCTGGTAAGGTGGCTCACACTGGTAATCTCAGGACTCCTGAGGCTAAGGGAAAAGGCGCTGTGAGTTTAAGTCAGCCTGAGCTGCACCGATGAGTTCTAGGAAAGTCTGGGTTACATGAAACCCTATCTCAATAAAACAAAACAACAAGATGAGAAAGTAAGACAGGTCAAGGACACAGGAACATCTCTGTGAACTACATGGTATGTCAGAGGTAGTCAACGCCACGGTGGAATAAGTCTTAACACGAAGGAAAAATTCCACCTCAGGATCTGATGCCCTCTTCCAGACTCCAGGGACACTGCATCCACTGACACGGACATACATGCAGGCAACACACACATATACTCTGAAACTTTAGGCTACAGGTCTACGGAGAAGAATTACAGGACAGGCAGAGCTACATAGAGAGATCCTACCTCAAACAGTAGAAATATGATGCGTGCGTGTGTGTCCTGAGTGAAATAACCCAGACCCAGAAAGACGAAAGCAGTACGTCCTCTCTCGTGTGTCATTCCTTGCACCAAATCCTCGGGTGTGAGTATGTAACCTGGAGCAAGCACAGGAACCAGGAAAGAGAAAGGACACCACTCCAGTAGGAGCACTGGAGAAAGGGACAGCTGGAGACCGCCGGGATACCTTTATTTTTAACCGAGGAAGACAGTCAACACAGGAAAGACAGAGGAGGGATAATTAACTAACACTGAGTTCATTTTTAAAAGCTATAGGGATCACAGTACTTTGTATTTACCTAAAATTACATGTATTTTTAAAGTGCATGTGCATGTACACACATACACACAAGGCCTAGACCTGAATATTATTATTTTGCGGGAGGTGGAGCAGACCTCAGAGATGAGTATGGGCGTCAGTGCCTCCCTCATCTCAGACTTGAGGTCTAGGGCCCTACTGTCCGTGAGTAGACTCTGACCAAGCCAGGGAGACAGGCCCACAGACGACAGTTTCTATGGCAGCCTCTGGGCCAGTGCTTGCCATGATAGAATACAGTGAAGCAGACACAGCTGCAATGTTATTTTTGTTTTGTTTTGTTTTGTTTTTGAGACAGGGTTTCTCTGTGTAGCCCTGGCTGTCCTGGAACTCACTCTGTAGACCAGGCTGGCCTTGAACTCAGAAATCCACCTGCCTCTGCCTCCCAAGTGCTGGGATTAAAGGCATGCTCCACACTGCCTGGCCCCTGCAATGTTATTTTAACTTCTGTAGGTCCTCGCTGAGAAACAGGGAACAGTAGTTAGAAGTATGGATGAATCAAGGATGGTATGGAGCTTCTGAACAGAACCAACAGATGAAAACCTAGTTAAGAAAGCATGTCGACAGAACTGCAAGTATAAGGATTGCTTAGCAGGCACAGGACCTGGGATGATCCCCGGAAGGAGAGGCTTAAATGGAGAAGGCAGGGAGAAAAATGAAGGAGGAGCAGGGCATATCTTTGACCATGTAGGAAAATACACATTCCAGTGCACAGAAACAGCGGATATACAAAGAGGCTGCTAAGAAGTATTAGAATCCAGAGCTGGCTGCTGCTCAGGCCACAGCCCCGCAGTCCCCTCTCCCTGGCCTCACAGGTACTGGTAGGCACCCCATGGAGAGCCAACAGCATTCCAGACCCTTGGGTTTCTCATCAGGAGACATGAGTTTGGAGGCTTGAACACACCAAAGTACCTACAGGGAGCCACACTTCTCTTCCCGGACTACCTGATGAGAAATCAGGGGCCCGTCTTCAGGCTCTTGCTGAATCTTCCCCCTTCCTCAGAGATCTGGAAGCTGGAACCAGACTCTGTCACTCCTTAGTGCTCACACTGTGCTGTCTGTGGTGCTGGGGCCTGAAGTCTCAGTCATGCTGGTGTCCGTCTGTGCATGTGTTAATAACTCTTCTAAAAAACTTCTTACACCCAACAATCCATCCAAGTGTCCCCCAGACCTGCATCTAAAACCTTTCAAAGAAGCTTGAAAGGAACTGGATCCAGAGTACACATCACAGGTAGGGTGACAGAAAAGTAAAGCACACTTAACGAACAAAGAATCCCCGGCCGGGATGCCTTCTGTAACTCCACACAGCTTTCTTTCCGTTCCAGGTTTTTAAAGAGAGGCTCCCATTGTAGCCCTGGCTGGCCTAGAACTTACAGAGCTCTGCCTGCCTCGTCCTCCCAAGCACTGGGACTACCAGTATGTGCCAACATGCTCGACTACTTTTGGTTCTTCTTTACTTTCATATTTTACTTTTTGAGACAGGGTCTCATGGAACCTAGTCTGGCCTGGAACTAGCAGCTGCAATCCTGTCTCAGCCGCCTAAGTGCTATAATTACAGGCATGAGCGACCACACTGCACAGCTTCCCGTTGCTAACTCTACGATACCCGAAACACTCTGTGGAACTAGGATATAGAAGTCTGATGGCCTTTTCAAAAGCAGGTAAGCAGCCTGAGAATACTTGGAAAGGAGGAAACAGCCCCACCAAAGGGCAAATCAGAGTTAGTGTGGACAGACGTCCTTACCCATTGAGAGCAGGTTGCTGTAATTCTCCAACATCACATCTCTGTACAAGTCTCTCTGCTCCTCAGTCAGGCACTCCCACTCGTCCTGAGAGAAGTCTATGTACACATCATGGAACAGCACTGACACCTGGAACAACACCCGCATATTGCTTGATTAATAGAAGCGGGGAAGCAGGAGGGGGGCGAGGAAGAAGAGGAGGGGTTGTTTCTATGTAGGAAAAACAACAGAGAAGGACTAAGGTAGAACAAGCCAAACAAATGCAGTGAGAATAATGTCTGAAATCACAGGGAAGGCCTATGACCAAACCACGGTGCTTCTGTGGCACCGTTTCCTCCAGACGAAGCCACCTGGGCTGGAATGAATTCCTAGTTATCCACAGGAAGCTGGGACAGCACAGACCTCTGCACTAAATGACTCACACAAAGCCTCAAGGCATTCTCACCAGATGGTCCTCAGGGTAGAAGAAAAAAAAGGACATTAGAAGCATCCAGAAAGACAGCAGGCTATGGGAAAGGCATCAGGAAGCAGAGGAGTAACGGGATTCTTAAGACTTCTGTACAGAAGAAACAATTTAGTACCCAGTGGAGAAAAACAAACTCTGACCTGGAAGTCTGTAACTGTCTTTCGTTCTGAGTGTACAATCCCAGATGTGCGAGGATTCAAGTACAGGTTCCTGGGAAACTACCGGAGGATGTAGTCAACCAAGATGAGGGAGTAAACCTAAAAAGGCCTGGGATGCAGGAAAGAGTCAGAAGCCAACAGGAGACTATCGAGGAAAGCCCAGGGAAGGGATAAAGTTTGAGGAAAGCAGCGGCAGGCATCTAGAGAGTAAACAGATCGGATGGGGGCACGGACCCTGAGGGATGGGAGGGGTCTCTATCTCCAGAAGAAGATGATGTGTTCGACCAGTTAGAAAGGCACCGACAGGCTAGAGAGGCTCAGCAGTTAAAGGTACTTGCTGCTCTTTGAGGAAACTTGAGTTTGGTTCTGAGTACCCACAACCACCTATACTGCAGTTTGAGGGGATCCGACACCCTCTTCTGGCTGAATGCACACAGTGCTGACAGAGACACGGGGGCAAAGCTCACTTGGCAAAGCATTCGCCCAGTAGCCACGAAACTCTGGGTTCCATCCCCCAAGCTCTATGTAAACTCGGCTGGTGGCACATGCCTGTAAGCCCATCACCTGAGAGGTGAAGACAGGATGAGCCCAAGGTTATCCTCGGTTAAATCATCAGTTGGAAGCCAGCCTAGAAAAACTGTCTGAAAACAATCACACACAAAAGATGTTGTCCACTGTCTACTCACTTCCCTCTTGCCTTCTACTCACTTGCCGTGCGATGCCTCTGTAGACCAGACTGAGAAGGACGGTCAGAGATGGGGAGAAATAGGTTCCACGGGGCTCCTGGCCAGCCAGGAAGCCCAGGAGTGTTACAACTCTTAGAAGGGAAGTGAAGAGATTTGGGCGCCCAGAGCCGGAGTCCTGGGTCTCTCATCAGCTACAGCAGCAGTGGCAGAGGTGGCAGCTGGAGCTGCTGCCACTCTGATGTGAGCCTCTGCAGGGGACAAGAGCCTAGCCAGCCAGGGGGGGGTCCAAGATCCAGCGGTGAATGCTTCGGGAGAGTGAACTCTTCCAAGTGTTGCTACTCAGTAAAGACGATCCTCCGTGTAATAGCTTGTGTGCTTTATTCCATGTGGACAAGGACAATATAAACCTTGGGGAGTGGGATGGGATTTAGGGGGTAGATGTTAGTTTCCTATTAGCTGAGTCTGAGAGGTTACTGGTGATCTGTTTCCGTAGGGAAAGTCCAGGTGCTACATTACACAACTGCCCACGGTCCCCTCAGTGGGTGTCAGGGCTGCAGAGCAGGTTCAGAGATGGACAGGAAGCAGCTCAACTCCTGCTGTTCTCACATCTATGAAGTTCCCGGGGTCTGAGCTCACTCAGCGCCCCCAGTTCTTACGCCTCTCTGGTGGCATGGCCACTTGCTCTACAAAAAGATAACCTTACCATGGGAAACTGTGGTATTTATAAACGCTGCTGCCAACCTGTTAATTGTCCCTGTTACTGGGCTTCAGGAAAATGATGGAGAAAGATGCTGTTTAATACAATGGTATTGGGCTGGAGAGATGGCTCAGCAATTGAGAGCATTAACTGCTCTTCCAGAGGACCTGGGTTCAGGTCCCCATACCAACAATCCAGTCCCAGGGGATCTGACCACCTCTTCTGGCCTCTACAGGTATGCACACATGGGTGCACAGACATACTTGCAGGTAAACACCCAATCAGATAAACAGATAAGATTTTCTTTAAAAAAAAAAAAAAAAAAAAAAAAAAGCTCAATGACAGAAGAGTTAAGGCTTCACAGAGCTTTGACCAACCAGCAGTCACTTCCAAACCTAAAGGGCTCATAAACCAGGAGACACAAATGTTCTAAGAGTGAAACTGAGCAAAACTATCACACTTATTTTCTTTCTTCTTTTTGTTCTTGTCAGATTGAGACAGGATCTCATTAGGTAGTCCTGGCTGGCCTGGAACTCACTATGCAGATCAGGCTAGCCTTGAAACCACAGAGATCTTCTGCTTCTGTCTCCTATGCAGATCAGGCTAGCCTTGAAACCACAGTGATCTTCTGCTTCCATCTCGGGAGTGCTAGGATTGAAGGCTTGTGCCACTATTGTTCAGGTACGAGCCTAGCTGGACCTTTAACAGCTGGACGGTCACTCCTACCCCCAAAGCTTTTTCAATTCGTGTACTAGAGACTCTTTCCTTTAAAGTGGCAGTCCTCGACCTGTGGATCACAACCCACTTGAGGTTCTAACAACCCTTTCACAGGGGTCACCTTAGATCAGACAACACAGAGGTTTATATTATGATTCATAACTGTGGTATAAAGCTACAGTTGTAAAGTAGCAATAAAAATAATTTTATAGTCAGGGTCACCACAGCAGGAGGAACTGTAACCACAGGCTTTTCTACCCACGTCCCAGTTCCCCAATGACAACTCGGAGACTTATTTATGAATAAGTGCCTAGCCATAAGCTTGGGCTTGTTCTCCAACTAGCTTGTAACTTATACAACCCATTTAAACTAATTTATGTTTGTATCCAACTTCCTCAGATTCCAGGGCAAACCTCTAGCCTCTGACTATCTCCCAGAGTTCCATTCTCTCTCCTGGAACTCCCGCCTTTTATTTACTCCCTCTTGCTAATAGGCCATGAGCTTTTTATTGACAGGCGATGCTTCCACACAGTGCACAAGCGACACAAGGAACTGTATTAAAGGGGCACTGCATTAGGAAGATGGAGAACCACTGCCTTAGCAGGTAGCCCTTGCTCATCATGAAGACCCTAGCATGAAGGAGCTACCATAGCTTTAGAGCAAGGGCAAGATTATCTTTATACCTAAACTGAGGGCTCCTTGTTCAACACCAAAAAAGCACCAAGTTGAAGAAAGCAGACGTTTATCTGTACTAGATACAAAATGACCGTATTCGAGTATAAAAAGGCTATGCCTCACCTGAGCCATGGCTTTGATAGAGGCAGGTCCTCTGTGCTGCTCTTCTGGAACAGGGCAGACCTGGGGGAGACAAAGAACAGTGAGACCCCACTTGACTCAGCACTCTCAGCAGTCATTTCCCATGTGCTCACCCCACACTTTGAGGGGTCTGAAGCGGGAGGAACAAATATCTCAACACCCCTAACTTCAGAGAGCCAGGCTCTGCAATGGAACAGGAGGGGTTTGAGCAATCTGATTCATTCATGTGCACATAAGCACACACATGAAGATATACCGAGAGGCCAAACCTACTCCATCTTGGGACTGGCCACCATCTTTCTTTCTTTTTTTTTTTTTTTTTGTTTTTCAAGACAGGGTTTCTCTTTATAGCCTGGGCTGTCCTGGAACTCGCTCTGCAGACCAGGCTGGCCTCAAACTCAGAAATCTGTCTGCCTCTGTCTCCCAAGTGCTGGGACTAAAGGCGTGTGCCACTACTGCCCGGCCCGGCCTCCATCTTAACGCAAAGAAAAAAAAAAAAAAAAGGCCTGAGAACTTGACCTGTAGCTGAACCCAAGCTGTACCCACGTACCAGGAAGGACCCACAGCTTGTTCTTGGCCCATACCCCAGAGTTACTCCCCAGCTACTTCTTAGCAACAGTTAATCGAAGATTAGTCTGGTTATTTCAGATGTACTTTCAGACCGTTTGTGATTGTTTACGGTCTTGCTTCGAGCACCCGTCAGCTTGTAGTCATTCTATTAGATGCTTGCCAGACAGGACACCCCTTCCCTCACACCCCCCCCCCCCACTTGCTTCTATTTTCCTATAAAAACTTGTCCTGCTGAGGGTTCAAGGATGCCCTGCCTTCCCTTCTCATCCTGTTGTGACAGGATTGGGTTGGAGGAGCATCCGTCCAAGCCCCAGCTTATAATAAAGAGACCTTAACAGTCTTTTGGGGTTCATGAACACTTCCTGGCACAATACAATCCTTGTATAGGGTAGATCGTGCTACAAGTGTCTGAAATCTCAGCACTCCTGAGACTAAGACAATAGCACTGCCAGAGGTTTGAGACCATCCAGGCCTTCACAGACTAACTCGCCTCTCCCTCCTCCCTCTCTGTCTCTCTGTCTCTCTGTCTCTCTGTCTCTCTCTCTCTCTGGTTTCGTGAGACAAGGTCTCTCTACATAGCTCCGACTGTCCTGGAATTCACTCTGTTGACCAGGCTGGTATTGAACTCCCAGAGATCCACCTGCTTCTGCCTCCAGAGTGCTGGGATTAAAGACCTGCACGATCATACACAGCTTAAAATTAAATCTTTTATTTTAAATCACGTTTTAAACCTTTTTTTTGGGGGGTGGTTGCAAAGAACTCTAAGTGCTCTGGTCTGGCATGGTTTTGCATCAGTCAGAAGAGGGTTGGAAACCGAAGCCCCTGCATCCTATCGTAAAGGTAATTATGTCTGCTGTGGAGGTGTACACCTTTAATCCCAGCACTCAGGAAGCAGAGGCAGGTGGATCTGTGAGTTCAAGGTCAGGTTGGAATACAAAGCAAGCTCCAGGCCATCGAGGGCTATACAGTGAGACCTTGTCTCAAAACAAAAACAAAAACAAAAAACAAAAATTAAAAACTTAAAACAGATATGGCAGTATGTTTATAAGATTAAAAGTTAGAAACACTCAGATGTCTACTATTTTATGAGGTGAATAAGCGCTGTACACGTCAAACGAATTTTGCAGACAACGAATGGAACTTGAGAACATCATCCTGAGTGAGGTAACCCAGAGTCAGACAGACATGTATGGTATGTACTCACTAACAAGTGGATATTAGCCATAAAGTGCAGGACAACCATGCTATGATCCACAGAACAGAAGAAACCGGGTAATAAAGAGGTCTCAAGGGAGGATGCGTGACTCTCACTCAGAAGGGGAAACTATATAGTTATCGGAGATGGATGGACAGAGGGAACTGGATAGGAGACTGGGTGAGGAGGGGAACAGGACAGCGATCAAGTGGGGAGGGCAAGAGGGATGGGAGAACGGAAACCAGTGGGGGAAGGTAGGTATCTCTGGTGACTAGCTGGAGCCTTGGGAAGGGAGAGGATACAGGGAATCTATGGAGAGACTCTAACTGAGACTCCCACTAGGGGGGGATATAGAGACTGAAGTGGTCACCTCCTGTATACATAGGCAGGACTTCCAGAGGCAGGGGGACATCAGCCCACCCCAAAAACTTCAACCTAAAGTTTGTCTTATCGACAAACAGTGCAGGGGTAAAGATGGAGCAGAGACTGGGGGAACAGCCATCCAGTGACTGCCCCGACTTGAGACCCATCCCATGTGAGAGCGCCAACCCCTGACACTATTAATGATATTCTTATGCTTGCAGACAGGAACCTAGCTTAACTTTCTCCTGAGGGACTTCATCCAGCAGCGGATGGAGGCAGACGCAGAGAGCCACGCCAAACAGCAGGCGAAGCCTAGGGAGTCTTGTGGAAGAGTGGGGAATAGAAATAAGCTAGTCAGAGGGGTCGAGGATACCACAAGAAGACCCAGAGCCAACTGACCTGGGATCATGGAGGTTCACAGAGGCTCTTGGGTCACCAACCAGGCAGCATGCAGGAGGTGAACCTAGACACCCCCCCACACACACACACATTTGTGACAAATGTGAGCTTGGTGTTCATGTGGATCTCCTAAGAAGCAGAGTGGGGGCTGTCTCCGTCTCTGTTCCCTGCCATCGGATTGCCCCCTACTTGGACTGTCTGGTTGTGCCTCAGTGGTAGATGTACCTAGACCTGCAGGGACTAGATGTCCCAGGGAGGGGTGGTACCCAGACGGGCTCTCCTTCTCTGAGGACAAGGTGAGGGGGAGATGGAGGGAGGGATTTGTAAGGGTGAGACTGGGAAGAGAGGAAGGAGAGTGGCTGAGATTGGGACGTAACGTGAATTTTAAAAAGTAAACATTAAAAGCAGTTGGAAATACGCATATGGCTACCAATCAGTAGTCGAGATGAATACGTGCAGTATACTTCAGATCCTGAGATATCAAAGAACACAAAAACTCAATGAAGCCGCTATCCCACGTAACACGGGGAAGTCCCACACAGGTGTCAAAATAAACATAGTAAGAGACAAAGGAAAGCATGATAGCGCTCCCATGAACTTCTAAAATGAGGAAAGGCTAAAGAAGAACGCACGCAAGAGATAACACATCCAAAACTTCACACTCACAACCCACTGACCCACGACAGAGACATTCAGCTATCGGAAGCCTACCTACGAGAAGCCAAGAGGACGACCCACTCGGGACTCAAAAGGTAACTTACGTACAACTGCACTTTGACTCCCCAGAATCCACAGGTACCTGCGCCTGCACTGTGTTGCACGTGGTCACAACATCACACAGTCGCACACCCCTACAGGGACAGAACGCTCAACCAGTCAGCAGCTCTCCACATCCACACACAATACGGGTAGCACGTGTCCCCAGCTCGCTCGCTCGCTCGCTCCCACTCACCGACGGGTGGTGCCCGCCACGGTGTTAGCAGAGACTGATGCTCATCACCAGGACAGCCCCTTAGCGCCGCGATCACTGTTCACAAATTAGCCGCACAATTCCGACTTCAACTCCTCCGCCACACAAAGCCCAGCCTCGGTGCTCGCCCCGCCTCCTCGCGGGTTCCGCACCACGGGCCTTCCTTCCAAGCTTCCCAAGCCCTGCAATCCTTCAGTGCACCTCCCCTCTTGCCAGCAAAGCTCTGAGGTCATGCCAGGCACGTGATCTTCCCGCGAGAAGCCAGGGAGCCTTCTGGGAAATGTAGTCCGAGGCAACGCGGCGGATAAGATGGCTCCCGGTGGGCGGGGCTTCTAATGATTTCGCTGTGTGGTGGACCAGCGGACGACCCCGCCAAATCGAAACGGATCCCTGAGGCTACACGGAGCCCTGTATCAGCTTCCATTGTGCATTTAAAATCATTCCAAAAAGTTAGAAATTTGTTGATTTCCCGGTCCTTCGGTACTATCTGTAGCGGATAGACAGCGTCAGGAAAGGGACAGAGAACTGGTAGGGGGCGGAGTGTGATTTGCATATTCACGGGGCTAAGACGTCTAGAAATGTAATTCAGTGCAACAGGGAAAAAATATATATATTGAAGGAGAAAAGTTATCTCAATTCCTCAGAGAGCTAAGCCTTTGCTTGGCCACTTCTGGGAGGCCTAGTGCCTCTGAGAAGTGTGCAGGAACAGCTCTCCTCGGCAGACGTATGACTTGTTCTGGAAGTGCATTTGGATTGGAACTCATTAGCAGATCCTGTAGGTTGAAAGGGTGGATTGCAGGACCACACCTTGGATCCCCCTATGCTTCTAATGCTAGCCCTCAGGTGGGGCAGGAGAATCAGGGTCATCTTTGGCTACTGAGGGATAGTTATATTAAAAACTACAGTGGAACACTTGGAGAAAGCATCTGTATCTGAAGTGATTTTCATAACCAATAAATATACCTGTATATATATATAGATAGATAGATATAGATATAGATAGATAGATAGATAGATAGATAGATAGATAGATAGATAGAGATAGAGATAGAGATAGATATAGATATATATCCAGGAGATATATGTGTTCAGGACAGCGTACATCTCTCTCTCTCTCTCTCTCTCTCTCTCTCTCTCTCTCTCTCTCTCCATATATATACATATATATGTATATATATGTATATATATACATATACATATATGTCTGTCTCGATAGATAGGTAGATAGATAGATAGATAGATAGATAGATATGTCCAGAAGATAACAAATCAGTTGGTCTGAAATAGACGGTTTTAAAGTCATTAAAGTTGTGGATGGAGAGATGGGTCAGCGATTAAGAGTACTGGCTGCTCTTCCAGAGTTCAATTCCCAGCAACCATATAATGGCTCCCAATCATCTATAAGCGGGTCTGATGCACTCTTCTGGCCTACAGATGTATATGAAACAGAGCACTCGTATGTTAAATCTTTTAAAAAGACATTGAAGTTAAAACACTACATCTGTTTAATCAAGGTTTTCTCGTCAGAAAATAAGGACAACACGATTTACCTCACTTCTTTATTAATTGTAAAGCTGCCACAGTCCTATCGATATAGAAAGAAGTAATAAAATTGATGTTATAAAAATATGAAGTCACACAAAGTAGAACTGAGCTAAGGAAGCACTGCCTGTAGTCTACCCCAGTGATAGGTATTATACTAACCGGGCCTTTTAGAGGGAAGGGAAGCTTCGGTTTGCGAGCTATGGTGGTTTGACTGAGCTGGCTCATAGGCTCATACAATTGAATGCTTAGTCATTAGTTTATGGAACTGCCAGGGATGCAGTAGGGGATATGGCCATGTTGAAGGAGGTGTGTTACTGGAAGGTGGGCTTTGAGGTTTCAAAAGCCCATACCCAGCTCACAGTGTCTCTGTGTCTGTTTCTCTGTCTCTCTGTCTCTTCTTATACAAAAGTTTGCTTCCTGCAGAAACACTGCAATTCTTAAATCAATGATGACATCAGATGCCTATTTTCTTTTTTCAGTCATCCATGATTTTCCCATTGACCAGGGATACTGCCACAATCATCAGTCCTCCGGGAATTCATTCATGTTTCTAGATTCAATATTCTGTTCTGACCTCAAGATTAGACAATTTTATCAACAAAGACCTTGAGTTGGCATGGTGATGTCTGGAACTGCAGCACTGGGAGGCTGAGTAAGTGGATCAGAAGAAACATGAAGCCAACTTGGGCTGCATAGGGAGTTTAAGGTCACCCTGGGCTATGTACATAGGGAGATCTGTCCCAAAATGTCTTCTGTGAAAAATTATTTGTACAAATTCTCTATATACCAAAGCATATATCAAAAATATATTTGCCTCTTAATTTCAACAGTTGACAAGCTTTAGAAGACCATCCTGATTGGAATCACTGGACTCCTAAAATTAGAATTCTAATAATAGAATTATTAGAATTAAAGGTGGAGTACACCTTTAATCCCAGCACTTGAGAGGCAGAGGCAGGCAGATTTCTGAATTCGAGGCCAGCCTTGTCTACAGAGTGAGCTCCAGGACAGCCTGGGCTATAAAGAGAAACCCTGTCTCAAAAAAACAAAAAGTTGCCAGGCGGTGGTGGCACACGCCTTTAATCACAGCACTTGGGAGGCAGAGGCAGGCGGATTTCTGAGTTCAAGGCCAGCCTGGTCTACAGAGTGAGTTCCAGGACAGCCAGGGCTACACAGAGAAACCCTGTCTCGAAAAAAAAAAAAAAGAAAAAGAAAAGAAAGGAAGAAAGAAAGAAAGAAAAGAAAAAACTTAAAAAAAAAGAGGAACTCAAACAGATCCACACCAAGATTTATGATAATCAAAACTTACAAGTAAAACAGAACTGTAATTCCCAAACTTATAAGATCCAGATAGAGGCATTAGGGGTTCAAGGCTACACAGGCCTTTGAGGCCAGGCTTGGCAGCATGAGCTTTTGTCTCAAAGAACTCAAACACTGTAAACGACTGCTGGAGAGGTAGCTGGGTTGGAAAATTGTTTGCCATGAAGTGGAAATTTCTACTTTCTTTACCAACTCAGGTGGGCCATGGGGTGTTTTTCTGGAAGCTGTCTTGTGAGAGGGCACGTGATGATTTGGTAAACACAGACTCCTCAGAGGGTGCATGATGTTTAGAAAGAATATAAATGGAACCCCACAAACAGTGAGAGGAACCTCGTGAATTCCTATGCTATGCAAGCAAGGCTTCGCTGGTCTTCACTTCATAGAGGGAAATGCATCAAAGGACTTCTCCTGGCATTCTGGCTGACGCTGGCCGCTCTCCCTGACTGAGTGCTGATTTCACGGAGCCTTTCAGGTTTTGCTGGATCTTGCTGCCACTGTTGATTAATTTTTTGGTGTTCGCTATTGACCTGGACTGCTGAAATCCTGACAATGAAGAATGGGATTTCCCTGAGGAACTACTTCTAAACAGATCGACAACTCCTTTTTCCTATTACCTTTCTTCATCCCCTACCTCGGCTTGGTGGGCTAGAAGGGAGGTTGAAGTGTTTAAGAACCCAAAATAAAGTAGGTTTTGAAAAAAAAATCTAAGCCTTCAAGTAGACTGCCTCTCCCAAAGTCAGGATTTCAGACAACAGCTTCTCATTGGCTCTCGAAGTTCCTTTTATGGGGAAGGGTTAGGGTTGATAGAAAACAGCTGTAGCTATAATTGGCTGTTAGAATCTGGACAGAAAAGTGGGAGGTCCTGGGCTCAAGGCTGTGTGGGTGGTGGGTAAGTGTGGGAATGGATCATATGGAAGGTTACCTGGGAAGACACATATTGGTAAGGCATAAGGGCAGTCATATATGATGTGCTTATAAAAAGATAAAGAGATAAAATATGGTCTATGGGGGTGTGGTGAGGTGTGGGGGAAGGGATGTCTCAGCGGACCCATGCTGAGGCATGCCTTCCCCCTGAGGGACCAGTCACAGGACAGTATAGTATAGAATAGAATAGAATAGAGTTTATTCAAGGCATGGGGAGGGGAGCTAAGAGTGTAGTGGGGGGGGGAGAGAGAGAGAGAGAGAGGGAGAGAGAGAGAGAAGAATACAGGCCATGAGCACATGGACAGAGGAGGAAGGGAAGGGGGAAGGGGCGAGGGAAAAGAGGAAGAGCAAGAAGGCAAGAGAGCAGGAGATCAAGAGAGAGGAAGGGGCAAGCAGCCCCTTTTATAGTGGGTAGGCCTATCTGGCTGTTGCCAGGTAACTGTGGGGCAGAGCATATCAGGCTGTTGCCTAGTAACTGCAAGGATAGAGTTTAGACAGAATGCTAACAATATATCCCAGGCCCAGGAGTTTAGCAGGTAAAGGTCTCACAGTTCATGATGGGTCTTGCTTTGGTTTCACACTGGGCCATTTAAGAAGAGGGGGAGAAGCAGAAGCCTAGAGGCTAGGAAAGCAGAAAACCAAAAGGGCTGGCCTGGCCAAAATGGCTAGATTCTATAGAGAAGAGAAGCTGGGAATAGACTGCCCAAACCTAATGGGAGAGTCAGGACCCACCCCCAGACTAATCTAATGGCCTGACCCAGCCCCTTGTGTGTCCAGGACCTGCCTTCTAGACTGCTCTACCACTCTAAAGGCTGTTTTCAGACCCTGGAGATATAGGCTGACAAGATCAGGTATGTAGAGGATAAAAGGGGCTGGGCAAGATTAGGCCACAGAATCCCACCAGTCCCAGGCCGCCCGGGAAGCTCCACCACCTCCCCCCAAACCCTTTATAGTGCCTGCCTCCTGCTCTGTTCTTTGCTGCTTCTCTCCTAAGCAGAGGCGGCCAACTTCTTGAGTCTTTCCTAATAAATCCCTCCTGAGGTTTGTTGTAGAGTGTGACTTTGTGGTATTCCTTGGCTTCCAACTGCCAGGATAGCTTTCCCTTCAGAGCTGTAACACTTTCATCAGGTCTACGAGACCGGTGGACATCAGCTGCTTTGATATGCTAATAGGCACCTCAGCCTTTTGCCCCAGTTTTGGGACCTAACACCCAGGTTACACATTGACAAACATCCCACAGGACCCCACAGCTCACCTACCTACTGCTTTCCATATTGTTACATAGTGTCACAACCCTAGGACATAGGGCTACAAAAGTTACAATTTCACAACAGCTCATTTTCCTGCCTTTTTCGTCTGAACCCTATTGTCAGTCTCAATTCTCACCTGTCATCAGTTTGTGATACTGTAGCAATCGCTTTTGAATTTAACACCAGAGTCTGATACAACTCTCTACAGAGCTACCAGCTTTCAGTCTGAGGTGACAGAAATAGGAGTTGCCTTCTGGGAAATGTAGTTCAGCAGTGCGCCACGGTGGCCAATATGGCCTAAAGCCGGAGGATTGCGCTTTCCTGGGAATCTCGACTCGGAGGCGAGGAAAAGCCTATTGAGTGAGTCTGAGCTGCACTCAATATACACCTTGGCACACCACTGTCTTTTCCGGTAACACAGAGTAAAAGCAGTAGTATTTTAGTCCCGTCCTCTTAATATTTATCCACTGGGAAAAGTTCCGGGGAGGGGGCGGAGACTAACTAGAACCCATGAGACTTCTGGGAAATGTAGTTCAGTTTTTTTTCTCTTTTTAAAAAAAGAATAGAATGGAAAAAGATCCTCTAGTTCAGAGCCCTGGTGGGCAGAGACCTCTGGGAGTGCTAGCTCATTGAAGGAGTGCGCAGGCGCAGGCTGCGTGGCTCGCCATCATCGCCTTTGTCTGGGTGAGTTTGATTTGGGGGTCTGTAGGACCAGGATTTCCCAGACCAAGTAAAGGCAAAGGAGCTGTAGGGGAGGGTTTACCCACCTGCAAGTGTGAGGATGCCTGAAGGGGCGAAAATCTCCTGCTGTGACAGTGGAGCTGAGAACTTGGGTGGATGGGGGCTGGGGAGATCAGAAATCGGGGTGGGTTTGCGGGTGGGGTGAGCATACGTGTAAGGGTGTGTTTTGGTTTGTTTCCAGTGAGCGAGAAGTTTGTGAAAATACAGGGTGGTTTTCTAATACTTGGCGCATTTATTTTAAAAATAAAAACGTTTTTTTTTTCTGGAAAACAGGAAAGGGAAAAGGATAAATTGAGAGAATAGTTTTGAAAGTTTTTTTTTTTAATTAAAACAAGCGTACATCACAGTAGAAAATGAAACCAACGTTCCTTTGAAAAATATTTTTTTATAGTAAAGATTTCCAATAACTCGTTATTGGATGCCTACACATCAGTAGGCATTAACTTACTACTTAGAAAAACTTCAGATGAGTTATTTTTGAGTAGCCCCAAATTTACGGAATACCCCTTAGAAGGTATTTTCCACTGCTGCAGATAGGATTGAATCAGGAAGGAAATTCATTGTCCCACCTTTAGCACAGAGAGGTCAAGAAAACTATTTAATTTAGCACTCAGGTGTGTGTGTGTGTGTGTGTGTGTGTGTGTGTGTATGTGTGTGTGTGTGTATTTTGCCTGAATGTATGTGTACATGGAACCTGCAGAGGCCCAAAGAGGACATTAGCTCCCCTGGAACTAGAATTATAGTTGTATATATATGTATATATATACATATAGATATATGTGTATATATATATATATATATATTTGTATATATATAGTTGTATATATATGTGTATATATATATATATATATATATATATATATATGTGTGTGTGTGTGTAATTATAGATAGTTGTAGGCTGGCATGTGGTTGTAGGGAATTGAACTTGAATCCTTTGGAAGAACAGTGTTCTTAACCACTGAGCCATCCCTTCAGCTCCAAATTAAGATTCCTAATTCGTCTAGATTTATCCCATACCAAATAGCTTTTGTTAACATACAGATTTTCTTCTAAGTATTTTTTGTCATTCTTTAAAACCTTGCAATAACAAAATGATGGTCTGCATTCATAGTCCTGCTTGCCCTGGAACTCATGGTATAGACTATGCTGGCCTCTGCTTCCCAAGTGCTGGGACTAAAGGCATGCACTATTATGGCTGGTGCATCACCATCTTTATATATTTATTTATTTATTTTGAGTCAGGGTGTCTCTGTGTAACCCTGACTGTTTTTGGAATTAGCTGCCTCCAAACTAGGATGTTCCACCTGCCTTTGCCTCCTGAGTGCTGGGATTAAAGTTGTGCGCCACAATGCCTAGCTTGTCACACTTCTTGTAAAACATGTTTTTCTTTTCTTATTTTTTGCCATTAAAGATTTTATTTTTAAAGAGTTATTTATTTATGTGTATGTAAGTGCTTGTAGGTTGTGGGCATGTTTATGAATGCCCACGGAAGCTAGAAGAGGGCATTACATCTACTTGAGAGCAGCTCAGTGTGGCTGCTGGGACCCAACCTCCAGTCTTCTGGAAGAGCAAGCAGTACATACTCTTGACTGCTGAGCCCTTTCTCCAGCCCCTTAACACAGGTTTTTCTTTTTTTCATTTCTTCTTTTTTTGTTGTTTTTTTGAGACAGGGTTTCTCTGTGTAGCCCTGGCTGTCCTGGAATTCACTCTGTAGACCAGGCTGGCCTCGAACTCAGAAATCCACCTGCCTCTGCCTCCCAAGTGCTGGGATTAAAGGCGTGCGCCACCACTGCCAGGCGCATCAGATTTGTTATATCCATAGGTGTCATACTGATTACTGATAGCCCCTTCCTGATGGTGGCCTCCACCTGTTTCCCCTGTGTATTACCTGCTTGGTAATGCACAGCACAGCACAGCACAGCACAGCACAGCACAGCACAGCACAGCTATGGCTTGTACATCTCCAAGTAAGAGAGTAAGCCTGCCCCTTGCATCACCATACACTGAAAATCAATTATTCTAAGTATAAATGTAAGCCATGGATTAACCCAGCAGTTGTAGTTCTTTGCCTTATGCTAGAGAAAAACCAAGATTTATTTAAAACTGTACCCCAATAGCTGAGCAGTTAAATAGCTGAGCAATTAAATTATCTTTATGTGCTAATCCGGCTACCTCCCAGCCTCGTCCCATGATACTTGCATGTTATTATTGATCCGGCTCTTCAGACCCCTTCATCATGGCTCCAGTTCCTCCGCCCTCCCGGCTCACCCCCTCTTCCTCTCCTCTCACTAGCAGATGTCTCTCCCCGTCAGCATTTAGATCAGAATTATTAGCATCAGGGGATCAGCATTTATTGACCAGGCAGAGAGTAAACGGTAAAAACTGTTTACACAAACTTGTGACGGGAGACTTTTGGTATAAGCCTTACAATGCCATGTCTGGATTGAAACAAGAGGGCAGAGAAATCAGCATTTGAATAACCCAAGGTTAAACTTTACAAAGCAAAAAAAAAAATATTATGCCTACCATACCCCACTCCGAGTAGATTTTGCCATATGCAGAATAGAGATATGTTTGCTAAACTCAGAATGTGCATATAATCACAGGACCCGAAGTTACGTTTGCTTTCTCCAACAGTAACCAAGTCTATGTAAAATATTAGGCGTCTAAAGGTTTCAGAGCTGAGTTGTTAGTATTAGCCAAGTAATTTCCTGTATATTTTGGCCTCGTTGGGATTAAATCCCTAGCTTCTTCAAGTCAATGTGTTTTCTTAAAAAAAATAAATAAATAAAAATTTAAAAATAAATTTTAAATAAATTTAAAGCTGGGAACTGAACCTGGGTCCTCTGGAAGAGCAGCCAGTTCTCTTAACTGGTGCTCTATCTTCCCAGCCCTTTGTTTCTTTCAAGAGAGGGTCTCTGCTGGGCGGTGGTGGCACACGCCTTTAATCCCAGCACTTGGGAGGCAGAGGCAGTCAGATTTCTGAGTTCGAGAGTTCGAGGCTAGCCTGGTCTACAGAGTGAGTTCCAGGACAGCCAGGACTACACAGAGAAACCCTGTCTCAAAAAAACAAAAACAAAAACAAAAAAAAAACCAAAAAACAAAAACAAAACAAAAAAAGAGAGGGTCTCATTATATAGCCCTGGTGTCCTGGAACTCAATGTTTAGACCAGGCTGGCTTCAAAGTCATAGAGATCCTCCTGCCTCTGCCTCCCAAGTACTGGAATTAAAACTGTGTGCTACTGCTCCTGGCTCCTCTCTAATTTCTTTTATACCACAGGCTACCCCACCCTGTAGCTGAGGATGGCCTTGAACTTCTGATCCTCCACCCTCCTGAGTGCCTGCCCATACCAGTTTCTTTCCCTTTCCGTGTGTGTGTGTGTGTGTGTGTGTGTGTGTGTGTGCGCGTGTGTGCGCGTGCGCACGCGCGCGTGTTTGTGTGTGTTTGGCATGTGTGTATGTCTGTTTTTCAGTGTATATACTTGTTCGTCACGTGTGGGCACGTATGGCAGGGTGGGATGCATTTGCACACGAGTGTACATGCGCTTGGCGAGCATGAATGTGGAGATCCTCCGATGATGTCAGGAGTCACCGCTGCCCATGCTTTCCCACTTTATTTATGTAGACACGGTCTCAGTCCCACAGCTCTTAGGTAGTCTAGTGTTTCTTGCTCCCGAGATTCCTTCTCTGCCTTTCGAGGCTGGAGTTACAGGCAAGCCCTCACACTCACCTGACAGATAACAGAGTCTGGGGAATTCAACACCCATCTTCATGTTTGCTGGTACAAGTTCTTTAAGTACTGAACCATTTTTCCAGCCCTCTAGTTGCTTTTTTTTTTTTTTTCTTTTGAGACAGGTAGCCAAGTGTGGTGTCAAACCTTACATCCTCCTGCCTCAGTTTCCTAAGTTGCTAGGATTAGAACCATGTGCTACCCCACCTGACTTAAAATGTTGTTGAGGCTGGGCGATGGGTGGCACATGTCTTCAATCACAAGACTCGGGATGTAGAGGCAGGCAGATCTCTGAGTTTGAGGCCAGCCAGCCACACAGAGGGACTGCCTCAGAAAACAGAACCAAAACAAAACAAAAAATCTATGTGTGAAATGATAGACGGCAGTTTAACTTCAGCTGGGAGCAGAGCCACCTTGATACGTGCTCAGAATTCATGTTCAGATGGCCAGTTCAGGCAAACTCTGAAATCAGTGTCGGTGTCATAGTTCCTCTGTATAACTTCCGTTCTGAAAATATAATACCATCTGTTACCCACATCTGAAGAACATTTTGATTTTCAGTAGAGTTACGGGTTTAGCCTGAATGCCAAGTACAAAGGCTGGGGCCATCTGTTTTGTGCGCAGGCGCAGACTGAAGCTCTTGTGTGTTGTCTTCACAGACCAGCTTCCTGTATACCCCGGGGACCCGGAGTTTCTCTACCCCCCCAAACCTCTCTGAGTGCTGAGAGGCTTCAGTCTGGATTGCAGCCTCCGCTTGGACTTTCAGAGATAGCATCTGACTCCTGAATCGCTTTACTCATTGCAAGTTAAAAGTCTACAGATCAAACAAAAACCCTGCGTGTCTGAGAAGAAACATCGATCTGCAGGTGAGTGAAACCGTTACCTAACGCCTTGATGTCCTTATAGCTCCAGAGAGTTTACAACCTCGAATGGGTTTTTGAGGTGATGGGGATGGAGATGGAGGTGGTGGTTATTGTTATTATTTTGGATTAGCTTGGCCCCAGTTTGGAGAACAGTTGTTGAAATTCTTTAGATAGGTCAATGAAATTTCCAGACTGTCGTCCTGACTCTGTTTTCTTTTCCTCACCTGATGCAGGATCGGTTGCTTTTCTGACTTCTGTGTTGGGTGTCAGCCCCTCTGCTTCATTTGCCGACTTTATTTTAATGGTTGATACTGTGTCTAGTTCCGAGGGGATCCAGGACTCTAGGCCCCATAGGCACCTACCTGCACTTGTGTGCAAATGCACAAGTGTGTAAGGTAAACCCTTACTTCTCTACTGAACATGTAGATTTTTTTCCCCTTGTTGTTACTCTCTGACCATTACTGTATGGCAGCTATTTGCCCAGGATTGCCCCTGGGTATTATATGTAACAAAAAAATGATTCAACAGTTTACCTATATGAGAGGATATGCATAGATTCTTGTAGATGTGCAGTTTTAACAAGCAGCTAGGTGGGTGGTGATGGCGCACGCCTTTAATCCCAGCACTTGGGAGGCAGAGGTAGGTGGATTTCTGAGTTCGAGGCCAGCCTGGTCTACAGAGTCAGTTCCAGGACAGCCAGGGCTACACAGAGAAACCCTGTCTCGAAACAAAAAACAAAAAAACAAAAAACAAGCAGCTAAGGGGTGTGGGTACTCAAGTCTGACTCTAGACTCTGTAGCCAACTATTCTTACTCTTTTCTTTTCTTTCTTTTTTTTTAACTTATTTATTTATTTATTTATTTTATATGTATGAGTACACTGTCGCTGTCTTCACACACACCAGAAGAGGGCATCAGATCCCATTACGGATGGTTGTGAGCCACCATATGGGTACTGGGAATTGAACTCAGGACCTCTGGAAGAGCAGTCAGTGCTTTTAACCGCTGAGACATCTCTCCAGCCCCTTTCCTTTTCTTTCTTTTTCTGTGTGTGTGTGTGTTTTGTTTTCAAAACAGGGTTTCTCTGGCTGTCCTGGAACTCACTCTTTAGACCAGGCTGGCCTCAGACTCCAAAATCTGCCTGTCTCTGCTGGGATTCCACCACGCCTAGCTGCTCAGTCTTTTCTTACTCTGACTTACTCTACATTGGCAACCATGTTACCTTTTTATTGTTGTTGAGACAGGGTTTCACTTTGTAGACTTGGCTATCCTGGAACTCGCTATATAGTGCAGGCTGGTTTCTAAGTCGCAAAGATCCACCTACCTTTCTGCCTTTTGAGTACTGGGATTAAAGATATACCCCACCACACTTGATCACTTAAAACATATTTATCTGCCAGTGTTTATTAAAACTATTTTGCCTTTTTTTTTTTTCCCCCTCTGAGACAAGGTTTCTCTGTGTAGCCATGGCTGCCCTGGAACTCTCTTTGTAGACCAGGCTGGCCTTGAACTCACAGAGATCTGCCTCCTGAGCACTGGGATTAAAGTTGTGCGCTACCACCACCCTATTTTGCCTATTTTTTTATTGCTCTATTTTAGATATTATCAGCTTACTAATATGAAAGATAGAGAAATGTTGTCCCAGCAACCATACTGCCTGTGCTTCTGGGACAACTTATATCACTACGTTTAAAAAAAAAACAGATTTGCATATTTTATTTGTATGTGTGTGTCTGTCGTATGCACCTTTCAGGCCTGTGAGATGGCTCAGTGGGTAAAGGCACTTGCCACAGAGCTCAATGGCCTGGGTTTGATCTCTGAAACCTAGGTGGCAGGAGAGAACTGACTCCTACAAGTTGTCCTCTGACCTCCACACACAAACTGTGAATGTGTACAAGCTCGGCACATATCACAACATGAGTATTTGCCTTCTTGTTCTCTTTCCTTTTTGTTTTTGCTAAAATGTTACAGTAGCGTACTTTATTCAGCATGGCTCTTTGTGAGTGGAGTTACTTTGTATCCATGAGCCTGTTCTTGTGCTGAGTAATGCAGAATTCTGGAAAGTGTCTTTATTCTCTTCAGTTGTTTCCCTATTTTTTTTTTTAAAGATTTATTTATTTTTATGAATGTGAGTACACAGTTGCTGTGATCAGACACACCAGAAGAGGGCATCAGATCCCATTACAGATGGTTGTGAGCCACCATGTGGTTGCTGGGATTTGAACTCAGGACCTCTGGAAGTGCAGTCGGTGCTCTTAACCACTGAGCCATCTCTCCAGCCCGTGTTTCCCTATTTTTATATACTGTTTCCTACAACGCACTCAATACTTTTTAGACTCCTTTGATCCTACCTACCCCTTCACTAATTTTCCAGTCTTAACTTTATATCCTTTGTTTCTTCCATTCTTTCCACTTGTTTCTTGTCTTTTTTTTTTTTGACCAATCTATTAATTTTTTTTAAAAAAAATATTAATTTTAATTAGTCTTTTTAGTATGTGTGTGTACAGGCATGCTTCCGTGGTCTGTATGAAGATCAGAACACGAGGCTGTGGAGCCTCATTCCACATGGGTTCTGGGGTCAAACTGGAGGTCAAGTGTGAGCGTGAAGCAGTTTACCGGTAGACACATCTCGTTTGCCCTCAGTTTACTGTCATTTGGGGCACATATAGGACTGTTTATGTCAAGATACTATAAAACACTTAACAGTTTAAAAACAGTATGTTTACTTTTAGCTCTTTAGCATATTAGCTGTAGGGCTGGAGAGATGGCTCAGAGGTTAAGAGCACCAGCTGCTCTTCCAGAGGTCCTGAGTTCAAGTCCCAGCAACCACATGGTGACTCACAACCATCTGTAATGGGATCCAATGCCCTCTTCTGGCCTGCAGAAGAACACTGTACATATAATAAGTAAATGCAGGCAGAACACTGTATATATAATAAGTAAATGTGGGGTTTTGTTTTTTTTCTTTAGAAAAAGAATATTAGCTGTATTATTTGTTATTTAGTGGAAGGGGTTTGTCTTAGTTTTTGATCTATTGCTGTGATGTCCCATCATGACCAAGGCAACTCTTTTTTTTTTTTTTTTTTTTTTTTTGGTTTTTCGAGACAGGGTTTCTCTGTGTAGCCCTGGCTGTCCTGGAACTCACTCTGTAGACCAGGCTGGCCTCGAACTCAGAAATCCGCCTGCCTCTGCCTCCCAAGTGCTGGGATTAAAGGCGTGCGCCACCACCGCCCGCCCCAAGGCAACTCTTATAAATGAAAGAATTTCACTGTGGGCCTGCTTATAGTTTCAGAGAGTCAGTTCATTGTTGGCAGGGCAGGGTCACGGTGGAAGCCTGAGATCACTCAGGATGCTGGAGCAGTGGCTGAGAGCCACACCCTGGTCTGCAGGCAGGACATTGGCCTGGTGTGGGCTTTTCAAACCTCAGAGCCCATATCCAGTGAGATGCCTCGTGGGCAAGGCCACACCTCCTAATCCTCCTCAAGCAGTGCCCCTCCCTAGTGACTGAGCAGTCAAAGCTATGGGCTTATGAGGGCCTTTCTTACTCAAACCACTACAGGATTAGCACCAGGATGCCTTAAATGTGTCCTTTTCTTCCCTTGATCTCCCTACCTCACTCTCCAGAGTGCTGAGACTGCTTTATCTTGATAGTTATTTTCCAGTTCTTGCAAGAGCCACCAGTGTAGGGACATAGGGACTTGCTCCCTTTGTGATTTATTTGCTTACTGTGCACTTCCCAGTCCTGCCTTTGATCCTCAGCACTGTGTGTACCATGCACACGTGTGGAGGTGGAAGTAGTATCCTTGTAAGTCATCCTCAGTTACATGCTAATTCAAGGCCATCTTGGTTTACCTGAGACCCTCACAAAACACATCTCAGCTGGTGAGAGCTTATATTGCTCTTTCATGGGATCTGAGTTCAGTTCTCTGCGTGCTTCTGGGGAGGGTCACAAAGCCTGTAAACTCCAGGGGCTCTGATGTCTCTGCTCTCCCACGGTATCTGCACTTGTGTGTGTATACACACACACACACACACACACGCACGCACGCACGCACGCACATACCCCACACACACTTGTAGAGACACATAAATCACCATTAAGTCTTTGTAAAAGATTGAATAAACAAGAAAGAGAGTTGGGGTTATCTCTGTTCACTTACTTATAAACATCTTCCCTTCCCAAATTATAGAACTTGTAAGGCCCCCAGAGTGGGGAGACCCCCACTCAAGCCACAGGAGATTACATCCACCCAGAATCACGCAAGACCGAACTTGCTGCAAACCACAAAAGGCTTTATTTCCAGATTTCGGAGTATCAGTCGGCTGAGGCCGAGGCTCACAAGGGGAGTGTCGACCCCAAGGCTTGGGAGCAAGGAGTATTTAAAGGAGAAAACCGCAAACCAGGGGGGTGAAGGGGGAAGCCAGGAGGGGACGATGGAGAAATCTCAACCCACATCATAAAAACAGTTGCAAAGTTTCAACCTGTTATTCTGCTAGTCACAGACCAGGGTGGGGAGTGGGAAACATCCTGTACACATTCTATTCAGGAATGTGACCTTATCCTGACCATTGTAAGCAGCCATTTCCCAGAGTAACTCAGCCAACCTGTATCTTTACTTCTGCTATCCTTTGCGGTGATTCAGTTCCCAGAACGACCTAGCTGACCTGCCTTCTGACTAGTTTCTTCTTTTTGTGTCCAGCTAGTTCCTGAAACCTGTGAGCTTGTGAACTTGCTAGCCTTAATTGAGATCGGGGGTCTCAAAGTTTTCTGTGAATTTTTACATCCTTTCAAACTCTATGTATGATTTTTTGGACAGGAGGTCTCAGTCTGTAGACCAGGCTACCTGGAAGTTATCTCAAGCTAACATTGAACTCAGGCTGGCTTTTGAACTTGTGGCAATCCTTCTGCCTTTGTCCTGCAAGTGTTAACATTACATAGATGAGCTACTATATTTGACTGCATAATCGTTTTGTTAAGCTCTATCACAAATTAATTTTGTCCCCACTTGACACCCTTACTTTTAGACTTTTATCAAGCTGTCTTGGCCTTTAGTTTCTTAAATTAATTTTACCCACGAATGTTTAGTTTTCGTAAGTATTTTTCCCATCCCTTAGTCCTTTTATTACCATTTTAATGGAATTTCAAGAAAACAGATAGATGTATTTGAAAAAAATAATATTTTTTTTCTCTTTCTCTCATCCTAGGCACTACCAGTCTCATGTATTTTCCTGGTTGTTGTCTAGTTTTTTATGTTTTCTCTTTTTTTATGTACCGATGGTGTGTGCAAGCCACATTTAAAGACAGTTAAAGCTGTACACAGCTGGGACTGTCACTGTATTTGAGCTTTTTTTTTTTTTTTGAACCAAAGACTGGGTTTCAGTCATTTGGTTGTTTTTATTTTTTGTTTTATTTTGTCTTGTTTTGAAAGCAGAGTCTCATCTGTAGCCAGGCCAGCCTGTAATTCACTGTCTAGTCCATTCATGTAAGTCCCCTGCCTCAGTGTCTCAAGTTCTGGAATTATGAGTGTGACCTACCATCTGTGACTTAAACAGCCTTTCTTTTTTTTTTTTTTTTTTGGTTTTTCAAGACAGGGTTTCTCTGTATAGTCCCAGCCATCCTGGAACTCACTCTGTAGACCAGGCTGGCCTCGAACTCAGAAATCCGCCTGCCTCTGCCTCCCAAGTGCAGGGATTAAAGGCATGCGCCACCACTGCCCGGCTTAAACAGCCTTTCTTTAATAGCACATTTCTGTATTTTATTAGCGTTTTTTCAGGGAGAATCCACAGGTTGTTAAGGATGTTGATGATAGTGCAAGCTAGTTTACTGGATGCTTTCTGCGGTCTAGACACCATTTTCACCCTTGTGAATTCGCTTTAATGACTTGTTGTTCTCTTTTAGAAGCAGCCTCTGGAGTTTAGACACAGGATCAGGACACAGGATGAAAGACATGTGAATTAAGTCTCATCTTTCTGTATAGAGATAGACTAACAACAAATTCAGAAAACCTAGAAAACAAAGTATTTCCCCTGGGCACAGACAGTGGTTCTGCAAGACTTCCTCCTATATATGGGATTCAGTTGAAGAGAATTTGAATTGTGATTTACCCACATTCATCATTTATGATCATGAGAGAAACTGTAAGGAAGAACCACTAATGCAAAGACTGTTCTGTTATTTCAATCCCTTGTAACCACATCTCACGTAAAAAGTCTCTCAGATACCTGGCTTCACTAATATTGAAAAGAAATTTTATTTAGTGACTCTGGCAAATCTTCCATCCAACCTCAGTAGATGGTAGGAAAGAATCCTCGTGTGAAACAGGATGTTGGAAAGCCCCCAGCCTGAGTCAGATCTTCTGCATGATGAACCTGATCTTGGAGAGAAAGTTTATGAATGTAATGAATGTAAGGAAACCTTCAGCCTGGAACAGAACTTTGTGGAACATAAGAAAGCGCATAGTGGAGAGAAGTCACGTGAGTGCACCGGATGTGGTGAAGCGTTCTCACAGGCCTCCTCACTGACTCTACATCTGAGAAGTCGTGCACGGAGGGAATCATACAAGTGTGCTGAGTGTGGGAGAACCTTCAGCCAGAGAGGAAACTTCCTTTCTCATCAGAAACAACATACTGAAGAGAGACCCAGTGAATCTAAGAAAACTCCCATTCCCGTGACAACCGTCATTAGAAATCAGAGAAACACGGGGAATAAACCGTATGCATGTAAGGAGTGTGGGAAATCCTTTAATGGCAAATCATATCTCAAAGAACATGAGAAAATTCACACCGGAGAGAAACCATTCGAGTGTAATCAGTGTGGAAGAGCCTTCAGCCAGAAGCAGTACCTCATTAAACACCAGAATATCCACAGTGGGAAGAAACCTTTTAAATGTAATGAGTGTGGGAAGGCTTTTAGCCAGAAAGAAAACCTCATTATACACCAGAGAATCCATACTGGAGAGAAGCCTTATGAATGTAAAGGATGTGGGAAAGCCTTCATTCAGAAATCAAGCCTCATCAGACACCAGAGAAGTCATACTGGAGAGAAACCGTATACATGTAAGGAGTGTGGAAAAGCCTTCAGCGGCAAATCAAATCTAACTGAGCACGAGAAAATTCATATCGGAGAGAAACCCTATAAGTGTAATGAATGCGGGACGATTTTCAGGCAGAAACAGTACCTCATCAAGCATCACAATATCCACACGGGCGAAAAGCCCTATGAGTGTAATAAGTGTGGGAAAGCCTTTTCTCGAATTACATCCCTCATTGTACACGTGAGAATCCACACAGGTGATAAACCCTATGAGTGTAAAATCTGTGGGAAAGCCTTCTGTCAGAGTTCGTCTCTTACGGTACACATGAGGAGCCATACGGGAGAGAAACCCTATGGCTGCAATGAATGTGGGAAGGCCTTTTCTCAGTTCTCAACTCTGGCTTTACACATGAGAATCCATACCGGTGAAAAGCCTTACCAGTGTACTGAGTGTGGGAAGGCTTTCAGTCAGAAGTCCCATCACATTAGACACCAGAGAATCCACATTCATTAAAGCTCTAAGGCCTTAGATGTGCGGACACTTGAACAGCGTGTATGGCTAGTGATGTGTCCAAGGATTCGTCTTACACTAATGTTACACAAATGTACGAAATGCTTCTGTAGTGACTCAAACCAGAAAATGCAAAGGTATTTAATAGGATAGATCATAGTATTATATACTTCCCAGACTCTTACAAGAAATATTATTAGTATTCTAATTTTAGGAGTCCAGTGATTCCAATCAGGATGGTCTTCTAAAGCTTGTCAACTGTATTAAGATAATATGAGCAATATAAAGGTTTGAAATTAAGAGGCAAAAATATTTTTGATATATGCTTTGGTATATAGAGTATTTGTACAAATCCTGTTTCAGAGAAGGCATTTTGGGACAGATCTCCCTATGTACATAGCCCAGGGTGACCTTAAACTCCCTATGTAGCCCAAGTTGGCCTCATGTTTCTTCTGATCCACTTACTCAGCCTCCCAGTGCTGCAGTTCCAGATATCACCATGCCAACTCAAGGTCTTTGTTGATAAAATTGTCTAATTTTGAGGTCAGAACAGAATATTGAATCTAGAAACGTGAATGAATTCCCAGAGGACTGATGCTTGTGGCAGTATCCCGGGTCAATGGGAAAATCGTGGATGACTGAAAAAATAATCTCAGGATAATCATGTGGGAAAATAATAGGGTTGACGTCATCGTTGATTTAGGAATTGCGGTGTCTGCAGAAAGCAAAGCTTTGTGTCAGAATTTTCTAGGGTAGTTTCTGAGACCTTGAGGTAGGAAACAAATTGTAGATTCTGGTTTCCTCAGCTATTATTCTTGAGCATTTATACTTATATCGGCATATAAGGAGCCGATATGCTTACGTAGGGAGTCATGTACCAGTTAATCTGTTCATCACAGCATAAATGACAGTAGCAAAAAAAGTGGGCGCAGATGTGTGTTGCTTACAGTGTCGATGAATAAAATGTAATGGTCTTACAGTAGCATTTGCTAGCAGCTAAAGCACAACAGACGAATCTATCTAACAGCAAAAGAAAAAAATGAACCAGTGTGAAGAAAATTGAAGTGGTAGATCTGTTGCAGGTTCCTGCATTAATACAACCAACTTACCACTCTGGTACTGAGCATATGGGAGACTCTTCTCTAAGACTAGAATTGGGAGGATATGTGTTCAGTTCCTAAAACGTGGCTGTTGCTGTTAGAGTAACAATGGAGTTCTGTGGAAACAAAGTTGTTGTCACAAAGCAGGGTCAGGCTGCTTCGGCTTTAGAGTCTTTATAGTTAAATATCTACTCCCCAAATAAATGTAACAGACTGATAGTTGGTTCTACATTGTAGCAGCATGTATTCTTCGTGATCTTGCTTAGATAGATATGGATGAGAGGGACACGAGGTCCATATTACCACAACTGCCTGTGTGTCCATCCCAAGGCCTCTCGTGGCTCTCTGAAGCCTTGTATGGTATTTACTCTGCATCAGGTTTTCCCTTGTACAAACATACCTAGGATGATATTTGTAAGCATCACAAGAGTCTTCAAGTAAAAGAATTACAGCTTCACTTTTGCATCAATATTCTTGGGCTTTGGAATTGTTGTTAAGTAAAATAAATGTTGCTGGGTAGTTTCTGCCCATTGATTGGATTCAGACTAATAAAATTTGGAAAAGTCCTGTCCTGATCCTGTTTTATTTTCTTATGCTGTCGGTTTGGTCTCCCACCTCCGGCTCCTTTACCTCTCTTCCCTCAAAGTCTTACTTTGTAACCTTGCCATCCTGGAACTAAATAGACAAGGCTAGCTTTGAATTCACAACAATCCTCCTGCCTCAGTCTTTGGATCACAAGTGTCAGCCTTTATGCTAGACTTAACACTTGGTCATATGTCTCAGGTGTATGGTGACTCATGGACAGGGCTAAAACCTTCAACGTTGTCAGAACCCTAGCATTACATATAGCACGGCATGATCTAAAACCAAACTTCATGCTTTCATAAATTCTGTGGATAGTAACTTCCATGAGTAGTTCTCCTTAGAATTAAAAAAAAAAAAATCCAAAGAAACTACAACTTAATCTAGAAGGATGACTGAGAAATCCCCTTTCCCGCTTTCTGAACAGTAAGATTGAGTATCTATCTGACTTTTGAGGACTGAGATCTTAGGAGAAAGGCTAATGGCCAATCTAGGGCAGACTGGAGGCTGGAACTAGTTCAAGAAGTGAGTGATGAGTGGGCTCTTCCTGCACAATTTTATGTTTTTAATTATAGATGGACTATTTCTGAGACAGGGTCTCACCATGTAGTCTTGACTGACTTGGAACTCTTCATGTAGGCCTTGAACTCAAACAGATCTGTCTGCCTCTGTCTCTCAAATGCTGGAATTAAAGACCAAGTACATTTGGCTCACATTTTGGAAAAAGTATGGGGGACAGGGTCTTTTTGTAGCCCAAGCTATCCTTGAACTTGCTATATAGACAAGACTGACTTTGATCTTCTTACCTTTGATCTTCCTGCCACCACCTCCCAAGTTCTGGGATTTCATGAAGGCATACACCAGTGTGCCCAGTTGATGTGCTGGGCATTGAACCCAGAGCTTTGTGCATGCTAGGTATGTCCTCTCCCAACTGAACTGTGTCCTAGCTCTCAAACCCACATTTTCATTCATTTAGTCCCCTTAGGTGGACTCACATGAAGACATCTTTGTACAACTTGGCTTTGTGTTAACTTGACACAGACCTGAGTCTCCAGAGAGGAAAGAGCCTCAGTTCAGGAAATGTCCCCATGAAATCCAGCTTTAAGGCATTTTCCCAATTAGTCACAAGTGAGAGAGGCCCCATCTCGTTGTGGGTGGTTCCATCCATGGGTAGGTGGTCCCTCTAAGAAAGCAGGCAGAGCAAGCCATGTGAAACCAAACCAGTAAGCAGTACCCCTCCATGGCCCCTTTATTGGCTCCTGCCTCCAGATTCCTGCCGTTTTCTTACCCTGGCTTCCTTCCATGATGAACACTGATGTGAAAGTGTGAGGCAAATAAGCCCTTTCCTTCCCAACTTGCTTTTTGGTCATGGTGTTTTTGTTGCCTCAATAAAACCCTAAGACATCAGTGGAGATATAAACTACTCAGTTGGCCCGGAGGGGCCACATCTTGTGAGAATGTATTGCTTTGCAGTGTAGCCGAAGACAAACACGGTGCTCACAAGGAACTGGAGCTTTCAACCTCAAGCGCCTTTTCAGACAGTATTAATCCATTCAGGAGGGCAGATAGATTCAGTATGTATCTCTAGCTGACCTGGAACGTCCTATGTTGACCAGGCTGGCCTTGAACTCACAGAGATCTTCCCTCTGCCTCCTGAGTGCTTCCAGAGATGACTCTAAGGTTAAGAGTACTTACTGCTCTTACAGAGGATCCAGGATTGGTTCCCAGCTCCCAGTTGACTATAACTGTGGGGGTAGTAGGGAAGCAGAGCAGAGAGAGCCACTAGGTTGCATCAGGTCTGTTGGGTTAAGGTGGGGGTCTCAAGTTTGCCCGCCATGGGGCTAGGGCTGCTCCTCAGGGAGGCAGGATGCAGGAAGATAACTGCACTCACCCCAGGTGCTGGGCGGGTGTCAGGCTGCTAGAAGCCACTGCGGGGACAGCGCTTCGGGGCTGGGGAAGCACAGTCTGAGGTCCCGGGGGAGCCAGAGCTAGCTCGGGGTGGTCCCCAGACCTACAGGTTGTCTGGTTCTCAGGCTCTTGGGCACCCAGGCGCCACAGGAAGCCACAGAAGAATTGAGAACAGAGTGGGGGACCCATGGGCTGGATTGGCCCGTGGCTGAAGGGGAGAGGGGGAGAGCGCTCCAGCTGGATCCCCCAGGGATGAGAGTTCTTGGCTTGACACTGAGGTTTGGCTTGGCTTGGTTATGGGCGGCTGGCTTGAGTTGCTGGTTGCCGTGGCTGGGAATGCAGAGAGGTCGTGGCTGGGAATGCAGAGAGGTCTTCTGCGGGAGATTAGGCAGCGGCTCTGTAGGTGAAGGCCTGCTCCACTGTTCCCTACAGTGGATCTCGATGAAAAGAAACAGTCCATGGCTTTAAGATGTTTATTATCATGGCAGAAAGTAAATGAGAACCTGTACCCCCTTTTCTCAGGGCAGGCCTGAGGTTAAATACCTTTTACAGGGAATAGGGTCTGGGAAGGAATGCTTAATTGGCTAACCCCTTCTGGCCTTTAGGTACCTCATTAATCTGTCTTGAGGCTAAATGGCCTGTACTCACACTCTCTACCTGTGGAGGGGCAGAAATCTATGGAGTGCTGGAGCCTCCTGTCAGGAGCCTGGAGTCTGTGGGCGTGGTGAAACGTCTGCCGTCCCTTAGGGTCACCTTCGGTCTCTCAGGGTCACCTGGGGCCACCAGGGTTTCTAGCCTGTGCTCAACAAGAAACCAGGCTGCCTTTCAAGGTCCTCCAAGGTCAAGTCTAGATAGTTAACTGAGGAGACTGCCCCCAGCAAGAAGTCTAACAGGCTTATACTATACAGATGTCTCAGTGTCTTTATTATTAAACCCCAAGTGGGTCACCCCAAAACCCCTGCAACATGTTCCAGAGGATCAAATACCTCTTCTGAGGCACATAAGTGATTGGTGTTCATACATATACACTCAGGCATGGGCACGCGTACACACACACAATTAAATATGTTTTCAAGTAGAACCAATCCAACTCTTGAGGCCTGCTCCCTTTAACATAACCGTAGCCATTTTGTATTCAGTCTCCATTTTGCTCATAAGGTGAAATTAAGTTCAGGTTCTCAGACTTTGGTTCCACAAGGTAATCATTCATAGCTGACAGTGAAAAATTCTCCTAAAAAGTCTTAAGGCTATGGAAAACCCCTAACAAATACCCCTATCATCTCACCCATAGCCAAAGAGCTTAAAGTTCATCAGATAATACTTTGTCTAGTTAGCTAAACTGTAATACCACCCCACCTTCTTGCCTTCTGTACTTGGTTTTCCTGCTTACAAATAACCTGCCCTGAGAGTGAACTAACATTCCAGCTCCCAAACAAACAGACTGAGCTGCATCCCTGATGAATCAGTCTTGGGTGTGTGTGTGTGTGTGTGCGCGTGTGTGTAGGGGGGTCAATAAACTATCCCTATCTGAGATCAATGTTTGTGTGATATGTGAGAGAATTCCTGAACACCAGCACCAAGTACAGTGATTTGCACCTGTAATCCCAACATTAGAGAGGATATAGTGACAAAGTTTAATGCTTACCAGCTAACTAATACTCCCAGCAACCCCAAACATCCAGAATCCTGACTGTGAGGTAAGAGACTGGGGGCCTACTGGGAAAATTGATTTTACAGAGATCAAGGAGGTAAGGTGTGACTACAAGTATCTGTTGGTGTTTGTGGACATTTTCTTTGGGTAGACAGAGGCGTTCCCAGCCAAGGCTAAGACAGCAAAGGTAGTGGCCAAGGAATTGCTGGAGGAGATCTTCCGTTGAGTCAGACAATGGACTGGCATTTGTGTCCAAGGTAAGTCAGGAAGTAGCAAAATTCTTTGGGGCAGATTGGAAATTGCATTGTGTATACTGGCCCCAAGGTTCAGGGCAGGTAGAAAGAACACATTAAAAGAGACCTTAGGCCAGGCGGTGGTGGCGCACACCTTTAGTCCCAGCACTTGGGAGGCAGAGGCAGGTGGATTTCTGAGTTTGAGAGTTCGAGGCTAGCCTGGTCTACAGAGTGAGTTCCAGGACAGCCAGGGCTACACAGAGAAACCCTGTCTCGAAAAAAAACAAAAACAAAAACAAAAAAACCAAACAAACAAACAAACAAACAAAAAAAGAGACCTTAACTAAATTAGCCTTAGAGACTGGTGGGAGGACTGGACGATACTCCTTGTCTTTGCCCTATATCAGGTAAAAAAAAAAAAAATTCTCCTTGCCAGATGAGACTAATCCCCTATAAAATTATATATAGTATCCCAGCCCCCATTGTACTCAGCCTACAGCCGGCAGCTATTACAGAACTGAAAGATGATGATTTAATATTTAGGGTCAGAGCTACCCAACGGGGTCATAAATATGTTTGGCCTAAATTATTATGTGCCCTCTATGAAGCAGGCCCGGCTCCCGAACCACACAAATCAAGGAGACTGGGTCTGTGTGAAGAGATTTCACCAAGGTGCACTTAAGCTCACTCAGGTGAAAAGGACATTACATCGTCCTGTTGACCAGGCCAACTGCCATCGAAGTGGATGGCATCACCGCCTGGGGGCGCTACACTCACACTCATGCCTGCTTCTCCACTAAAGAAGACTGCCTGGCTCCAGCTGTACCAAAATGGAGGGTTCAAAAGGACATCAACTCCCTCCAGTTAAAGTCGACTCAGTCTTAGTCCCGAGTCTGTTGTCCTATATGATATATGTCATATATGATACCTATATGTACTGTGTGTCTCACATCTCCCTCTGTTATGAAGACATTGAATTAATAGTTGAATATAATGTTTCTACATATAAATGGTCACAGGAAGGTCTAGCTTTAACCCTCCAGATCATATCAGAACAGGGTATCTGTCTGATGAAAGGGCGTTTGTCACATCAACACCTCTGCAATCAAACCATTCCCATAATTCATTCCAAATAGATTATTCCCCCTAGAACAGACATGGTGGACCTGTTCATCCAGACTGACCCCTTTTGTGAATGGAGTGGCTCTTAATTCTTCTACCCTAGCTGGGTTCTGTATTTTGGTTCAATTAGTGCCCCACATAACCTATTATTTAGAGAAAATGGTATTAAGAGCCTTAGTAAGATAAATTGAGGGAGACTTTATGAGACAAAGGAGAGAACCTATCTCTTTGACTTTAACTTTAAGGCTAGCCCTGGTCGGCACTGGGATAACTGTGCTAGCATTACAGAAAAAGAGAAGTATACCAGTTTAAAGACAGACACAGATAAAGATATCCACTGCCTAGAACGGTTCATTTCCCACCTGGAGCATAACGTACATTCTCTGGCTGAAGTGGTGTTACAAAACAGGCTGGGATTAGACTTAGTGTTCCTACAAGTAGGACTAGGTGCCACCTTCCATGAGAAATGCTCTTCTATGCCAACCATTCTGGAGTTATTAGGGAATCGTTAGCTAAAGTTAGAAAAGGTATAGATAGATGCCAGGGAGAACCAGAAAATTACAAAAGTGGGTACCACTCACTGTTCGATTCCTCCCCCTGGTTAACAACTTTTATTTCTACCCTCATGGGACTGTTGGTTATTCTTTTACTTCTCCTCACCTTCAGACCGCATACCATAAACAAGATTTTACAATATGTAAAACAGAGATTGGGGGCTATTCAACTTAGGGTAATGAGATCTCACTATCAACAAATTAGCACAAACGGTCCAGACCTCAAGGAACCCAAGATCGGCCACCAAAGCAACTAGTAGAGGGGGGAAGGAAGGGACTGAGGTAGCAGGATAAACTCCATTTTGTTCTTCAGACTCCGTTCTCTAACTTTCCCTTAGAGAGGCATGGCCTCCTCCCTTGAGGTCTGAGAATAATCATGAAATGTCCTTGGGAGTTGCAAAATAGATGCATCAGCTACAGCTGGCAGATAACAACAGAGTGCGATAAGAAAAAAAATGTAACTAGAAATGGGCAGGGTTATATGTATAGCCATTGCAAGAGCATCAAAGTGTGTCTGCATTGCTCAAGAAGTTCACACCATATCTTGGGACTGTATACTGTCCTTTCATAGCTGACTCTCCACCTAAGTACTTTTTTTTTTTTTTCCGAGACAGGGTTTCTCTGTGTAGCCCTGGCTGTCCTGGAACTCACTCTGTAGACCAGGCTGGCTTCGAACTCAGAAATCCGCCTGCCTCTGCCTCCCAAGTGCTGGGATTAAAGGCGTGCGCCGCCACCGCCCGGCTCCACCTAAGTACTTAATAAACCCGCTAACTTTGTTTCACCCTGGCTCATCCTGAAATTCTTCTCTGTGACTGTAGTCAAAGCTCAACTTTCGCAACACTGGACCATCTCCCTACTGCTGCTGCCCCCTAGTGGTTCAATGCCTAGCCCATCCGATGCCGTCTCTTCATAGATGATGAAGTCTACTTACTGTTCTGCCGTTCATCTCTACTGAAGGCAATTTCCTCATGTCTTTACCATCTGCAGAGAGAATAGCTTTGAATTCTGGGCCTATTCCTTCTTGTAAAGCTTGTGTATCACATGCCACAGCTTGAAAATATTAGCCGTCATTAAAAACAGAACGTTCAGAGAGAAAACCTTATCTCCGACAATCTGAACTAACTAGGTAACAAACTGAAACTATAAACAGAGCTAGACGTGGGGTCATACACCTGTAATCCAAACACTGGGAAGATAAGATGCTACAGGACTAGGAGTTATCCTCAGCTACAAAGTGAGTTCTAGGCTAACCTGGGCTACATGAGAACTTCTCTCAAAATTAACAAATAAGACAAAATATTAACAAAAGTTTAATCTTATTCCCTGTCCAACCCATGTTTATGCATGTTTGTAACAACTAACATCTTTTTTTTTTAATTATTTATTTTATTTATGAGTACACTGTAGCTGTCTTCAGACACACCAGAAGAGGGCATCAAATCTCATTACAGATGGTTGTGAGCCACCATGTGGTTGCTGGGATTTGAACTCAGGACCTCTGGAAGAGCAGTCAGTGCTCTTAACCACTGAGCCATCTCTCCAGCCCCCAACAACTAACATCTTTTTTTTTTTTTTAAACTTTTATTTATTTATTATAAGTACACTATAGCTGTCTTCAGACACCCCACAAGAGGGCATCAGATCTCATTGCAGATGGTTGTGAGTCACCATGTGGTTGCTGGGATTTGAACTCATGACCTCTGGAAGAGCAGTCAGTGCTTTTAACCACTGAGCCATCTCACCAGCCCAACAACTAACATCTTATTAGCAAAAATTAACAATCTGTCTTGGCAGTATGATTGTCTTTTTTTTTCCTCTTTTTCTTTTATTCTTCTTTCCTTTCTTGAGATAGGGCCTCACTATTTAGCTCTGGTTGTCCTGGAACTCACAAGTCAACCAGGCTGACCTTGAACTCACAGAGTTCTGCCTCTGCTTCTGCCTCCAAAGTGTTGAGATTAAAGGCATGTACAAGTGAGGAAAACTGGAGTGAGTACATGGAGGAAAAACATCAATGTACATAAAGTAAAAAATAAATTATTAAAAAATAGTTATTTTATGTGTATGTATGCTTTGCCTACAGATAGATCTGTGAACTACATTTGTACAAAGGACTTGGAGGACAGAAGAGGGCTCCAGATGAGCTGCCATGTGAGTGCTGGGAATTTAACCCACGGTTTCTGGAAGAACAGCCAGTACCCTTAACCACTATGCCATCTCTCCCAGTGCTGCTCACAAATGATACCTCCTAAGGAATTTGATTCCAGGAGATTAGTGTTATTTTGAGGAAGTCATTCAATCTGTGAAACAGAATTTGAAAATCTATTTCTGAGTACTGTTTCACATGGCTGTCTTCCTGTGCACCTAGTGATTTTGAATAAATTGATATATAACTCCCAAAGTTGTAAATATCAAAAAGACTCATTTGAATATCATTAGCATGCTCTTCCTTTCTCCCCCCACACACTGAAGTATAATAAAGCTAGTTACTTGGCTGAATTCCTGTTACAACAATGAGAGATGTGTCATTCAAATAATTCACAGGAACTCCAGGCAAAAGCCCCCAGAAAATAGCAAATGTATACTAAATCATTAATAACGAATATTCCTGCCAGGCATAGCTGCACTTTCCCTCAATCCCAGAACTCCAGAGGCAGAGGTAGGCAGGTCTCTAGCCAGCCAGGACTACCCAGTAAGACTCTATCTACAAAAAATATTTTTGTTTCTTAAAAATGTAACAGATGTGGTGGTGCACACCTTTAATCCTACTGCTTGGGAGGCAGAAGCAGGCAAATCTCTGTGAGTTTGAGGCCAGCCTGGTCTACAAGTGAGTTCCAGGCTAGTCAGAGCTACATAATGAGACTGACCCATCTCAAAACAAAAGTGTGTGAGAATTTTTGAGACAGGGTCTCTCTCTCTCTCTCTCACTGAGTCTTGCAGCTTGCAGACTCAGCTAGGCTGGTTGCTTAGTGAACCCCAGGGATAGTCTTGTCTGCCCTTTCAGCACTGAGATTATAGGCATGTACCATCTCATATACAATTTTCTCTGTGGGTCCTGGGATTGAACTCGGGTCCTCATGTTTGGGCAGCCAGCTGTTTGGAGCCGAATGATATCTATAGGGCTAAAAGTTTAAATATTTAGGTCAATTTGTGTTATCAAATATTTTTAAAATTTTATTTATTTATTATATGTAAGTACACCGTAGCTGCCTTCAGACACCCAATAAGAGGGCATTGGATCCCATTACAGATGGTTGTGAGCCACCATAGTGGTTGCTGTGTTTGAATTCAGGACCTCATGAAGAGCAGTCAGTGCTCTTAACGACTGAGCCATCTCACCAGCCCCCATTGTTAAGTATTTTTTTCTCAGTGAAACTATTAAATCCGGGGGAAAAAACTATAGTAAAACCAGTATATATTTAAATCATTCCTCCCCCGCAAAGAGTTGGGAAAGAAATCTATTTTGAACAACTTGGGGAAATGGGTTGAAAAATGACAGAGTCCAACGCTAAGAACAAATGAAATCAGCTCCAGAGTCTAGTACATTTAAAAAATTGTATTTCGCTCGCTGGGTGGTGGTGGCACACGCCTTTAATCCCAGCACTTGGGAGGCAGAGGCAGGCGGATATCTGAGTTCGAGGCCAGCCTGGTCTACAGAGTGAGTTCCAGGACAGCCAGGTCTACACAGAGAAACCCTGTCTCAAAAATCCAAAAACAAAAAATTGTATTTAATCAATATAATAACCTTTTTGATAGTAGAATTTTCCTTCACAAGAAAATCATACAATTGAGATTACGTGGCACTTTCAGATGGAACAGTGTTTGGTCCAAAATAGAATCGGTGTGGCTTTTTTTCCGTGGAATGACTGATCAATGCATCATATTGTATAGAAATCCTTGGGAAATCGTTAGTGACACATAACTTCAAAGACGATCTTCGCTTGCACTTCAACCTGGGGGGGGGGGGGAACTCCCACTGCAAGATCTCCATACGAGGCTGTGTGGTATTTAAGTCGGAACCTTCGTTCTAGGTTTCAAATACCAACTCCCCCCTTGATAGCTCCACGCTGTGCAGTGCGGCTACGTGCTGAAACGACAGAGGCAGTGACAGAAGTCCCAGCACACATTCCAAGAAACCATGGAACTTCATCGGCATCCCTGTACCCTCTCCTCCCTCCAGGAGGAAGAGACACCCTATGCATTCTCTGAATTACCCATAGGAAAGACTTGTACAGACTGAACAAGAACGCAACACAGACCACCCACAAGAGGATCTCCTGCACATAATTCTCAGCCCAGGGCTGTCAAAATGAAATTCTACCAAACTAACTCAAAATACCGAGTGGGGAGGGAACGATGTCGGTCCCAGCAGTGCACAGTGCTGTCACAAGATCAGCTGCTCACAGCATGGGATCGCAAACCGCCTGGTCCCCGATCGATCACCCAAACCTAATCAGAGTCAGTCTCAGAGCTCCCTCCTGGACACACCCCACACTGACGCAGCCACGCACTCCCGCGCGCGGCCACAGACCCCCGCGGGCAGCTGAACCCCACCGGCCCCAGCCCAGGGGACGTTGGTGCGAGCGCGGGGACGAGGGAGAACGCGCGGCAACTAACGGGCCGCCCCGGAGGCTCCTGGGAGAACGAGCCCCCGCGGCGCGTGTGCGCAGGCGCAAACGGCCGAGGAGCGGTCGGGTGAGGGACGTTGGGAGAGGCCGAGGACCGCAGTGGATGCTCCGGGTCTCGGCGGCGACGAAGAGAACGAATCCAGATGGGAAGACCGGGGAGGAAACCGAGAGGCCGAGCCGGGCCTGGTAATTTTAGGGAGGGAGAAGGTTAGGGAAGCGGGATCCGGACACTCAATGGTCGCGCAGGCCTCGGGCGTGGCCCGTGGGCGTGGCCCGTGGGCGTGACCCAGACGGTGACCCGAAGGGGGAGTTTGCGAGCTAAGCGCAGGATGCTCTGTGACTGGTCCCTGGGCGGGTCGGGGGTGGTGGGGGCGATAAGAAGATTGCGATCTCCTTGGATGCGAAAGGTGGATGGTGGGATCTTGCTTAGGGCTGCCGCCGCACGCGTCTGTTTGTAGATTAAGTGCGACTCCAATTGGGGACAGGAGGATTGAAAGTGATTTGTGAGTGACTTTGCCTGGAATTTATTTATTTATTTATCTATCTATTTTTGTTTTTTCGAGACAGGGTTTCTCTGTGTAGCCTAGCCTTGGCTGTCCTGGAACTCACTCTGTAGACCAGGCTGGCCTCGAACTCAGAAATACGCCTGCCTCCGCCTCCCGAGTGCTGGGATTAAAGGCGTGCGCCACCACCGCCCGGCTGCCTGGGATTCTTGAAAGTGATTTCTGAACGTGATTGTGAGTGACTTTGCCTGGAATTCTATCTTGTTCTGTCGTCGTGAATGAGATGTGAAGCAGTAGGTTGGTTTTCTGAAGGGTGTTTGAAAGGTTATCACTGAGCACATGTGTGTGTTCTTCTGTTATTTCTTATGATTTTGTGTGTGTGTGTTTTTTGGATTCCCCCCTCCCAGACAGCGTTTCTCTGAGAAGCCTTGGCTGTCCTTGAACTAGATTTGTAGACCAGGCTGGCCTTGAACTTAGAGAGGCCCCTGCCCCCTGCTATGATTTAAAGGCCCGTGGCACCACCACCTGGCTTGTAGCACGGTTAATATTTAAATGAAGTATGCTGTGTGATCACATATGTGTAATTTTTTTTTTTAGACAGGTTGATTATCCCAAGTTGCCACTGAACTCGTAGCCCAGGATGGCCTAAAACTTAGCAGTGATACCCCTGCTTTAACCTCCCAACTGCTGGGATTCCGTGTGGTGTGTGCACCACCAAGCCTGGAAATTATGTACTATTTGATTGTCAGATTGGTACCTGCAAGCCTGCTTGAAATTTTTTCAAATAGTAACTTAGAGAATATAAAGATACTAATGTTGGAATGGAATAGGTAAGATTGTCATAATTCCCAGTGGTAAGGGTAACAGCCTGGAAGCAGGAGGCTAGGTAAAACGTTTTGAAATGAAAGGTGCTGCAGAGGAGCCTGCAGGAAGGTAGCACTTTTCTCCCATAAGTACCGCATTCTCCACATCTATGAAAGTGGATTTTTCCGTTCCTAAAATTATTTTAAAAAGTATGCTTTTACTTTTAAGACAAGTCTCAATTTTGGTAATTAAAATAACCATGGCAACCAGAATATTCACTGTAGCAGCCAGCACTTCAGACTGTACTTAACCAAGTGGGAGCCCTCCAGTTGGCATTTCTTTTTTGTGTCTGTATCTATACTAAAATACGTTATGCAGCACTTCCTGAAATAACTATTAATAATATTGTATATATTATGTATATAGGATATATATATATATAACTATGTAACTATTATATGTAACTATATTACATATGGTATGAAGTACATCATATATAAGTAATACTTATATATATGCATATATAACTATGTTTCCTTTTTAAAACTTTCTTTTCATTTGCATGTGTTTTGCCTGTATAAATGTACTGCACATGCGTGTGCCCAGGAGCCATGGAGGTCAGAAGAGGGTGTCCGCCCTGGTGCTGAAGTTACCAGTGTCTATGAGTTACTGCCTGGGTGCTGGGAACTGAACCTGAGTCCTCTGAAAGAGCGGCCAGAGCTCTTGCCCGCTGAGCCGTCTCTCCAGCCCTGACTATGTTTCTTAAATAGCGTGATACAGGTAAATCAATGAGGAGAGGAAGTGGAAAGTAGAAAACCCACATATTTTCAGGCTGTGGAGAAATGTCACATGTGACCAGGGCTTGTGAAGCATATGGAGAAATAAGTGCTACGGATGGCATTCGCTATCAGTTGAGGAGGTATTGATTAAACCGTGTGAGGCATTGTTAAACACAGTGAAGAAGATGTCACAGCACGAAGCCAAATATGAGAAAGTAAGGAAAGCCATGTGACTCCTAAAATTATTTGCATCTTAAACAGAAAATAGGATCTGAGATTATGTTTGGTGATAAAATACTGGGGGAAATCAGAACATGGCCTCAACTAATTAGAAAACACAAACCCATCGAAAAGGTAAAACCAGCCAGATGTCATTAGAAAAAAGGGGAAATTTTAAGCTTACTACAAGGAAACTTAATGCAATAAGAAAGGTCCACCTTTAAACTACAGGGCAGAGCTGGTGAAGAGTAAGTGCTTCTCACCGGTGCTCCTCAGGCTGGGAAGGCACTGCGTGTACTGGGGAGACGGTGTGAGTCGGGAAAGAACATGAACAAGTTGTGGTTTGGGCGGTGTTAAGTGTAGTCGCCAGAGTCTTGCTCATGCTAACAAGTGTTGGACCCCCTGAGTCACATGCCCAGACCTGTCCTGCAAACCTCAGCTCCATGGGACATTGAAGCATGCAGAACAAAATGTTGCATTTGCAAGCTACAGCAGGTTCCACGGAATCCGTACTAGCTCAGCAAGCGATTGGGCCTCTGATTTGGGAGAGGAAGTAGCGCTTGTGTCCACGTGAACCCTCGTCCTGAGCATTGGATGAACTCTCAGAGTGCCATGTGCAGAAAGAGTGAAAGTGTGGGCCGATCTAATTGAGTTATCCTGAGAGATCTGATTTGAGGATGTTGTTTTCCTGGCTCCTTAAGTCTCTCCCTCTCTGCCTTTATAGGGCTCTTCTCATTTCCGAAAGAGGAGCTCAGACGACGAGGCTCGTCCCTCGCAAATCTCAAAGCCATGTCTAAGGTGAGATGCTGTTCACTTACCTTTCTTTCAGGAAGTACAAACGTTTGCTTAACAATGTTGCTTCAGCTTCCTGGATAGTGGGATTGGCTTCCATGAAACATTTTTCAGTTTAGGGCCAGGGTCTCAGGACAGATCGGACAAGTGACACTGGGCTGTAATAGTTAAGGGTGGCACTGCCCCAATTTTCTCCTGTACATGACTCACCTGCCCCCCTGCTTGCTGTCCTGGTACCTAACGGATAGATTTGAGCCTTCCTCCGTGTTCCCTTCTATTCATGGCCACTGTTCACAAAGGAATACCGGTACATCGTTCATTGTGTTCTTTCTCCATCTTCTCACGGGATTACTGCTGTACTAGAAATGCATTGTCTTGACTTAGAGAGAAATAAATGATTGCACTTGAGTGAATCCAATTTGTCTCCACACCAAGAGCTAAGTTGTGAGTACTCTAGGAGCAGTCATGGGTAGGAGGGTGAATTATTAGATCATGTGATTCATTTGTGGGAAGTGCCGTCCAGTCCGTGAGGTTCTCAGGGAAGACATTTTGAATATGAACTGGTATGGAAAACTGAGGTTCTGGAGCTGGGCCGTGGGGATGCACACCTGTAATCCCAGAACATGGAAAGCAGGGGTAAGATTGGAGGTGAGGGTTACAAAGTGAGACCTTGTCTCGGAAACAACAGAAAGCAGAGATTGTGGGTGCCTCCTCTCTGATTCTTAAAGGTTGTTTTGTTTTGTTAGATTTATTTATGTGTGAGTCTTTGACTGAATGCATGTATGTGTACCATGTGTGTGCCTGGTCCCCTTGGAGGTCAGAAGAAAGTATCCATCCTTTGGAACTGGAATTACAAACGGACTAGCCACTATGTGGGTACTGGGAACTGAGCTCAGGTCCTTGGTAAGATCACCTAGCTCTCTTAACTACAGAACTGTCTCTCTACACTCTCCTCTCTAATTTTCTGTTGATTCTTGTCTGCCAGAAATTCCTACCGACTGTGACCTGCCAGTGGAAACTGGTTCAGTATTCAACACTATTATAAGTTTACTATTTTCTTTTTTCTGTCTTCTACAGTTTTACATCCACTTGCAGAAGAAAAATGCATGTGCTAGTCCAGTCTTGAAGTAATGTGTCCTTGCATCAAAGACAGTGCCTTGTCCTGTTTTCATGTTTTTCTTTCATAAAATTCCTCATCTACCAACTTGTAAAATATTAGTTTTCCCTAACTATTAATTGGCTCTCTTCTCTCTATGTCCTCATTTTCTGTATACACAGAATTGCTGCTCTGCAAGACTGCATTTAATTTGATTCCAGTGACTATCAAAGACCTCTGTAGGGGCTGGAGAGATGGCTCAGTGGTTAAGAGCACTGACTGCTCTCCCAGAGATCCTGAGTTCAATTCCCAGCAACCACATGGTGGCTCACCACCATCTGTAATGAGATCCGATGCCCCTCTTCTGGTGTCTCTGAAGACAGCAACAGTGTACTCATATAGAGAAAATAAATCCTTTTTTAAAAGAAGACCTCTGTTCATTTAAGACTGCTGTCTAGACAGAGCATCAGAACTATGTATTCAGCATGCAGGGGCTGGGGGAGGGGGCAGGTCAGTTCCTACAGTGTTTACTTTTCATGCATGGGGCGCCTGGATCAGTCCATAGCACCACATTTACTGGGTGTGCTGGTACAGGTCCAGAATCTCAACATTCTGGGGGCAGGGAGAGGAGGATTAGGGGTTCAAGGTCATCCTCAATTACATAACAGGTTTAAAGCTAGCCTGGGATGCTTGAGACCCTTTCTCAAAAACAGAACCTCAAACAAAAACACCTACCCAGTAACCGTGCACACGTCACATTCTTATGAGCTTCTCTGGTTCAGCTTGAACTTGCAGTAGTCCTTCAGCATCTGCTTCCTGAGTTTGGATCACAGGCATGCTCCACTACGTTCCTGGACCACGGTCCCACTCCCCGCTTACACATACTGGCCCACGCAGAGAGCCCAAGAGGTCTTAAACCCTGTCAGGTAGGAACCAGTGGTCCTTCATTAGCCCATTCATCTCTGCAGTATAATCTCTAGCAGAGGCTACCCCTAATCATCTTTCCCACTAATATTCTCGGCCTTCTCCTGTCTTGAAGAGTTCTACCCCCAGTAGTCTGGCCTGGTGGCTATGCCTGCAGTCCAGCTTGGGGGAAGCTGAGGTGGGAAATCGTGTGTGTTATGTTTCATGTTGTGTGTGTGTGTGTGTGTGTGAGTATGTGTATCAAAGTTAGAAGAGGCCAGCAAATTCAAATTCCCTGGAGCTGTTGCTAGTGGGTAGTTGTGAGCTTCCAGATATGGGTGATGGAACCCAAACTCTAGTCTCCTGGAGCAGAGGCAAGTGCTCTGAGCTGCTAAACCCCACCTCGTCAGCTCCTTCATCACTGGGCCTGTGTATTGCAGTAGGATCCGTATGATCATATACTGGAAAGGAAAAAATGCTAACAGCATATGTTCAAGAGTAGTAGTAATTATGTAAATTGCCACTACCTTTTGATGATTAACAAATCACAATGAATATATTGGAATTGTGATCAGTTCATTTTTATTATTAAAATTTTGTTAGGTTTTTTGTTTTGTTTTGTTTTGTTTTTGAGACAGGATTATTCTATGGATCTGTGACCAGGCTGGAACTCAATATATAGACCAGGCTAGAACTCAATATATAGATCAGGCTGGAACTCAATATATAGACCAGGCTAGAACTCAATATATAGACCAGACTGGCTTTGAACACACAGATCCACCCACGTCTGCCTTCCAGTACTGGGATTAAAAGTGTGTGTCACAATACCCCACCCGGTCTATTTTTTAAAATGTGTTATTTTGATGATTTGTATGTATGCGCATGTGCATGTTTGAGCCACACGTGTGTGCACCGTTTGTATACAAGTACCTTTGGAGGGCAAAGAAGTTATTGCAGTGTCAGGAACTGTAGTTAGGCAGCTATGCATGGACGCTGGGAACCAAGCCCTGCTCTTCTGAAAAAGCAGTGAGTGCTCTTCACCTGTAAGGCGCATCTCCAGGCCCTGGGAGTTGGTTTGTAAGACCAGTGCTTCGGAGGAAACCGTCCAGACGTACTCCATGGGTGCCCACTCACTGCTGCTGCTCTAGCTTCTGCTTCTTTGATCTCAAAGACTATTTCCTTTTTGTTTTTGTTTTTGTTTTTATTTTTTGAGACAGGGTTTCTCTGTGCAGCCCTGGCTGTCCTGGAACTCACTCTGTAGACCAGGCTGGCCTCGAACTCAGAAATCCACTTGCCTCTGCCTCCCAAGTGCTGGGATTCAAGGCCAGCCAAAGACCATTTCCTAACAAGCTGTGCGTTTTGCTAGTTCTTGAACTTACTGAGTGGTTTTCTTTCCGTGAATTTTTACTTATTTAAATTTTCTTTTTTTAATTTATTGAGACAGTCTTGACGATGTAGCCTTGGCTAGCTCAGCGCTCACTCTGTAGACCAGGCTGACTTTGAACTCACAGAGACCCACCTGCCTCTGCCTCCTGAGTGCTAAGATTAAAGATGTCCCATGAGGGACTAGAGAGATAAGTTACGAGCACTGACTGCTCTTCTAGAGGTCCTGAGTTCAATTCCCAGCAACCACATAGTGGCTCACAGCCATCTGTAATGGGATCCGATGCCCTCTTCTGGTGTATCTGAAAATACAGTGTACTCATATAAATAAAATAAATAAATCTTTGTGGGGGGGGGAGCTATCTCATGAGTTTTTAAAAGCCAGTGCCCTTTTTTCCTACAGTGCAGATTTATTCTAAGTACAAAGCTTTGTGTCTTCAATGATGCTTCAGGGTACAATATGAAAGTGGGCTTTATTTTGTGATGCATTTCCTATATGTCTGTCCCTCGTGTCCATGATCATACAGTGACTATTTCTCATATGCCTCCCTCCATAACTTCTCATGAGCACAGTCAAGGTTTTATCATTTTGGCCCAGCAGTCAACCAGCTGCATTCAGGACAGAACTGTGTGGTCTAAGATTATTTAACATGAGATTAAAAAGTAAATGCTACTGGATGTATTTTCTGTGTGTGTGTAGCAGAAATAACACGATTAAGGGGCCTGGAGATGTGGCTCAGTGATGGAGAGTACTGGTTGCTAATGTCAGATGGTGACACAGGCTCAGTGGTGACAATGCTCAGAGGCAGAGGCAGGGCCAGCCTGGTCTACATGGTGAGTTCAAAGACAGCCAGAGCTACATAGCAAGACCCAACCTCAACCCTCCTCCCCAGCAGAAAGACCAATGGCTGCTCTTGCAGAGGACTTAGTATAGTTGCCAGCACCCACATGGGGGATCCCAACTGCCTACAACTGCAGTTCCAGGGGTCCCGACGTCCTCTTCTGGCCTCCTCAGACACTGCACCCATTTGGTACACATACTCTCTCTGGGCAAATACTTACATAAAATAAACATTAAAAAATTTGTTTTGAAAGACAAAATTATAAAAATTAATCGCTGATCATAGCCAGATTAGTCCCCAACATTTAGTTCTAACTGGTTTCCAATAACTTCAGGATGAACTGCCACAGTGTGCCCTTACAGGGACCAATGTCATTCAAGGACGTGACTGTGGACTTCACCCAGGAGGAGTGGCAGCGCCTGGACCCTGCCCAGAAGGCCCTCTACAGGGACGTGATGCTAGAAAACTACTGTCATTTCATCTCTGTGGGTAAGTGTCACTGTATCCTCCTGAGAGTCCCAGAGCCAGCTCCTGCTTGACCACCATTACATTACCAACAGAGGCGTTTCCTCAGCCCAGTGTGACTCTCTTCTTGTTAGCAGAGAATACATTGATTTTAAAATGACAAGGTCTTTCTCTGTTACCCTGGCTATTCTGGGGCTTGCTATATAGACCAGGCTAGCCTTGAACTCACATAGATCTTCCTGCCTCTGTCTCATGAATGCTAGGATTAAAGGTGTGAACCATTGACTCTGGCCCAGTATATGAGCTTTTAAAGATTTTTTTTAAAGATTTATTTTATGCATATGAGTACACCACCATTGCTCTCTTCAGACACACCAGAAGAGGGCATCAGATCTCATTACAGATAGTTGTGAGTCACCATGTGGTTGCTGGGAATTGAACTCAGGACCTCTGGAAAAGCAGTCGGTGCTCTTAGCCGCTGAGCCATTTCTCCAGCCCTAAAGATTTATTTTTATTTAATATATATGGGTGTTTTGCCTATATGTATGCATGTATATGAACATGTGTGTTTGATTTCTGCAGAGGACAGAAGTGGGTATTGGATCCCTGGAACTGGAGTTACAAATTGTTGTGTGTGGCCATGTGGGTTCTGGGAATTGAACCTGGATCCTCTGGAAGAACAACCAGTGTTTTTAACTGCTGCTGTCTCTCCAGCAACAAAATACTTGATTATTGGCCTTAATTTGTCCCATCTACCAGGGTGAAGTTGTATCTATCTCAGTAGTTTGGAGTCCCAGCACCTTAAAACAAATCCTTCCTTCCTTCCTTCCTTCCTTCCTTCCTTCCTTCCTTCCTTCCTTCCTTCCTTTCTTCATTATCAGGATTTCACATAACAAAACCTGATATGATCCGCAAGTTGGAACAAGGAGAGGAGCTGTGGACAGAGAGACTTTTTCCAAGTCAGAGCTATCTCGGTAAGTCACAGATATGTGTTGGGGACGGGGGTTGGAGAGATGGCTCAGGGCTAGAGCACATAACACGGTCAAGGACCTGGGCTTGATCTCTAGTGCTTCAGAAGAAAACAAAGTCCAATGGGGTTGGGGGTGGGTAACTCACAACTGTTAAAGCCCGAAACAAAAAAAAATCCTCTGGGTGTTGGATCTCAGGTACCTGACAGTGTTGAATATTTAGGGCATCTCATTTAGAATTGTCGTAAATTACTTTACCAGCTTTAGCATTTTAAGTGTATAGTTCAGAGATGTCAGCTACAGTCACATCTTTGTGCAGCCATCAGCACTGTCCAGGCTCCAAACCTCATCTTTCAAAACTGAAACCCTGCCTGGTGAGGTGGCTCACGCTTTTGATCCCAGCACAAGCAGGCAGACCTCTATGAGTTTGAGGCCAGCTTGGTCTACACAGAGAGTTCCAGGACAGCCAGGGCTACACAGAGGAAACCCATCTCAAAAGGAAAACAAAGACCCAGCACCTCTGCACCTTTAACAACAACATGGAATTTCCCACGCTCCTCAGCATCCATCTTTGTAGCTTCTCGCTCGTGGGGCAACTCCACAGTTGGTTCTGGGAGATCTCCAACCTGTTTTCACACAGCGACACCTCTGTTTCATTCCATCCACAGTGCACTGTGCTTCCAGTTTCTGCATGTTTTTACTAGAATTTATTGTTTTCGACATTTTTCCATAGTGTATATAAATTGTTGTTTATTTGCTTGTTGAGACAGGGTCTCACTATGTATCCCTGGCTGTCCTAGAATTTACTATATAGGTCAGACTGCCCTCAAACTCACAGAGTCCACCTGCCTTTGCCTCCAGAATGCTGGATTAAAGGTGTGAGCCAGCATACCTGGCTCATATGTGAATAAAGGTCTGAGATCTCTGAAGCATCTATATGTGGTTGAGTTTTATGAATTTAAAAATCTAAATCTTCGTTTTGAGTATCACTTTCCAAGTCAGTGTTTCCTTGTTTGCCCAGTGTTTATAGAAATACTGCTTTCTGTTATCTTACCCAGAACTTTCACAGCTTTGTGGGTATGGTGTACACAGAGGTCTGACACATCGCTCTTGAAATTCTGACAAGTGTATGAGCCCATGCATTTGACTTCCAGTAAAGACAAAGAGTGCTTCCCGTAACTCAGTTCCCATTACATCTCTTCTAAGACATCTCTTCCCACTAAGTTTTTGAATGTTACTAGAATTAGTTTTGTTTATTCTAGACCATTCCTGTGATTGTTTTCTTCCACCCAACTTCACAGTTAAGACATCCATACATGGTTTTAGATGCTGAAGTCGTTTGTGGGTTTGTTTTGTGTTGTCTGTCTTACAAAATGACACAGAGGGGAGTTCAGAAAGGCACCAGTATCAACCTCTGGCTTCCATCTCCCTCAGGTGCAAGGGTGGGCTCGCTCAGACCCATACAAGCACAAACACACCCCCATCCCCATAAAATGTGCTTTTGAAGTAAAACACATTTTACTTACATATTTGAAATGTCATATTTTCATTTCTTCTTGAGTTTGTGTGTCTGTATACATCTTCATGTATGTGAGAATGACACAAACACAGGCAAGCATAAACATACAGACAGGAAAGGAGGCAGAGGCAGGCAGATTTCTGAGTTCGAGGCCAGCCTGGTCTACAGTGTGAGTTCCAGGACAGCCCGGGCTACACAGAAAAACCCTGTTTGAAAAAAAAAAGAATATTTCTGATGCTATGGATGGAACCCAGAGCACTTTATGTATGCCAGACAAATGCTCTGCCACTGAAGTTCCTCTTGCTGTGTGGTCTAGCCAGGTGGATGGGATCAATTGAAGAGATCTTGTGGCCATCCGCATATCTCCAGACCCCACCTCAGTTAAAACTGACCCCTTCCTGTTGCTGGAGATATTTAAATTGGCACACCCGATCTGTCTTGTGATACAGGGCCAGCGCTGCAAGCTCCCGACTAGGCTAGGCCTGAGGTCACGAGCAGCGGCGTGTTTAAGTGTTCTCCTGTTCTCGCTGCTGCCGCAGTTCAGGCAGCCGGCTCAGGCAGCCAGAGACACCAGCCCTGCCACCCACAAGTCACCAGCATAGGAGATGGACCTGTCAATCTCCCACACTGTCTCCACAAGGCTGGGCTGAGCCTAGACCATCCCGCCATCCACGCAGTACCCAGTAGAAAATGAGACTCTAATGTTTAATGATTATCCAAAGGCTTTATATGTTTGGTAATGCTCAATAACAAGAAGCCCACACAATTGGAGGTGTTTCCCAGTTAACTAACCTAGATGTGAGTTGTCACCCAGGACTGCTCTCCATACATGCGTGGCTCTCCATCGTCCTACAGCTCTGTCTCCCCTCCTTCTCCTCCTCTTCCTCTCCTTACTCCTCCCACCTTAGCTCCTCCCACTCCTTCCTCAGAGCCTTTTGTTTCTGCTAGGAACCGGCAGTTCTTTTGGCACTCCTGAGTTCTTTAAGTGTCCCCAAGAGGGTTTGGGAGACGAGGTTACCTGCAAGAGTTAGAGTGGGGTGGATAGTGGGATACATCAGTGGGTCCAGGGGAGCTGAAGACAAGACAGGTGAAGTAAAGGGAGAGGTGGGAATGATGGGGTGACCAAGGTCCTGCAGGCCAGCGTGCAGCCATGTCCTCCTTATTAGCATCGCTCCAACAATAAAGGAAGCAGGCAGTGGAGCGCATGCTATCAGGAAATCATTTTCATAGCCAAAGGTCCTGTGGGAGAAACAGGGCCTGTAATCCCAGCACTTGAGGGGTGGGACCTGGAGGATCAGTAAGTAAAGCTCTGGCTGCCAAGCCTGAAGACCTGAGTTCATTTCCCAGGATTCCATGGTGGAAGGAGAGAACCAGTTCCCACAAGTAGTCCTCTGATCTCTACGTGCACATGTATGTGCAAGTGTGCACACATGTGCGTGTACAGACATATAATTTAAAAAATGAAATTACAGCTCTTTCTTGGCTACATGGCAAGTTTACAGCTGTCCTGGCTAGTACCATGTCAGCATGACACAAGCTAGAATTAGGGGCGGGGAGAGGTGTGCTTCAAATAAGAAAACTCCATAAGATCATGCTGTAGACAGGCCTGCAAAGCATTTCGTTAACTAGTGATTGATGGGGGAGGGCCTGGCCCATTTGGGGGGAGGGCCAGCCCGGGGCTGATGGTCCTTTATGGTTGGCATGAGAGACTGGGAACTTTTCTGACATTATATAATGTATCATTATAGAACATAAACATTTAATCTATCCTCTTTGTAAACCACAGTGAGACATCATGGGTTCTGTCATATATATATATATATCTCCAGTGCATTTATACATACATACATACATACATACATACATACATACATATCTGAACTATTGCTAACTAATTATACTCTTTTCTAGAAGAGAAAGAGGTCTTGGTGAAGTTCAGCGACTACGAGGACCAGCCTCCTAAATCAATCCTGATCATCAACCACAAGAAGCTAATTAGGGAGAGAAGCCACATTTATGGGAAAACACTAGGCAAGAACCGTATTATTTCCAAAACACTGTTTGAGTATAAATCTGATGGGAACGTTTTGAAAAATATCTCAGAATTCCTCAGTAGAGATATAAACCCTGTGATGGGGAAGTTGGAAGGCAGTACAGAGTGGGAGAAGTCAGTCGTGACTTCAAAGCAGGAGAAAACCCATCCTGCCTTCACTCTCCATACACAAATCGGAAGGGATTTGAGCTCTGACCAGGAGCTCACCCTGCACCAGAAGACACAGATTCCAGAGCAGCAGTTTGAATGTAGTGAATGTGACAGCCCCTTCCTCATGACAGGAGTGGCATTTCCACATGACAGGGCTCACAGAGGAGGCGGGAACTTCGACTACAGTAAAGATGAAATCACTTTTTTTGAAAAATCAAACCTTGGTATTCATCCACATAATCTTATGGAAAAGAAATGTTCTGCATACAACAAATACGGGAAACTCCTTTGCAGAAAGTCAGTGTTTGTTATGCACCCCAGATCTCAGATGGACGAGAGACCCTTCCAGTGTCCTTACTGTGGGAACAGCTTTAGAAGGAAGTCCTACCTTATAGAGCACCAGCGGATCCACACGGGGGAGAAGCCCTATATTTGCAGTCAGTGCGGGAAAGCCTTCCGTCAAAAGACGGCTCTGACACTCCATGAAAAAACACATACAGAGGGGAAACCGTATCTCTGTGTGGACTGTGGGAAGTCCTTCCGCCAGAAGGCCACCCTCACCAGGCACCACAAAACACACACGGGGGAGAAAGCCTACGAATGCACTCAGTGTGGAAGTGCCTTTGGAAAAAAGTCCTACCTCATCGACCATCAGAGAACTCACACAGGGGAGAAACCCTATCAGTGCACAGAGTGTGGGAAGGCCTTTATCCAGAAGACGACACTCACGGTGCACCAGAGGACTCACACAGGAGAGAAGCCCTACGTCTGCAGTGAGTGCGGGAAGTCCTTCTGCCAGAAGACAACTCTGACCCTCCATCAGCGGATCCACACTGGGGAGAAGCCCTACATCTGCAGTGACTGTGGGAAGTCCTTCCGCCAGAAAGCAATCCTCACTGTGCACTACAGAATACACACAGGAGAAAAATCCAACGGCTGTCCCCAGTGTGGGAAAGCCTTCAGTAGGAAATCAAACCTCATTCGCCACCAGAAAACTCACACCGGAGAAAAACCCTATGAATGTCGAGAGTGTGGAAAATTCTTTAGCTGTAAATCAAACCTCGTCGCCCACCAGAAAACGCATAAGGCAGAAGCCATGAGATTTCAGTGAGTGGTGTGCTTTTATTTATTTATATATTTATTTATTTATTTAGATTTTTGAGACAGGATCTCATTATGTAGACTTGGCTGGCCCAGAACTTGGTGCGTAGACCAGTCTGGTCTCAAACTCATAGAGAGCTGCCTGCCTCTGCCTCCCAAGTGCTGGGATTCAAGGTATATGCTACCACAACTGGCAGATTTGGGGTACTTTTCTGGTTTTGGGGATTTGGTTTTTGTTTTTTTTTTGATACTGTGTGCTTTCAGGTTCCATTCCTTTCGTTTACTACTTGGTCACCGGCCACACACACACTACTGCATAAACTAAATGACAAAAAAGTATTTGAACATGAAGCCTTCATGTTTTGATCACTAGATTCAGTAGACTACACCGACCTCTGATAAAATGCTATAAATGTTCAAATTTGCTTTTCAGTCTCGGTACATACATTCCTTTTGAATCAGTAATAGACCATTGACCAAATGCAGCTTGTCCGTGTGGAATAAAAGTTAGTTGTTGCCCCCTCAAATTTACCACAGCTCTAACTTCTAAATTATAAGCTCGGTTTCACACATTATAAACCTTTATATAAAATTGGATTTCTACTATATGTTCTGTCCTAACACAGCTTGTTCCCCTCATTGTCCCTGGACAGTCATGAGTGCACGAGCAGAAGTTCATTTATTTTTAGTCTATATAGAATTCCATCATATACATATGTCTCGTTGGTAGACTTTTACATGGCTCACTGTTTATGGCCATAATTAAAAGGTACGTACATGCACTCTTCTGTGTCTATTCAAGGAGTGGAAGCACTGAGTCTTAGGGCACATGTCTATTCAATCAGCTCTGGTAGATGGTACCGTGTAATTCAAAACTTCCATGTCAGGAGACAACTTTATACAGAAGAGAAACAGCTACAAATATTCCCAATATGACATTGGTTCAAATGACAGAATTCTGAATGGATCAAGAGATGGCTTGGCAGTTGAAGGGAACCTGCTGCTCTTGCAGAGGACTTGGGTTCAGTTCCCAGCACCCACTTGGTGGCTCCCAACTGGCTGTAATGCCAGTCCCAGGGGATCCAGTGCTGGCCTCTGGCCTCTGCAAGAACCAGACATTCATGAGGGTGCACATACAAGCAGGCAAAACAGTCGCTGACAGACCCCCACAGGAATCGTGTTAGAAGGAAACCCTGGCAATACTGGGGAAAAGGGGCTGAGAGTAGAATACGTCAGCAGAGGCGTTTAGTGACACCCAGATCTTAGTATCATGATGTGACAAACTTGGGGCTGCCTTCAGCCACAGTTAACACCTTATTCAAAAAGCACAAGAGAAACAGAAGCATTCAGCATTTCCTTTGCTCAACAGTGGAAAACCTATGAGATTGTTGAAATTAGAGGAGGGTGGAAAAAACACAGCTTTACCCAAGGCCAGTAGAACCTACTACTCATACTCATACTCATACTGATGGAGGGTGTGTGTGTGTGTGTAGGGGTTGTGTGTGTGTGTATGAGTATGTGTGGTGTGTGTGTGTGTATTCCAGAGAACCACCTCAGTTCTCAAAAGCTGTCCATCTTTTTTTATAAAGAGGGGTTTCTACTGATTGAAGTTCAGCAAGTGCCTTGGCTGCCTGGCCAGTGACCCTTATCTATATCTCTTGTCTCCACCTCCTTACCGCTAGGGATGCCAGCTTGCGACACCACACCTGGGTTCTCATGTGGCTGTTGAGAGGGAACTAAGGTCCTTACACCTACCTGCATGGCAAGCACTTTACCAGCTGAACTATCTCCCCAGCCTCCTGTATCCCAACTCTGTACAAAGTGAAACTAGATACTAACGACATGGCGTGGTTAATGCAGAGGGAACAAGCCTGTCGTGGAGTCCCATGAAGGGAAGACAGATGAAATTATAGGATCTGGGGGCAGGGAGCACAAACGCGTCCTTCTAGGACGCACTTTTGAATGTATTAAGGAAAGTCTAAGTGGACTTTTATGCCTTCTTAGCTGTTTTGTGTTGGCTGCTGCTTGGGAGAGTGGATGCAGTTTTTTGAATTTCAGCGTGAGACGATGCTGTAGTTTGAATTTGAAATGTACTGCCTAAGGCTCACATAGTAAAGGCTTGGCTGCCGGCTAATGAACTTTTGTGAAGTGATTGGCTCCTGGGGTACTCTGGCCTCATCCGTGAGTTACGAGCCTTGATGAAATTAATAGTAGGGTCGTATTTGGAGGAAACAGTTCACTGGAGGTGGGTACCTTCAGTAGGCCAGTGCCATGGCGTGCCACTAAGGAATTACGCCAAGCAACATATCTAGTGTATGAGGTTTATTGGGAGAGAGCAAAAGCCCCCCTGAGAGTGGGGATATGAGAGAGTCAGAGACGACAGAGAGAAGGATCAAGACAGAGATGGAGGGAGACAGAGCATTCGGGTGGTACCTGGTGCACCTGTCGGAGTGATGACATAAGCTGTTGCTAGGTCCCCATGGACAGGCCCTGGTGAAGCACCTTGTCTCTGGGGTCTTTCTCCCTGCTGTCTTTGCGTTTCCTTTCCACTGTGTGATGAGCGGCCATCAGAGGTCTGCCTTGAAACAGTGCAGCCGTGTGGCCATCACCTGAAACTGTCAGCCAAAGTCAATCCCTCCTCCAGAGTGTTCCTCTGTGCATTTTCTTTGTTTTTAAAATTGGATTTGTCTAAGTGATTAAACATACCTCTCGGTGCACCAGGCTGTGCGCTATAGTCTGGGCTCTGCCCCGCTTGGGGCTCTCCTATGAAGTTTCGAGAAGCTGTTTATTTTTGCATTGATTTTTAGAGATTCTCCCCTTAGATACGTGAGTGAAGGGAGGGTTTGAACTTGGATCTGCTGCTCCGCTGTGGTGTTTGGGGGATGAACCCGCAGCTGTTATGAGTGAAGATGATTCTAGAACCCATTCCTACTTAGCCTACGGGTCTTTGCAGATTCACGTTTTAGACACCCAACTGGAGTGTTTGTATCTTGTAGGACAATGACCAGGGAATGAGATGGCCAAGTTTTATAACCAGGAAGTAGTTGTTCTTCAGCAGGTTAGTACCTAAAGGCTAGAAGGATGTCGGTATCACAAAACTGAGACTTTTATACGTTTCTGGCCTTCGTGCTGTATGTATGGTTACATACACTGTGATTAAGTATTTAGAACTACTGATCAGTGCTGGCTCCAAGGGGAGGGTGGGAAGGCAAGGCTGCAGGGGAGATAATGGTCAGTCTTCACACGTGAAGCATGTGGTTTATGCAGATACCTAGGCTGGACATTGGCCGGCCTACAAGGCCATGTCTGATTTTTCTTTCAGTCCTTTAGCTGGAGCCCCAACATGCTTGTTTCAAACAGGGTGTCATATAGCCCAGGCTGGCTTCCATCTCACTATGTCATATAGCCCAGGCTGGCTTCCAACTCACTATGTCATATAGTTCAGGGTGTTCTCGAACTCCTAATCCTCCTGCTGTCTCTCCCAACTTTTGTGATTACAGATGTGTCACTATACTCCACTTCTAAGGTAATGCAGCCTCTGTAAGGCTATGCTCCGTGGTGGCTCGAGTTGGAATGGCCCCCGTAGACTCCTGTGTTTGAATGGTTGATCATAGGGAGTAGCACTACAACGGTGTGGCCTTGTTTGAGGAAGTGTGTCACTGTAGAGGCACCTTGGAGGTCCCTTATGCTCAAGCTACACCTGTTGTGGCACACAGTCTCCTGCTGCCTGCAGATCAAGACATAGTGCTTTGTCTCCTGCACCATGTCTGTGTGGATGCTGCCGTGCCTCCCACCTTGATGAAAACGGACTAAAGCTCTGAACCTGTAAGCCAGCCCCATTCAATGTTTTCCTCTGTAAGAGTCATGGTATCTGTTTACAGCAAGAAAACCCTACCTAAGACAGGCTACTCTCATTTCAAAAGACTCATAAGATCCCACAGAGCATACCCTTATCATACTTTGTTTAAAAGCAAAGAACGTGAGGGGGGGGGCTGCATATCCGACAGATGCAAGCTGCCTGCTGTTCCTAGCACTAAGTGCCGTTCCACAGCCTGCTGTCTCTAGTATGAATGCTGTGTGAATTGCTTTGTGAGTGCTCAAAGCAGAAGCTCTCTGCAAGGATTCTCAGCCAATAGTCAAGCCAGGTTTGCTATGGTGATAAGCTGAAATTCACCAATAAGCAAACTGGGGTGGGGTGAGGGTGGGGCTCCCAGCCTGAAGCCATGAGAGCTTGCAGCCCAACTGTACATTCACTCCATCTTTGATTATGGGTTTCCTGGTGATAGGTGTGAACAAACACGCCTCTTTACTTTCTGTGTCCCCATCTGTCAGTGAACAGTGCATCTTAAGCATGAGATGTGTTCCAGTACAATCTGAAGGAGCGAGGCTTCCAGTGCCACACTTCACATGAAATAAGAAACAGCAGATAGTACTGGCCTCAGCTTTTGTGTCCAACATCTACCTCTGGGATGTTAAACCATTTGACATAGTTAACAGTTTATAATCTTGAACTTTTCAAAACTCCTGTGTGTGAACAATAGAAGCTGCTGGCTGGCTACGGCTCGACTTCCTCCGTTTTGCTAAAAGAACTGCAAAGTGTCTAAGCCACCCTGGAAAGCAAGTTGTTAGTCTCTTAAAAAGTTAGAACAGATTGTCTTGGGCATTGTAGAGCCATGGCAGGTTCTAGGCAACGGAGGAACAAAACTCCTTTGACCGCCTCACAGCCTAGGAAACCGAAGCATTCAGAGTGAAAACAGATGGGGCTGGAGAGATGGCTCAGCAGTTAAGAGCACTGACTGCTCTTCCAGAGGTTCTGAGTGTTCAATTCCCAGCAACCACATGGTGGCTCACAGCCATCTGTAATGGGATCCAATGCCCTCTTCTGGTGTTTCTTAAGACAATGACGGTGGGGCTGGAGAGATGGCTCAGTGGTTAAGAGCACTGACTGCACTTCCAGAGGTCCTGAGTTCAAATCCCAGCAACCACATGGTGGCTCACAACCATCTGTAATGATATCTGATGCCCTCTTCTGGTGTGTCTGAAGACAGCTACAGTGTATTCATATATAATAAATAAATAAATCTTTAAAAGACAATGACGGTGTACTCACATACATTAAATAAATCACTTTTAAAAGTGAAAACAGAAGCCAAGGAGGCAGACGCAGGTAGATCTCTGAGTTCGAGGTCAGCCTGGTCTACAGAGTGACCACGGCTATACAGAGAAACCCTGTCTCAAAAAAACAACCCCCCCCCCAAAAAAACCCTTAAAAAAATGTTCAATGGAAACAGCAATCAAAAGTTAAAACATATACTTCCCATGTGACCCTGAAATTTCACTTGTATTTTCTATACCTTGGATAAATAAAAACATCTTTACAAAAGAAAAGGCTAATGGACAATGTCACAGAGAGTTACTCAGAGTTTGAAAGGAGCCAAGCGTTCGTTTGGTGGGTCATTGTGTACATTGTATCACATGAAGAAAGTAGGCTAATACAGGACTGTTGAAGTAACCAATGTTCAACTGTGTGGATAAACTTCAAACGAATGAGGCTAGAAGCCGAACCTGTCTAAAAGGTGACAAGTTGTGTGATTCCACTTAGATGACATTCTGAAAATGGCAAAACCTTAACTGAGGATTGGTGAGAGTTCACTGAGTGTTTGGCGCGGAAGGGTCTTGGGAAGGAAGCAATGCATGAGGGTTGTCCTTTGAGGTGTTGGGAGTGGTTTCGTGTTCTCATTGTGGTCAGATACAGAAATGTACACATATATAAAATTACAAATAGATGCACAAAAATAAATTGCATTGTTTGTAAGTTTTCTAAAACAAACTCTCGATGTTTCCTGTGGCTCCACCGGCAGTAGGTCCTTGTGTCCCCACCCACTCATACACTCTGCCAAAAGAAACGACTTCTGAATGGTTTGCTGTTTTCTCTGAGTTCTCTATCAAGCCTTGGTTGACCTGGAACTTACCATGTAGCCCAAGCTAGACTTGAACTTGTGGTGATCCTCCTGCAATTGCCTACCTAGCCTTGGATTCAAGAGTTATACATGCTGTGCGTGCATGGGCACACATCCATGCTGTGCGTGCATGGGCACACATACTGGCCTTTCCTGTATGATCTGACCGTCACTTGTTGTCTTAGTCACTATTCTATTGCTGTGAAGACACACCAGACCAGAGAAATTAAAAAGGATTTAATTGGGGCTAGATTACAGTTTCAGAGTTCCCATTATCATAGTGGGGAGCATGGCAGCAGGCCATGATGCTGAAGAACTAGCAAAGAGCTACATCTGGGATCTGTGAGGGGGGGCAAGAAGGAGGAGGAGGAGGGAGGGAAGGAGAGAAGAGGGAGGGAAGGAGAAAGGAAAGAGAAGGAGGGAGGGAAAGAGGAGGGAGGGAGGGAAGGAGAGAAGAAAGGGGGAGAGAGAGGGAGAGAGAACTTGGACCTGGCTTCAGTGACGTCCTCCAACAAGGCCGTATCTCCTAATCCTCAGATAGCACCACTCCTTGGCGACTAAGCATTCAAACACAAGAGAAACGTATGAGCTATGCCGGTCATTCTTATTCAAACCACCACACTTTTCCTTGAGTCAACTCAGTCACACTACAAGGAGGACATTGCATTTGGCCCTACTTGTAATACTGTCCATCTAATTCAGCCTTAAATGGCAGGCTTCCTGTCCAGGGAGATTCAGAGAGCACACCTGGGGGGGGGGGCATTCTTTAAAGGAGCGCACAGTGGCTGACCAAAAGCCAGTGAATGCTCATTAGTGCACCTGCAATCATTGGGAATGACCCTTAAGTGGCAGCCAGTCTGGTTTTGCCCTTGGTTTTGAGCAGTATTACTTGACATGTTACATGAATACATTTGGGGACAGCGAGATGGCTTTACTGTCGAGCCTGAAGACCTGAGTTGGATCCCAGGGACCTGTACGATGGATGGAGAGAACTGACCCATTCATGGTGTCCTCTTGACTTCCAGGAACACGCTCCCCCCCACACACAAAAGTATAGTTAAATTCTTTGTTTTAAAAAGTCTGGTTAGTCAGGCTTGGTGGCACACACCTTTAGTCCCAGCACTCAGGAAGCAGAGGCAGGTGGATCTTAGTGAGTTCTAGGCCAGCCTGGTCTACAAAGTGAGTTCCAGGACAGAGAAACCCCATCTTGGAGCAAGAAGAAAACCATGTAGGCATATTCTGCATTCTTGGAGATCATATTCTCTCCTGCAGCACATATATTCTGAGATTCTTTTAATGTACTTTGAGGCAAGAACTCAGCAGCCTAGGCTGCCCTCAAAATAGTTACTATTTTGCCTCAGGATCTCAAGTTACAGTTTGAATATAAATGTGTCCCGACAGGCCCCCTCGTCTGCACACATGGTTCCCATGATTTGCCACATTTGGGGAGGGGGTTGTGGAACATTGAAGAAGACTTGTTTGAAACTCAGTGAGAAGAAAAGAAAGTCTTCAGAGAGCAGGCCACCATTCCTCAGATCTTGCTCTCCAGCCGGTGTGTGTTGGAGTGAGCTGTGGGAGGAACAGATGACAGGAGCTCAGCAAGATCTACCGCCATCTCTCTCTCTACAAAAGCTTACCACCATCCCAGCTAGAAGGAACATTTACAGAGCCAGGGATCAAGACTGCAGGACAAATAAGGAGGCAGAGCAAGACAGGTTTCTCTGTGTGGGCCTGGCCATCCTGGAACTCACTCTGTAGACCAGGCTAGCCTAGAACTCAAGAGATTGCCTGCCTCTCCCTTCCCAGTACCGACCTGAATTAAAGGTGTGCACCACCATGCCAGACTTATTGGCAACCTTTTTATAAAAAAATGCAGATAGACAAAAATAAAAAGCCAGGTGTGGTGATTTGTTCCTTTAATCCCAGCACTTCAGAGGCAGAGAGGTGTGGATCTTTCTGAGTTTGAGACCTGTTTGGTCTACATAGGGAGTTCCAGGAAAACCAGAACTACATAATTGAGAGACCAGTCTCAAAGAACAAAAATCAAAAACTGGCGTCCAGCCAGGCACATACTACTGATAACCTGGCTGTATTTACTCAAGCACCGGAGGCCAGGAGTCCCCTGAGGAAGACAATCCATGCTTCATTGGAAGTTGGCTGTTTAATGTAAGCACCATTTTTAGTCTTCAGAGGCAAAAGCAGTCTCCCCAACAGACTCTAAACAAATTGGCAGTGTAGAAATAAAGCTCGGCTCCATGAATCCAGTCAGTATAATGCTAAGTCAAGGCAGCAGCAGCCTATGATGGAGGACTTTAAATCCATCACAAGTCATCGCGGTCACTCAAAGGGCCCCTCATCAGAGCAGGTTCCCAAGCCCAGCCACGCATTTAATCACGGCCTCATCACACAAACGCACCCAAGCAGGCACACACAAACACGGACTCCACATTGGAGTTCTGACGCATGCAAGCCACGCTCAGACCCCAAATCAGCGGTTTGAACGTGGCCCGGTGGTCGGTGGGAAATGTAGTGCAAGGTCCGCAAAACCCGGATGTCGAGAAGGCGCGTGTGGCCAGCTGCCCCGCGGACGCGCCGCAGAGACCCCTGGGATAGACCGAGCGCGCCACACCGCGCAGGCGCGCACTTCTAACCCGCGGTCGGAGGTGAGACCGGTGGGTGTCGTGCGTGTGAAGTGGGCGGTGATGAGCGAGCCCGGCTGGGCATGCTGAAGGGGAAGGCTGGGTTAGGGCAGACAAGGAAGGAAAGCCCCGGCCAGCGAAAGCCCGGGCCGTAGAAGCTGCGAGCGGAGAGAATGAAGCGGGGGCGGGAGCCGAGAGCGCGCCCCCGGGGAGGGAGAGGGAGGCAGGCGGGCGGGCGAGCCCGGCGCACGCCCCTGTTGTGGTTTTTCTGGATTCTCCCCGGGAGACTCTACTTGTGGCTTTTTGAGCCTGTCCTTATAGGCAGGGCTCAGTGTTTCAGAAAAACGATTGTTAACCAGAATGGTAAGGGGGAAGTGCGTGTGTCTGCGTTTTAAAGTGAGTCGATCTGTTTGACTCTGGAGAGAGAACGGGATTGCACTTGCCTTGGGAACCTCGAGGATGTAGACTGCACGTGGTCAGTACCGTTTAGACTGAGTCGAATTTTGAAGTGTTTGTGTTCGAAGTCCATGAGGACTCGTGAAGTTGTCCTTTATGGGACCCTAGTGGAGTACGGGAGAAACCTCGTCTCGGCTGGTTGGCATTGTTTAGCTGACGTTTTTATTTTCATGGGCAACTTAAAAAGTGTAATTGGCTGATTTGTTTTCTTTTGTTTCGAGGCAGAATTTCTCTTTGTAACTCTGGCTGTCCTAGAACACACTCTGTAGACCAGGCTGGCCAACTCAGAGATCCATCTGCTTCTGCATCGTCCTGAGTGCTGGGATTAAGGACGTGTACCGCCACACTCTACTGATCTATTTATTTTATTTTGTATTTTTTTGAGATGGGAACTCACTATGTAGCCCTAGTTGGGTTCATATTTAAAGGGATCCACCTACTGCTGCCTCCAGAGTGCTGGGATTAAAGATGTGTGCTGAGATTTTTGTTTTAATTATATTTTAAAATTTATTTTATTTCTATGACTACACTGTAGCTGTCTTCAGACACACACCAGAAGAGGGCACCAGATCCCATTACAGATGGCTGTGATTACAGCCACCATGTAGTTACTGGGAATTGAACTCAAGACCTCTGGAAGAGCAGTCAGTGCTCTTAACCACTGACCCAATCCTCCAGCCCCTTAATCATTTTTAATGAAGAGAACATAAAATTTTTAGGGCATATCACTGTATATTGAGCAACCCCAGACTGAATGATGACTAATATGTTCGAATAAGCAGAACACCATTGAGAATTTACAGTTTAAAAAAAAAAACAAACCAGCGGGTGTGTAGCTCAGTGGTTAAAGCCCTTGGCTAACTTACACAAGACCACTCTCACCCTCCCAGTCAACCCGAGGGCCTCAGCAAAACAAGGAGGAAACACCCCTTTCCTGAACTTTCTCTTACAACAGCCATTTCAAAATTGCTATTCGGGAGAATTATTTTTTTTCTCCTACTGCTATATGAATTCATGGAAAATTCAAATTTTTCTGCAAGGCATTCTTAAGATAGTAAAAATAAAAAAGGGGGTATTTAAATACAGATCAGTTTCATAGTAGTTATTTAGCTCATCAGACTTGATGAAGCTTTGGGGTGTGTGTGTGTGTGTGTGTGTGTGTGTGTGTGTGTATGTGTATGTACCCTCAAGACAACATCAGATGCCCCGGATGGATCTGCAGTTACAGGCTGTTGTGAACTCCCACTGTGGGCGCTGGGAACTGAACTCCGGTCCTCTGCAACAGCATCAGCCTCTGAGCCATCTCTCTCCCCACTGGAGCTCCTTGTCTTACCATTTTCTTCAAGGCAAAAATCTGCCTGCTTTTGAAAACCTACAATGTGAAAGGTACATACATGACGCCCTCCCCCACTCTCCAGCCTCCGTTTTGTCTCCTCTACAGGGAGTAGTGTCCAGATGAAATGGACTGGGAGCTAGCAGAAGAGGAATCTGAGGTCCGAGGACAACAGGAGGCCAGCATAGCTGATAAGTGTGGTTTAGCATGCCTTCTCTTCTTTCCTACGAGAAGCTGCTTTCTGGGACCCTCCAGATACACATCCTTTCTCACGAGTTCAGCCTCTTCCCCAGCTGCCCCCTCCTGTTCATCTGGATATGCAGGACCCCCCCTGTTTGGGCGAGATCCTGTTTGTCCCTTGAGCCTTCTTGGATAGGATCCCACATAACCCGAGCAAACCTAAGCAGTTACCGCCCCTGGGGTCTTCATCCAGTGCTGAGGTGAGAATCCCTTCCCTCTTGTCACTTGTGTTTTGGTCAAGGATTCTTCACAGCTTTCGTTCCCAGTGGCACGAGGGCACAAGAAACCTCTTGCACATGGAAAAGCAGTGTATACCCCCACCCTACCGCACTGCTCCAAAATTACATTTAAAAAAGCAGTTTACCCAGTTAAAGATGTGTTATTCTCAGCTTTCCAGCCTATTGAGGTTAAATTAATGGACACAGAACTTTACAGAAGGGAAAACAGGATTTCTGGGTTAGAATGAAGGACGCTTGACATCTGTCTCGCTGTCTGTGGGGTTTCACTGTGACTGAATCAGAAGTTACCGTCCTGTTGAAAGGACTCACCAGAGATGGCTCAGCAGTTAAGAGCACTGACTGCTCTTCCAGAGGTCCTGAGTTCAATTCCCAGCAACCACATGGTGGCTCACAACCATCTGTAATGAGATCTGATGCCTTCTTCTGGTGTGTCTGAAGACAGCTACAGTGTACTCATATACATAAAATAAATAAATAAATCTTAATGGCGGTGGGGGGGGGGGCAGTTGGCATCTGCACAGTTGGCTCCACTGTTAAGAGTGCATGCTGCTCTTGCAGAGGACCTGGGTTCTGTTCCTGGCATCCACATGGCAGCTCACAGCTGCTTTTAATCTTCTTCTGTCCTCCAAAGGTAATAATGGAAGAGTGTGTGTACATACATGCTCACAAAAACCCATGCACATGACGTAAATAAATGTAAGGGTCAGGGGCAGTCATCTTCATCTGCGTAACAATTTTCAGGCTGTCTTGGGCTGTGTAAGACAATGTCTCAAAAAGCAAAGAACTAATATCCATCTAGAAAATAAAATTAACCCCTATGGTCAGCAAATATAATAAATTTAGGAGCTTATTTACAGACAAGAAACTAGTTGTGTTTGTTTGTTTGGTTGGTTTTGGTTTTTCGAGACAGGGTTTCTCTGTGTAGCCCTGGCTGTCCTGGAACTCACTCTGTAGACCAGGCTGGCCTCGAACTCAGAAATCCACCTGCCTCTGCCTCCCAAGTGCTGGGATTAAAGGCGTGCACCACCACCACCTGGCAGAATCGACTCCTCTTAAATAAGTGATCATTACACATGGCACACTCACAGTGCTGCTCAGGTGTGCTCTGTCAGGTGTGCCCATGTGTTGGTATACATGGTTTTACCTAATTAAAGAACAGTCTGGAAGCTATCTGTAGGCTTATATTTTTTTCAAAACCTACTTTAGTAAGGGCTGTTCAAAACTTCAACTTCCCTTACATGCCGTTGGCCAAAGGTAAAGGAGGAAAATGGCTCATAGGACAAGGGGGATGCGGACCTGTTTAGAAGTAGTTCCTTGGGGCCATTCCAGTTTTCTTTGTCTGCAGTCCAGCCCATTACCAAACACCGAACACGAATCAGGAGTGTGAGGCTCCGCCAGTCGGCATGAGTCCACCAAAGCACCAAGATCCACCCATAACATCACCAGAAGTTCTTTGGTGTGTTTCTCTCTATGAAGTCACAGAAGGGGAAGATCAGTGAAGAAAGCCAGGTGAACCAATGTGATGGCCTCATCGGTTAAGACCAGCGTCAGTGAAGCTCAACGAAGACCAGCCGCGTGTGGCAAGGTGAACCAATGCCAGACCATTGACCACTGTCTGTCGGGTTATACTTAAACTCTTTCCAAACATCACATGTTCTTCTCAAGTGTCTGCTCCAGAAAAACATCACATGACACAACTGAGCTTCCAAATGAACCAGAAATTCTCACTTTAGCTGTTGGTGGTCACTATAGGCTGTTTGGGGAGGGGTGCGGCTTGCCCTAGATCCATCATGTTCTAAAAGCCTGTATCCTTGGGTGTGGGAGTGAAATAGTTCATTAGCACCCACTATTACACTTCTTTAGGATGTACAAAGGAGATGACTGTCACACAGAGATGCTCTTAGTTTAGTTGTGAACCATGGATGTTAGCTGTGAAGTAAGTAAATTCTCATGCACCCCCCTTAACCCCTTCTTGGCTCTGCTGTTGTAGGTACTACACTACTCCTTTTCTGAAGAAAGACTGATTGTCTCTTACAGATCTCAAAACCATGGCTCAGGTGAGGTAATGGTTCCCTCTCTTTGGGAAGGTATTTGTTTGTTCTACCCTGTCAGCTCACACACACACACACACACTCATTTTTTGAAGGGCAAGGGATTATAACCCTGGTCCTTGTGCATGCTAAGCAAGTGTAGTCTTGCTGAGTAGGAGTCCCGGTTTGTTTTTTGAGGATATTTTGATATTTTCCTTTTTTGTCTTAAATCTTCCTGTCATTTTTCCCCCTCAGGAAGTTTGTTTCCCTTCAGTCTCCCCCAGAAGCCATGCTGAAACAAACGCATTTGTTTTTATCAGTGAAGCGTATTAACACGTGAACTTGCCACATATAAACTGTAAAATGATACAGTGCTAGAATATAGCTCAGCTGGTGGCCCCTGCCTGGCATCTAAGCTGTAAGTTTGATTCCCAGCACCATGGATGGTGGTGTGTGCTCATACTTCCAGGAGATAAAGATAGGAGGATTAGAAATTCGAGGTCCTCCTTGGTTACAGAGCACGTTTGAGGCCAGCCTGGGCTGTGTAAGGTCGGAATGGAGCTCATCATGTTAAGGCACTCTCTGCCAAGCCTTGTGACCAAGGGTTTGAGCCTCAGGACATACATGGTCGGGAAAACTGACACGTGAAAGTTGGCCCCCACAGATGCACCCACACACGTGGAGACCCCTGACTACCCACAGATGTGCCCACACACGTGGAGACCCCTGACTCTATGTACAGAGGATTTTTTTTTTTAAATATCCAAACCTTTGGCCGTATCCACAAACCTGAGTAAAGAAGAAGATTCATAGAATGTTACTAGAAAGAGGCGAGAACATCCTGTCTCAAATGTAAGTATAGAGGTCTGCTTGGCAAGGAGCCAAGAACCCCATTTCTTCTGTGTGCGCCATCAGTTCTGCTCACAAAAGCTCCTAAAAGCGTGCTGTCTTCCAGTAACATCTTTCCTAGAATACTAAGGATATTACACTTTTCCTCTTTTAAAAGTTTGTTCTAACTAAGCCTGGTGGCCCATGTCTTTAATTCCAGCACTTGGGAGGCAGAGGCAGGTAGATCTCTGAGTTTGGGCCAACCAAGGCTACATAGTGAGACCCTGTCTCCAAAACAGAAATTATGTTTTTATTTTCTTTCTAAAATAATTTATTAAATTTTTATTTGATGTGCATTGCTGTGAGGGTTTCAAATCCTCTGGAAGTGCAGTTATAGACAGATGTGAACTGCCACTTAGGTGCTGGGAATTGAACCTGGGTCCTCTGGAAGGACAGCCTGTGTTCTTAACCACTGAGCCATCTCTTCAGCTCCACAAAAACTGTTCTAATTTTGTATTTGGACACAGAAGTAAATGTATCTACACGCAGTGGTACTGAACTGAGGTGTATAGCTCACAGTGCTGTACTGTCTTCTCAGAGATTGGTCCTATCTGTTTTACTCAGAAAATTAATCTTTATACATTTTAGAGTTCTTGTTGCTGTTGGAGACGGTATCACTGTGTATCCCTGGCAGGCCTGGAACTGTGCCAGCCCTGAAGGAAGTAAGCTGTTTTCTGACCTGAGAACTATAGGGTTTAAGAACCCTTCAGGCAGACAGTTAGGAAATGGACAGTCCTTGCTGTAGTTGTTGCCCTTCAAGCAGTATGTTTTCTGCCTGACTGAGTTCCTTTCTTTAGTTGTTTATCAGGTACTCCGTCCATATCTTTCAGTGATTAGCCGAGTGCATATTCTTAGGTGATTTATTTTTTTATTGTTAATAAAACCCACCATTCTTCTTCTTATTCTGAGCATTGTCTCATAACTCAAGCTGGCCATGAATCCACTCGAGTTCAGGCAGGCCTCCAGCTTGTGACTGTCCCGATTAACCCCGACAAGGAAACTCGTGCCACCAGAGCCTGATGGAAACCATTCATTTCAAAGTCGAGAAAATTTATATAATTTACATTCTTGGTGAGGCCAGAGAATTTACCTCTGACTTGTAAGACACCATGCTTTATGTGCATGCTATAGCGGGCTGTGGGTTTGTGTTCCTGTGTCCTCTGCTGTGTCCATGCCCAGAGAGCACGTGTTCTTGTTCTCTGATAGCCTAGGTGCACGCAATGAGCATAGAGCAACTTCCCAGTAAGTCACAGATTAATTACATTTTCTTCTTGTTTCTTATGTTAACCTGTAGATGTATGTGTGCAAACATGCTGCCTGTGTGTGGATGTCAGGACAACTTACAGGAGTTGGTTCTTGGCTTTTACCATGTGGGTTCCAGAGACTGAACTCCAGCCATCAGATTTGGTGACAGGTTTACCCCCACCCCCACCCCCAGTCACTGTGGGAACCTAGTAACTTGCAGTCTAAATCAAAACAAGGGCAGAAACGTAGTCATTCTTTGACAATTTTATGACTCACAAGCGGGGGTAAGAGCGCTCCTAGAGCTGGACAGATGCTCAAGCACGTGTCTCTCTTCCAAGGTCCCAGGTTCCGTTCCTAGATGCCCATGGTGTCTTACAACAGTCTATAACTCCAGTTCTAGGGACTCTGACACCGTCTTCTAACCTTCGAGGACACCAGGCATACATGCAGGCAAAATACTCATATACATAATAAATAAATCTAAAGAAAATGTTTGAAAAAGAGTAGATCCCAGCTGGATGTGGTGGCACAAGGCCTTTAATCCCATCACTCAAGAGGCAAGGCAGGAAGATCTCTTGAGTTTTATGCTGGTTCGATCTACACAGCAAGTTCCAGGACAGCCAGAGATATACGAGAAACCCTGTCTCAAAAACAAACAAACAAACAAACAAACAAGAGTTGGAGAGATAGATCAGCGGTTAAGAGCACTGACTGCTCTTCCAGAGGTTCTGAGTTCAATTCCCAGCAACCACATGGTGGCTCACAACCATCTGTAATGGAATCCGATGCCCTCTTCTGGTATGTCTGAAGACAGTAACTCATATCAAACAAACAAACCAGTTGTTTCTAATTATTTAAGCTGTGTCAGTTACCCCTCCAAATTTTGCTCTTCAGGGATCCGTGTCGTTCAAGGATGTGACCGTGGACTTCAGTCAGGAGGAGTGGCAGCGCCTGGACTCTGAGCAGAAGACTCTATATACGGATGTGATGTTGGAAAACTATGGCCACCTCCTCTCCGTAGGTATGAAGCGGCGTGACACTGTATTTCCTCTCAGGACACCTAAGTCGGCAAACTGTCAAATTCCAGGGATTCTGGTTTGGAGAAGGGCTATTTGATCTTCACCTCCTAGAGGAGGTGAAGTTTTACTGTTACCCAAAGGAGAAGCATTCAGATACACACCCTTAGTCATTTTTAGTATTCTCAACTCTGTATCATTAAGACAGTCTGTTGAGCATGTGCCCTTCCAGGTCCCCGTCCCTAGCCTCTGCCTTTGGCTAGACATGTGCGTTACCACTAGTTCCATCCTGGCTTCCCTAGTGTTCTGTTTTCTTCTCCCTTTTCAGGCTGTGACATGTCTAAACCCAATGTCATCCTCAGACTGGAGAGAGGGGAAGAGCCATGGGCGTCCTTTGCAAGTCATGTCTCCTTAGGTGAGTTTCTGATTTCAAACATAAAACTGGAATAATCAGGTAGCATGGCGTATCATTGAAATGTTGTAAATGTCGTTAAAGGTTCCTAACTTCTGCAATGACCATCTCACTTACAAAACTTAAACACCGTTCTGAGCCTGGCCTGCTGCACACAACTGGAATGCTAGAATTTCAGGGTGTAAACCACCCTACTCAACCAAAACATGTAAAAAACATTTTTTAGGTTTATTTTTATTTTATGTGTATATATTTTTGCCTGTATGTATTTCTGTGCACCACTGGGGTCTGAGGCCAGAAAAGGGTGTCGGAGTCTTAAGAACTAGAGTTCTGAACAGCTGTGAGCTACCATATGGATGCTGGGAACTTAACCAGGATCCTCTGCAAGAACTCTTCCCAGTCCCCTGCACACTGCTTTCCATGAGAAGGACTGCTCCCCATTGTCTCCTTTATGAAACATTTACGAGAGAATGAAGGACTGAAGATTTGCTGCTACGCTTATGGGTGTATGCCTATGATCCCAGTACCTGAGAAGCTGAACTGGAGGATTGCCATGAGTCTCAGGCCAGCCTGGCCTACCTAATGAGTACCAGTCAGAGCTGCACAGTAACACCTTCTCAAAAAAAAAAAAAAAAAGGAAAGAAAAGAAAAGAAAAACCTCAAACAAGTGTGCTGGAGAGATGACATGACCCAGAGGTTAACAGCACTGGCTGTTCCTTAGAGGACCTGGGTTTAGAAAACCTGGAATTCCCAGCACCCACTTGGTGGTTCACAACCATTAGTTAGTTACTACACTTCTAGGGGATCCAGTACCATCTCCTCACATTCTTGGGCACCAAGCACACATGTAGTGCACATATAAACATGCGGCTAAAACACTCACAGGAAATAAAATCATTTAATCTAATTTTAAAAGTTCTTAGCAGTTCAGGGTTATTTTTGGTACATAGCAAGTTTGAAGCAAGCCTGAGCTACATGAAATCCTGTTGTGTTTCAAAGTGTTTGTCGTTGTTGAAATGACTTTTTTTTTCTTTTTTTTTTTTTTGGTTTTTCGAGACAGGGTTTCTCTGTGTAGTCCTGGCTGTCCTGGAACTCACTCTGTAGAGCAGGCTGGTCTCGAACTCAGAAATCCGCCTGCCTCTGCCTCTGCCTCTGCCTTCCAAGTGCTGGGATTAAAGGCGTGTGCCACCACTGCCCAGCAAAATGACTTTTCTAGTTGCTAATTATATCCAAGTTTTAAATAGAGCATGATGGGAAGAAATATGTATAGATTTGTTGTTGTTGTCTGACGTAGAGTTTCTATTTTTGGTTTGCTTTGTAACTTGGAAGTGGATTGCTCTAGTTCTTCTGCGTGTTTTACTGTGTTATAATTCTTTTCCCTCGCACATTCATGGAAATTCACTAGTTGTTATTCTTTCCTAGAAGAAAACTGGAAATCAAGAGAGTTTTTAACAAAATTCAAGGAACATGAAGATAAGTACTCTAGCTCATTTGTATATATTAACTATAGACAAAAGATATTTACTCTAGTGAACAATCGTGTTAATTCCAAAGACCTACCTCCTAAATATGACACACATGGCAATATTTTAGAAAATGTTTCAGACTTAATCAACTGTAATCTAAAGCCTTCAAGAAAGATATTCGGTGAGTATGATTGCTATGTGAAATCATACCCAAACTTCATGCAAGTTGCAGGACATCCTGCCGTCAAATCCCACACTCAGAGGGTCGAGTCCTGCAGTCACAGGGATGCACTTGTGCAGCCTGAGCAGGCTGTCACTGCAGCATGGTCCTCTGAATATAAGGTCTACGAGAAATCATTTCTCAGAAAAGGAGGCTTAGTTACACTCAGTAGAGTGTATGGAGAGGAAAATCCATCTATACGTAACAAAAAGAAAAGGGCAGCAAATAGCGAAAAACAACATACATGCACTGAATGTGGGAAGTCCTTCTGCAGGAAGTCAGTGTTGATTCTGCATGTGGCAATTCACACGGAGGAAAAGCCTTACCAGTGTCATCAGTGTGGAAGCGCATTTAGAAGGAAGTCGTATCTCATTGGCCATCAGAGAACTCACACAGGAGAAAAGCCCTTCGTGTGTAATGAGTGTGGTAAGTCCTTCCGCCTAAAGACAGCCCTCACGGATCACCAGAGAACACACACAGGGGAGAAGTCACACGAATGTCCACAGTGTAAGAATGCCTTCCGACTGAAGTCACACCTTATTCGTCATCAGAGAACTCACACGGGAGAAAAACCGTATGGCCGTAATGACTGTGGCAAATCTTTCCGCCAAAAGACAACTCTCTCCCTCCATCAGAGAATTCATACAGGGGAGAAACCCTATATTTGTAAAGAATGTGGGAAATCTTTTCACCAAAAAGCGAACCTCACTGTCCATCAGAGGATTCATACAGGGGAGAAGCCCTTATATTTGTAACAAGTGTGGGAGAGCATTCTCCCAGAAAACAACACTTGCCCTCCACAAGAGAACTCACAGTGAGGAGAAGCCCTATGTGTGTAGTGAATGTGAGAAGTCCTTCCACCAGAAGACTACTCTCGTGGCACACCAGAGGACACATACAGGGGAGAAATCTTACACATGTCCTCATTGTGGGAAGGCCTTTAGGATGAAATCCTACCTTGTTGATCACCACAGAACCCACACAGGAGAGAAACCATATGAATGTATTGAGTGTGGGAAAGCATTCAGCCAGAAAACAAACCTCAATCTACACCAGAGGATTCATACTGGGGAGAAACCCTATGTGTGTACCGAGTGTGGCAAGTCCTTTCGCCAAAAGGCAACCCTTATTGTCCATCAGAAAATCCATACAGGGCAGAAGTCCTACGGGTGTCCTCAGTGTGGGAGAGCTTTCGGCAGGAAGTCCTACCTCATCCATCATCAGAGAACTCATACTGGAGAGAAACCCTATAAATGCAACGAATGTGCAAAGTGCTTTCGCCAGAAGACAAATCTCATTGTTCATCAGAGAACTCACACAGGCGAGAAGCCCTATGTGTGTAATGACTGTGGCAAGTCCTTTAGTTATAAGAGGAACCTCATTGTCCATCAAAGGATTCATAGAGAAAGTATGGAAATACAATAAAAGAGGGAAGTGATGTCTTTGTGAGGTCTTTGCAATTATTGTAAACCTTTAGTATCTAAAGATGTCATAAGTTATTAAGGCTCCGTACCACTGCTTCCTAGTATATGAAAGTTACATTCATTGTTTTTTTAGACTGTTCTGCCTGACTTTGAATACTTTATTTAGAAATGCTTCCAACTGGGCAGGGTAGAGCACACATAACAGTGCCAGCACTTAGGTGGCAAAGTCAGGAGGGTCACAGTAACAGAGCAACTGACCTACATGCCAGGTTTCAGGACAGTTAGGGCTTCGTACATGAGAGAGACCTACTCAAACAACAAAAACTGGTGTAATCATGTAGGAACAAGTTACAAAATGGCTACCAGCACTACTTTCCGTGAGAGAATAAAAGTGAAGCATAAGGCCCACTGTATCCTACATTACTGAGGTACTTGTTACTTTCCCTATAAGTACATTTGCATACTTTATATTTTAAGCATGTTTCATACATCACGTTTTTACATTTTAAAGATGTGACAGTGCATTCTTTTTAACATTCCATTTTAAGAATATATTTCAATCTCTCTAATGGTGGAAATATTTTTAATGGTATTTTCATAAACATACCAATATATTCTTGTATATGTCTTCTGATGTTTATATATATATATATATATATATATATGAATGATATATATGTATGTGTGATATTTATTTATTTCTGATTATTTAATACCAAACACTGGAATTTTTCTTGCCAACATGTAGGTCTTTATAGTTATGGTACATTCTGCAGTGTATATCAGACTTTTCCCAAAATAATTCCATTCCTAAGAGAGCTAAATATAAATCAATGTGAAAAAGTAAATCCAAATGCAACTTTTTTTTTTTTCTGGAGACACAAAAAATCTCACTATATGGTGCTGGCAGTCATAGTATTCTCTCTTTGGACCAGGCTGTCATCAAAGTCAGATCTGCCTGTCTCCTGACTGCTGGGATTAAAGGTATATGCTGGGCTGGAGAGTTGGCTCAGTGGTTAAGAGCACTGACTGCTCTTCCAGGGGTCCTGAGTTCAATTCCCAGCAACCACATGGTGGCTCACAACCATCTGTAATGGGATCCGATGCTCTCTTCTGGTGTGTCTGAAGACAGTGACAGTATACTAGTATATATTTAATGAATAATTTTTTTTCTTTTTTTTTTTGGTTTTTCGAGACAGGGTTTCTCTGTGTAGCCCTGGCTGTTCTGGAACTCCCTCTGTAGACCAGGCTGGCCTCCAACTCAGAAATCCACCTGCCTCTGCCTCCCAAGTGCTGGGATTAAAGGTTTATGCCACCACTGCCTGACAATGAATAATATTTTTTTAAAAATCTCTTTATAGCCATGGAGTGTTCCATTTTAGTGGCTTCACCGTGCCTTCACTTAGAGATAATACTTGCTACAAATAGACTTTACAGGCGAGTCATAATGGCACAAGCCTCAGGTACCAGAAGTTGAGCGGCTGATGGAGAAGGACTGCCATGAGCTCATCCGGTTTGGACTACATAGTATCATGGTTTTCAGGGCCAGCTCAAAAGAGGCTATTTTTGTCTATACAAATGCAATAAATTGAATGTGGAAGTCTTTCGCCATGTCTCAACACTTAACCCAAAACCAAAAAAGATTTTATATTAGAGAAAAATAATAAATTGAATGTGGAAGCCTTTCGCCATGTCTCAACACTTAACCCAAAACCAAAAACGATTTTATATTAGAGAAAATGTTCCAGGGTTGCTTTTACAGCTCACTTGTAACCAATAAGCATCAGAGTTCATGCTAGAGTAGGGTTTGTCCAATAAAGGCAGTGGGAGTTAAACCAGAGTAGTGCCTACACTGGAGTTGAGATGGTTTTCATATCCAAGCTCTTTGAACACTGAGGCAAGAGGTTCATAAGTTCACTGCCAGCCTGAACAACTTAACAAGGGCCTTCCTGTTTTATGCCTGTCTTCGCATAAAAAAGGAAGGGCTATGGATACTTTTTCACATAAAGTAGGACTGTGGATGTAGCTCAGTGCTTGAACACTTGCCAGGACTTGGAAGGCCCTGAAGATCCCAGACCACTGGGGTTTGTTGGTTTTCTTAATTGTGTCTTGAGTGTTCTGCTTGTTGTGTGCACAGTACTCAAGGGCCAGAAGGGGATGTTACTGTCCGGCGCCCTTCCTGACCAGCAGGAAAGAAGACACAAGGCAACCAGGTTCCTTCTCGAGGCAGTTTAATCAGGATTCTTCAAGCTTCTCTTCTCTCTCCCCCTCGATCCTGACTCTTATACCCTAGCCTCAGCCAATGATCAACCGCTGCGTGGCCAGTCTCCATAGGTCCCTAATATGGTCTGATGATCACGCCACACACAAGCACAGCCTCATGCCTAAATATGGAGTTGTTTGCTGCACAATCGGCAAAGCGCTAGGCGCCATCTTTAAGGCGCGGTACTGGCTCTCCACGTTACCACCTGGGACTGGAGTTCCAAAAGGTTGTGAGCTGTCATGTGAGGGCTGGAGCTCAAACCAAGGTCTCTGGAAGGTCAACTAGTGAGCTTCTGTGCATCACTGCAGCCCGCCCATTTTCCATTTTAAAAAATTACTGGGGCTGGGCATGTTCCATGCTCATGGGCAGAAGCGTGTGCAGTAGTTCTGGCCTCCCACTACACACCAGTTGGAAAACTCAGTTCATCATGCTTGCTTGTCAGCGAATCTTTATCCGCTGAGCCTTCTCTAGCTGTGTGTACACATGCACACACACGTTCACTATACATACAAAAGCATACACACACACTAAACACATGAAAAAGAAGGAGGAAAAGACTGATTTTAACTATTGGTGCTGACTATAAAGGTATCATGTACTTTTGGAAGATAGCAGCCAGGCAGTAGTAGCTGGTGGCACACACATTTAATCCCAGCACTTGGGAGGCAGAGGCAGGCGGATCTCTTAAGTTGGGTTCAAGACCAACCTGGTCTAGATAACAAGTTCCAGAACAGCCAGGGCTGTATAGAAAAACCCTGTCTCAAAAACAAAGCAGGAAAAAGTGAAAACACGAAAAAGTGAAAAGAGGTGCAGTATTGTCTGGTTGTTTACAATCTGAACATCTGTGTCGGAATCTAACAATGAAAACTGCCTTGCAGATTAATTCATACTTTCTAGTGTATTTAACTGCTTTTATATAAATGAATTAAACATGGCTGTTCACCATGAAAGCCAGTCTATGAATTCAGAGTTACAAATCATAACCGCTTTCCACCTGAGACAGCAACTATGGCAAGCTACACTAAGGCAAAAACCCTCTACGCATTTCAACACACTGGCTAAACGGTCCTGGAAACAGTGGAAATTCATAACCTTGATCTTTTAAATTCGATACAAGAATGTGAAAACATTGTAACATTTCTGGGAAAACCATACTGTGGTATATTTGGAACATTTGGACATTTACGTTGTCTGCTAGTTTTCAAATAGCTGTAACCTGACAATTCTCCTTAAATGTTTTTTTGTGTCTCCTCTTTTTTTTACCTGCACGGATGGAACTGAGTGTGTGCATTCTTTAGTGAGTGTATATAGAGGCCTGATATGCTTGGGTACTATACACTTCGTTTTCTTAGAATCATTCACTGGGGCCTGTGCTGGCCAGTGAGCACAGAAATCCTGCTATCTATACTTCCTCAGAGTTGGGGTCAGAAGCATCTTCTACCATGACCAGCTTTTTATATGGGTTTGAAAGGCCCTGGGTGCTTTTCGCCAGCCTTATGCCCACCCACCTCCAGTCAAGGCTAGGTCACGTTCCATTCTCCACCCACAGGATCATTCTTGAGTAAAAAATTCTCTGAATGGACTGATAGTTACCTGACCCTCTGGAAAGTCCCGGCATGTCATGCTTGCTGGCCAGTAGATTTAAAGGTTAATATATTTAGCCAATAAGTTTGAACTGCACAGCTAACCTTTACTCCCCAGGCCAAACCAGATATTCATATATTATGCTCCCAAATGACATCAAATAGCCTACTAAATTTATGTTCTCTTACAAGTATTTTATCCAGTTATGTAACTATCTGTAGTAGTTTTTTCCTAATTAATTGACTGGATAATAAAGACGACAAGAAGCCAATCACTGGGCAAGGAGGAGGCGGGCTTTCTGGCTCTGAGAGAGTAAGAGAAAACGCAGGAAGGAATGCCCCTCTTTTGGGTGGTGAGGCAGGAGTGAGAGGAGGCACCATGGAGACCAGGAACTGTTAGACCTGGAGGCAGAATCTGGCACCGGAACATCTCTAACATAGACTAGTTGATGAGTTTAGGATGCTAGATTCCTCACCCAGCAGTTGTGTTATCTGTTGATTCTAAACTAAGGCTGTTTGGTGTTTCACATTTGCGGCACCTCAGGTGGGCTCCAGGGGACAGAGCCAGTCTTCGCAGACTAGCTGCAGGGGATGGATCACTGGGAATGTGACCGGTTCTGCCGCAAGTGAACTGTGGGAAACTGGACAGACCACTGCTTTGGGATACCCATGGGGATGGGGAGACTGCCGTTGCTGGTGAGAAGCTGGTGATAGCGTGGATTGCTTTGTATTAATTACATGCTACAGGTATCTAAAAGTATATACATATGCCAGTGTCTGCAAAGGTCCAAAGGTGCCTGACTTCCTTGGAGTTATAATTAGAGGAGGTTTTAAGCTGCCCAATGTGGGTGCTGGGAACCATCCTCCATCCAGTCATCTGGAGAGCAAAGCACTCTTAACCACTGAGCAATCCTACCACTCTGTTTTCTCTATCAGCAACTGCACACTAGGATCCTGTTCAACAATTTAAAAAGATTCTGTTACCATAAGAGCAGTGAAAGTTGGGGAGGTCACAGGCCCTGATGGGAGAGCTACTGTTGTTTTAATGGACATGTTTGTCAATTGCCCATATTGCTATCAGCTTTGGTCAGAGAACCTTCTTTTTACAGTTAGTGGTGATTTCAGAGACTCATTTTTTTTGTTTTGTTTTTTGTTTTTTTGTTTTTGTTTTTGTTTTTCCAGACAGGGTTTTCTCTGTGTAGTCCTGGCTGTCCTGGAACTCACTCTGTAGACCAGGCTGGCCTCGAACTCAGAAATCCACCTGCCTCTGCCTCGCAAGTGCTGGGATTAAAGGAGACTCAAAAATCTTAAACCAAATGTTGAATGCCTATAGCCACAAATGGACAGGAAAGATTCAGAGAACATTGTGGAACTTGGGCCAGAAAGAATGTTATGAGTTAAATTTCTACCCAATTCTATACTCAGCCCAGCTCGTCCACAGAGAACCAATAGTTAGCCAGAGAACCAGCAAGATGCTGTAGCAAGCACAAGTTCTGGGGGCTAAGCGGGAGGCTCTAAATTGGTTCCAAGACCCACACAGCGCAAGATAAAATAGAAAGTAAGCCCCAACTCCACAAAGCTGTCCTCGAGTGCTGTGACATGCCATGTCCATACATATGCACACGGACGGTAAGTGTGCTTTTAAACAGTTGTTTTAACTTGAGGGGAAGGCTCCACTGTTCTCACAGACCGTTCCCAGCTGCCCAGTACCTCAGGCCCACATCTTCTCAGCTCTCTGGGCATTTGCGTATACACACACACTTCTACATAGACATATACACATGTGTAATTAGGAAAAGAAATTTCAGAAAGTATTAAATTGTATCAGCCAGAATAAACAGCCATGCAAATCCAGTGGCAACTGTGAGATCACACGACCCCACACTGCCAGCAGATCAAGTCTTAGCCAAACATGTTAAGCCCAAACTTCACCTCTAGGCTTCTGGGAAAGTATTTCTCTCATCTTTAATATTAACTTTAACTTTTGAAAATGATGTCTGTCGGGCTGGAGAGATGGCTCAGTGGTTAAGAGCACCGACTGCTCTTCCAGAGGTCCTGAGTTCAATTCCCAGCAACCACATGGTGGCTCACAACCATCTGTAATGGGATCTGATGCCCTCTTCTGGTGTGTCTGATCACAGCAACTGTGTACTCACATTCATAAACTAAATAAAGCTTTAAAAAAAAAAAAAGAAAATGATGTCTGTCTGTGTGTGGACATACACAGCTTGAGTGGAGACCCCAGAGGAGGGCACTGAAGCTTGCATGAGCATCTGGCCCATGGTGACCACCTGACATGCAGTGTTTCACGCTTTCCTGTTTTACCGTTTTCTTTTTTTGTTGGTTTGTTTGTTTTCGAGACAGGGTTTCTCTGTGTAGCCCTGGCTGTCCTGGAACTCACTCTGTAGACCAGGCTGGCCTCGAACTCAGAAATCCACCTGCCTCTGCCTCCCAAGTGCTGGGATTAAAGGCATGCGCCACCACTGCCCGGCTTTTACTGTTGTTTCTTTTCCCAAGTTGTGGTGGGGTGAGCAGCTCAGACCTTTTGGGCCTTCTCGAAGATTTTTAAAATTCATCTTTCATTAGTGTTCTAAGTAGCCTGACTTGGGTCCTCTTCAAGAGCTCTTAGCTAGGCCAGAGCCTTCCCATCTCGAGTTCACACTATGACTAGCAGGAAACATTTACGGAACATCTACCGTGTAATATGCAGTCAAGCACTGCTTAAGATTTACGTTAAAATTTAACTAAGCCTTTGGATCGAGGCTCCAGATATGAACTTCAGCACAAACGGCATATTGTCAGATACAGAGGACACTGAGCACTCACCTTCTTCTCTTCTGAGTCTAAGTAGCACTGGCTATCCTGGAACTTGCTATGTAGACCAGGCTGGCCTTCAACACACCTTTTTCAGCTCTTCAATACTGTAATCATACAGGGATGATTACACATTTTGTCCTCTTAGTTTCTAAGCATCTTGGCAAACAATAAATCCCCGGCCACATTAACACTGGAGACTCCTGCTTCTTCCATAAAGTGGACCACCTTTTCTGTAAACACACCCATTCAAGATTTCTTCCCAGCCTCTAGTTTTAGCTTAACCTCAGAAGAGAATTTCAAAATTCTTACGAGGGAAAATGATTTCTTTTGGATTCTTAGTTTTGTTGATAAAATTATTTGGAAACTGGACAGGTGAGGTAGCTAAGCAGGTAAAGGCATTTGCCCCCAGCCTGATGGCTTAGCTTGAATGCCTAGGATGTCACACGGTGAAATAAACTAATCTATGCAAGTCGTCCTGACCATAAGGTCAGATCCACCCAAGACCTCGTGTGTGCTGGGCAAGGATCTGCCACAGTGCTACACTCACGTGGAGGCGGAGGTGGAGAACTGAATTCCACAACCCCCCCACCCCACCCCCGACACCTGACACCCACCACAAAATGTAAGAAGCTCCAAGAACTGGGAACCGTCAATAAAGTACTTGCCTTGCGGGGCGGGGGTGGGGGCGGAGGAAGGGGGGAAATCTGGGTATGTTGCTATGCAAGTGTAGCCCCAGCCTTGCTGAGGAGTCAGACAGGCAGACCCCTGGGCTTGCTGTTGTCAAGCTCAGTTCCAGGCTGGTGACATGTGGACAGAGCTCAAGCACCACCACATGAGGCTGTGCTCTGGCTTCGTCCGTGTGCCCACCCATACACACAATTTACTATGCTTGACCAAGTTACACTAAAATCAAATAGTAATTTAAAACATCTTCAGGAAGGCCCGCCTTGGAGAAAGAAACAGCATCTGTAAAGAACGAAACACTGCATGTCAACTGATCCCCATACAACTAAATATTAAGTTCTTTAAAGTTCCTGTGCTTAAACAATCTTGCAAAATATTAGAAATGTAAAAATGAGACTATATGCAACAAAAAGTTGGAAGATTTAAGAATATGCTGTCATTTTAAATTTTAATAAAATAGATAATTTCATTACATAGAGTGCCAAGTCCATCCACTCATTGTTATGTTAAAGTTTTACAAACATCTCTATAAAAGCTTAGTGTCTGGGAATGAATCAACTATAACATCCATCTCTGCAGGTGCGGAGTTCCCACCATTACCTCCATTCTTATCTTGAAAAATACAGAAAAGTACAAAAAATAAGACATGATATCCATATAACACAACTGAAAATTAGCCAGTATCTTCATATATTTGCTTGCAGTCTTTAAGAGAACGAACGCGTCTATCAAAGCTGAAGCCCTCCCTCCCTCCCTCCCTCCCACCGCGTCCCTTCCTCACTCTCAGGAGTTTGTCTACATCCTTCTGATGGATGTTGAACATTTACATACCTGTGTATTTATACCGTAATATGCTGAGTTTCAAGAAGGAAATTTTAACTTGAAAGTCACTGTACTGTACGAGTCCTGTAAACTAAGTCTCCCCACTTCTTCCAGAGTCCCTCCAGCTATGCACACACCTGGTGCATAACTGTCTCGTTCCGTTCCCAACAGGCAGTTCAGTTCTATATTTGGCTATTCTAAATTAAGTCATGGTAAATTTCCTGGTGCCTCACCTCCTGAGCATAAATACTCATGAGAATTTCTAAGTGTTTTCAAATGTTACATGGAATGTTTTCCCACTCCCAGAGTCAAACTTGTATAATGTATAGCATTTCTGTACTTCTGCTTTCGGTATCCATGCATTTTACTGTCACTATCGTTTATACTTTGTGGTGTGCAGGTCTCCTCCTCAGAGGACAATTGACCTCCACACATCATCTTGGTGTTCAGCTGAAGCAGTTATTTTCATATTGAAATCTGGTAAACGTACAGTTATCCTTCTATAATTACTGTCCTCGCTAACTAGACTAGTGATGAACCGCAGATCGATGCTGACGGCTGTAACAGGCCTGTTTGCGGTTCTCGATGGTAGACGACTGTGTTCACAGTTCAGCACTGCTTTTCTGTTCCGATGCATTCATTGAGTGCAAGCTTTTAATCCTACACACTTCTTTCCCTTCAGTATGAATTCTCCGGTGTTCACAACATCTTATGTTAAATGTTTGGCTGATTTACGGTGCTTAGCCTCAGAATCACCAAATGATGCACTGAGGTGTAAATTCCTTTTTTTTTTCTTTTCTTTTTTTTTTTTTTTCTTCGAGACAAGGTCTCTCTGTGTAGTCCTGGCTGTCCTGGAACTCACTCTGTAGACCAGGCTGGCCTCGAACTCAGAAATCCACCTGCCTCTGCCTCCCAAGTGCTGGGACTAAAGGTGTGTGTCACCATTGCCCAGCGAGGTGTAAATTCCTAATGAACACTTCTCCATATTGAAACTATCCAGAGCATTTAATGAGTATGGATTTTTTGGTGTCTAATGTGATGGGACTTCTGGCTGAAAGCCTTTCCGCACTCACTACACTGGTAAGGCTTTTTACCTGTGTGTATTCTCAGATGCAGGGCCAGGGTTGAGAACTGAGAAAAGGCCTTCCCACATTCATTGCAGCCATAGGGTTTCTCTCCTGTATGGCTCCTCACATGCACGGTTAGAGACGAGCTCTGAGAGAAGGCTTTCCCACAGACATTGCACTCGTAAGGCTTATCACCTGAATGAATTCTCACATGCACAATAAGTGATGTTCGCTGAGAGAAGGCTTTCCCACATTCATTGCACTCATACGGCTTCTCTCCAGTGTGAATGTTTTGATGCTTTATCAGGTACTTTTTCTGGCCAAAAGCTGTCCCACACTCATTACACTTGAAGGGTTTCTCGCCAATATGAATTTTCTCGTGCTCAGTAAGATTTGATTTGCCACTAAAGGTTTTCCCACACTCCTTACAAATGAAGGGCTTCTCTCCTGTGTGAGTTCTCTGATGTCTGATGAGGTTTGACTTCTGGATGAAAGCTTTCCCACAATCTTTGCACTCAAAAGGTTTCTCTCCGGTGTGAATTTTCTGATGGGTAAGCAAGTTTTCCTTCTGGCTAAAGGATTTTCCACAATCGTTACACTCGAATAACTTCTCTCCGGTGTGAGTGTTCTGATGCTTAATGACATACTGTTTCTGGCTAAAGGCTTTCCCACACTCGTTACATTCAAATGGCTTTTCTCTATTATGAAAATGCTCGTGCTCTGTAAGATTCGATTTGTGGCTAAAGAGTTTCCCACATACCTTACAGGCAAAGGGGCTTCCCCCACTTAAACTCCTCTGCTGACTGACGTGTGACATCGGAATAGACGCTATCACATCCACAGTGCTTATCTCCAATACGAGGAATGAGGGTTTGCTCTTGACTGAGGATGTGTCCACATTTCTTACAGTTCTAAGCCTTCTTTCTGTGTCTCCTGCTCATTCAAATGAAGAGAAAGGGAGAAAGTCTAAAAGAACTTTATCACAACAAACCTTTCTTCCCAGGGTAAGTTTTACTAAGAGTCAATGTTGTTTTTGCAAAGTTCACTTGTTTTCCTCCAGCAATGCTGAGAGAACTGTCATCTGGCTAATGGCTTTTCAGTACTGCTTAGAGACCCAGGGCTTCCTCTCAGCATGACTCCTCTGTTCAGGGAGACAGGACACTTAAGTAAATGCTTCCCGCCTTCAGGAAACTCAGAGGCTTTTCCTCTGGTCTGCGCTCTCCACTAACAAACTGCAGGCATTTCCACACTGCACTCTACTGACAAGACATTCTCACCAGGAGTGACTACGGCAGAGGATTGCCAAACTGTATAAAGCAGACGATTTGTTCCCATGGGACTTTCTGTTTAAATCTAAATTACATTTCAAGCTCAAAGCTTTAAGCTTTGAAAATGTTTGCCTTTTAAAAATTGAAGTCTGTTATGAAAGAAAAGAAATGAAGTCTGTGAGCACAGGAGGATTCCAGTTCTTGTGTTCACTACTCTCCTTGGCGATTCAACTGACCTCCCAGATGTTGGTGTCCTTCGATGTGCTTATCACTCCTCAGCTGCTTCTACGAGAGATCACAAAGAACCACTTAAAGGAACACAGCTGCTATATGGTAAGCACTCAACAAATTCTACCAGTTAATATTACTTAAATATTCCCCGTTGCCTGAGGACTAGCTTTCATAGTACTAGAACGTGTTGTGCAAGTTTCCAAAAGAGGGAAGCAACCAGTGTGACACCCATGAACCATAACAGCCAACATGGCAAGCTCCCCCTGAGGGTGCAATAGAGGCACTCACATCTTGGTGGTAACCAACAGTTTTTCTAATTGTACTCAGCGGGAGGGAAATAATATCCAGCACTGGAAACCTGGCCAATTACCTGGTTTACTTACCTGGGGCTAGTAAGGTTATGCATCTAAGAGGATCCCTACCACTGCCACCTTATTAAACGAGCCCAGTTCCTAACTACACTCTAGATATGTACCTTTAGCCACAGTTAATTGTGCTCTCACCCCTCATCAGATGGAGACCATCACAGAAACCACAACTGGTCAAAATGCAGAGCACAACTGACTGGGATGCCAGCCTCACAGACACAATGCTTGCACCTAAGGTTTCGGGAACGTCATGGAAGAGGGGGTGGAAAGACAGTAAGAGCCAGAGGAGACTGTGTCTTCTAGAACTGACAGGGACTGCCTCCGATACTCAACAACAGGGCTGCCTAAACAGGACCTGAGCAGGTCCAACACCAATAGAAACGACAACATCAAAGGGAGACATCTCATCAGGGCTTACACCTAAACACAGAACTGCCGGCAACTAAGGAATGCTGAGAAGAGAAAGAACAGGCTTCTCCGGAGGAAAAACCCTCTCATTGGTTATCCAAATCCAATCAGTCATCTCTGAAATCATGTATATACCATGACACTAAGTGAACTGAGCACATGCATACACATAGAAGAGGCCATGAATCTGAAAGGGAACAGGGGAGAGGAAATGGAAGGGCTTTAGGAAAAGGAGAATTAGCCGGGCAGTGGTGGTGCACGCCTTTAATCCCAGCACTTGGGAGGCAGAGACAGGCAGATTTCTGAGTTCGAGGGCAGCCTGGTCTACAGAGTGAGTTCCAGGACAGCCAGGGCTATACAGAGAAACCCTGCCTCGAAAAACCAAAACCAAAAAAAAAAACAACAACAAAAAAAAAAACAAATAAACACAAGGGTGTCCCCATCTCAATATTATTTAATATAAACAACATAGTAATCTATGCTAAGAAAAAAGTTAATAAAATACTAAAAAGCCTTATATATTCTAATAACTATCACTACATTCACTGCAGTAGTCAGAAGGAATAACAATAGTAACAGAATAAGATCTCTGTGAAAACATGCAAGGGCTGCTTAGACGGCAAACCTGACACCCTGAGGTCAGGATCTAGACCCCACATACACAGGTAAGGAGAGACCGGGTCTTACAGAGTTGTCTTCTGACCTTCATACATGGCCCCTGGGCACCCACCTATACACCTTGCACTCACAATGTTGGGGTTTCTTTTAATGTAAGCACTTAGGACTCCAAATGCCACCTGAACAAAGCATAGGTTCATGGATAGGAGAGTCTAACATTATAAAAATGCTGCTTTCCTCTAAATTATTTTATAAATTTAATAAACTCTCAATAGAAAAATTGGGGGGGTATTATCCCTCCCCCAGAACTAGACAAGTCAATCCTAAAATTTATATGGAAAAAGAAAGAGAAAGAAGCTAAGCCTATAATCCTAGTTACTCATGGTCTAAGGCAGGAACAGCCTGAGTGTGCCAGCATGCCTGGATTATTATGTGAATGCTGGAGATCTGAATTAAGGCCCTCACGCTGGCATGGTAGGCACTTCACTGAAATGAACCAGCTATCCAGTACCCGGGTAGTTTCCATACTAATAACAATGAGCCAACCTTAAGGCTTGAATGTATATAACCTTGGGTAGGGACTCGCTCACCTCCCATTTTCTGGGAATCTTAAATTGGACTGTTAACTTGTTTACAGAGAAGCTATCCTAAGTTACTGTAGCCCTTTGAGGTACTTTTATTGACTGTAGTCCCATCAGGTGCACCTCAATAAACACCCTGTGAAGTTCCTTAGCAACCCCTTTGAGGACAATAGCTCCAAATCTACCAAAATGGTCTATGTGACTCCTGCAGAGACAATAAAGTGCCACTCTTCTTTGACAAGCCCGCACACCCGCTATGGGATGAGCCTTCTTTCCTGGGTGCCCTCGTCCCTCTTAACCCTTACCTTTTTTTAGTTCGTGTTAAAAGTATTTTGAGGATGAGGATATGTCCTCAGCTAGAAGACTGCTTGCCTAGAATACAGGAAGTCATGGGTTCCATCCCTAGCACCAGAGAAATTGGTTGTGGTGGCACACACCTGTAATCCTACAGCTCTGGAGGTAGAGACAGATCAGCCCCAGCTACTACATAGCCAGTTCAAACACAGCCTGTGCTAAAGAATACCTTGTCCCTAAAATTTTAATAAACTCCAACTTAATCTTTCTACCCACATAGTGGAAAGAGAGCCAGCTCGTTCAAGTTGTCCTGAGTGCCATATGCACGAGCATATGCTCAAGAGAGCACACATGTTCAGATAAATCAAGGAAAGGAAAGGGAAGGGAAGGGAGAAATGTAATTAAAATACAATCTCAAAAATAGCAGAATATTTTCTAAGTTGAACCCATCTGAGTCTCGGTTCCTAAACCATTCAGGAACTGCTCGGGGTGCTCAGGTGACTGTGGCGCTTGCTTCTACACCTGTGTGAGCTGACAAAGTGAACATGTTATACTTCCTTTTAGGAAAACAGCACAGGAAACAGGGCAAAGACTATACACTGTTGAGCATGGTGGCACAAACCTGTAATCTAAGTACCCAGGAGGCAGAGGTGGAAGGATTGCAACACGTTCAAGGCCAGTCTGTCTGCAAAGGTAAGCTATACAGGGTAACCAGGGTGACAGTCAGCTGATCTCAAAAAGGGGTAAATTAGTGCAAGTGAAAATATGGTAAGCTGACTGAATCCACATTCAGTAGCTAAGTGTAATGGAATAGTCCAAAACACAGCCAGGCCAGCTGACTAAAGTATCCTGGAGCTGGTGGAATGAGAATCGCTCCATGGGCTCATGTATTTCATGAATAACTGGTCCCCTGCTGGCAGAACTATGCCAGAAGAATTAGGAGGTGTGGTCTTGTTGGAGGAGGTGTGTCACTAGGGGAGGGTTTTGAGGTTTCAAGACACCGCTAGTGCCCAAACTTACACAGGCACAAACATAAATGTTTAAGAAACTGACTTTAGAACATATACTACTCTCGAATGTATAAGTTATGAAGTAAATGCAGCTACTTGCCTTTGGCCTAACCGTTCTAGTATCTATCTCCACTCCCACAGTAACAGTTATTTTGAAAAGTGTATATATCTCTTGAGGCTTTTTCCCCAATAGAAATAGAAAGATAGTTACCTTATTCCTGACAAGAGACTATGTTCTGAACCTTGCTCTAATAAGTCTGAGTCCTTCCAGCGTCTATATAAAGCTCTGTCATTCTTTTGCACAACCGTGTATTTTACTGGGTAAGCTTATTATCATAGGTCAACTGAACCATCCTCTAATGGACGAGCAGGAAGTGTTTCTAATACTTTTCTAGGCTAAACTTTGCAGTCATAAGTAAACTTGTGCCTGTATTGTTTCTCTCAAACATGGATACATTTGTAGCATTCATTTCCGGAACTGTGGGCTAAGGATAAGGCTCAGTGGAGAGTCAATACACAGCACTACCGAAAAAAACTGCTAACAGCAAACCCTCACATTCTACCTGCTTTTCTTCGGGGACTTTCTTGCATGTTTTGGTTTTGTTTTTCAAGACAGGGTTTCTCTGTGTAGTTACCGGTGTCCTGAAACTCCGAGATCCAACTGCCTCTGCCTTAGCTATTCATAAATTTGAAGGCTACTGACTTCTACTGACTTGCAAATCTTAACTAGGTACTCAATTGCTTAACTTTTACCACTAAAAGAAAAGCCAAAGCTGGCGATGTCTTTAATGACTGCAAGATGCAGGGAGAAGTCGTTCCACATTGCTGTACTCATGAAGGAGTTATGACATCTATGATCTAGCACAGCAATCACTAAGTTTTCTTCAAAAATAGAGGAACATGGGCAAGAGCAATGCCTCGGGGTGCAAAGGCGCTTGCATTCAAGGCTTACAACCTGAATTCGGCCCCAAAACCCACACTGTGGAAGACAGAACCGATTCCAAACACCTCCTTATGTGCGTTGTGGCAAGCATGCCCACACAAATTAATGTAAATAAAATTATTTTAAACGAGGAACTGTGCCTAACCTAAATCTAAATTAGACTCCCTAATCCTGGGTTTTCAGTGAAATGATCTTCAAAATGAAACCCGAATTTGCATAACAGCTCTATTAAAGTACCTCAAAAATCAGAAATGGAATCTAAGGCGGGCACCCCCGAGACAATTCCGAACCAAATGTCTTATAACTAAGCATGTCAGAGTAATCTGTATCCTACCTCCATTCATAAACAACCGCGTTTTAATACAAAGGTCGTCTTTTAAAATCTAAACATGTTTATTAAGGCTTACTGCACATATCACAAAATCCAACTGCCTGGCGTATAAAACCCATCATCAATAAATACAGCTTTAGAATTATTTACCCCTTAGTTTCTTTCCACCTTTCAAATAAAACGGATGTTTTTCGGGAAGATGGCCCCGTTATAATGATCAGCACTTTCGACTCGGGAACCACCGCGCAGACGTGATACTTCAACATGGGTCTCCCCATTGCTTCATAAAGCATAGCCACCCACAATCCTACACCCAGCGCTACATCCACTCAATAATTCTAAATAGTGGGTCAAACTTTGCAGTCAAATTGGGTCTCAAACGCTCAACCGTTCCTTAGAGGCCCCCACCTTCGGCTCTCCCCAAGGCCCAATGCTCTTCAGCACCCTCCCTGACCCCCGCGCCGCACCACCAAAGATCGGAAACACTGCCCTCCAACCTCCCCTGCCCCACCGACCCAGGACGCCCAGATCCCACCTCCTACTTCGGCGCCACGTGGACCAGACGACCGTGCTGACCCGCGGACAAAGACCAAAATGTCCACTCGCTGCCCCTGCGTCTGCGCACTCCGGGAGTGAACGAGCACTCCCAGAAGTCTCCGCGACACCTCGGGGCTTGTTCACTGAAGCCCAGCCAGGCTGTTGTCTACTATGAGCAATACTGCTTTTCCGACTTTGGACTACACTTCCCACAAGGCATAGCGAGCGGATCGCTCATCCGTCTCCCACACGCAAACCTGACCGCCTCTTCTTGTGATTTGGGGTTTCTTAGAGTAGATTGTTGTCACTTGGACCCGAATAAGCTCATGCCTGGTGGAATGTTTGGAATGGGGACCTCCCCTTTGATACTTCACGGGCGGCGTCTCAAAAATACACTGAGCCCAGACTCCAAGGTGAGAGGACACCATCTTTGTCCGTGGCTAATGTGGCTCTGGACTACGTTTCCCAGAGTGGATAGCGACCTGACATTGCTCCCAGCTTGGTGAACTCACCAGCTTTGGCCGACTCGGACGCGCGCGCCTTCTACGGACACCGAAGGTAAATGGCCTGGGGAGTCCTAGGCGGGGACCAGGCGTGTCCTGAACTTTGGGGCTGTGTCCACGGGAGCAAGATTGGGCTGCAGGATTCTAAGTGTGGTTTTGATTGTAGTGATGACCGGTTGTGAGTGCTTAGAAGTGTGCTGTTGTAATCACCTGTCTCCAAGGTGTATATTTGATTGCTGCTGCGCAAACATGTGTTGTTATGTGTTCTGGGATCTTGGATCCCAGATTGTGGACGTGGTATCCCGTGGTCCTGTATTGCGTTATGTGCTCAGTAGCCTTTATTCCTGGGGAGTATGGATATAGTTTTAACTGTGGCTGTGTTTGTATCTCTGGATTAAGTGACGTTGTGTAGTACTGTGCGCAGTGTTCCGTGTCCATGGCTCTGCATCGGTACTGCGTGGGTATCCTTGTGTTCATGAAGAGAAGAGGGAGGGAGGAGAAAGGACTTTGGGACAGTGTGTAATGCCGTATGTATGCAGGTGTGGACTCATCTTGCTACTGCGTGACTGGCTCCCAAGTGAACGTTCAGTTACGGCTGTGGATGGTGCAGAGTACTTACTGTGCCTTCTGCGTGCCACCATGTGTGATTGTGACTGTGTAGAGAGGACCCAAGCAAACTGACTGGGGTGTGTGGAGGTATGTAACTGTGTCTGTGTCTTTGTGCATCTCAAGAGTGGGTGAATGAAGCTAATCACTGGTATATAGCCCTGTAATCCCAGCATTTGGGCTTCTGAGGCAAGAGGATCTCAAAATCAAAGGCAGCATGAGATCTATTACAAAACCCTGTCTCACCGGGCGCTGGTGGCACACGCCTATAATCCCAGCACTTGGGAGGCAGAGGCAGGAGGATTTCTGAGTTCGAGGCCAGCCTGGTCTACAGAGTGAGTTCCAGGACCAGCCAGGGCTACACAGAGAAACCCTGTCTCGAAAAACAAACAAGCAAACAAACACCCTGTCTCGGAAAAAAAAAAAAAAAAGAAAAGAAAGAAAGAAAGAAAGTAAAGGGTGTTCTCGGAGAGATGCCTACGTGGGTAAAATTCTTGTGGCACAAGTCAGTTGTTGTATTGTGTTTGTAATTCTCCTGTAATCCAAGCTCTTACAGGATTCAGAGACAAGGGTCTCCAAAAGCTCTCAGATAAACTAGCCCAGAGTGTGTAACAGTGATCAGAACACAAGGTAGAAGGCTTGAACCAACACCCAAGACTCTACTCTGCCCTCCACATAAATGGCATTGCACACACACACCTGAATATGTGCACGCACACAAAGGTAAATATTTCTAGGCTGGAGAGATGGCTCAGTGGTTAAGAGAACTGACTGCCCTTCCAGAGGTCCTGAGTTCAAATCCCAGCAACCACATGGTGGTTCACAACCATCTGTAATGGGACCCGATTCCCTCTTCTGGCATGCAGGTATACATAGAGGACTCATATGCATAAATAAACAAATCTTTAAAAAAAATCAGTAAATATAAAAAAGTTATATCTAGGCCGGGCTGCGGTGGCGCATGCCTTTAATCCCAGCACTTGGGAGGCAGAGGCAGGCGGATTTCTGAGTTCAAGGCCAGCTGTGACGAGTAGATGAGTGGATGTATCCGTGTGACGTATCTTGCAGCAGCCAAGTGTGTCAATGTGATGTCTCTATGGCTACTGTTCTGGACCCAGCTGATGCTGTGAATGGCAGATTCTGGCCCTGGACAGCAGCAACCTCAGTTTTACAAGGAGGCACTGAACTTGGACTGAATGCCCAGCCTTCTCTGACCTCCATTCTCTGTACAGTAGGATAAAAAGTCAGCTATCCAAAAGTGCCCTGGTCACTCTTGATTCCTTTCTTCTAACCCCTTTCTAAGAAGGTGGTGCTGAGCTGAGACTATAGCTCAGTGGTTAGCTATTGACCATAAAAAGCCAAATTCACAATGCCTTGGGTTTTATTCTCCTTTCCCTGAAACCTTTTTTTTTGGGGGGGGGTAGGGAGTAGAGAGGGTTTTTTAAGACAGGATCTCTTAGGATTTTATTGCTGTGAACAGACACATGACCAAGGCAGTTATTATAAGGACAGCATTTAATTGGGCTGGCTTACAGGTTCAGAGGTTCCGTCCATTATCATTAAGGCAGGAACATGGCAGCATCCAGGCAGGCATGGTGCAGGAGGAGCTGAGAGTTCTATATCTTCGTCTAGGAGAAGACTGACTTCCAGGCAGCTAAGGTGGGGGTCTTAAAGCCCAAGCCCATAGTGACACACCTACACCAACAAGGCCACACCTACTCGAACAAGGCCACTCTACCAAAGAACAAGTGCTACTCCCTGGGTCAAACATATTCAAACCACCATTCAGGGTTTCTTTGTGTATAGCCTTGGCTATCCTGGAACTCGCTCTGTAGTCCGGGCTGACTTCAAACTGAAAGGTCTCTCTCTCTCTCTCTCTCTCTCTCTGTCTCTCTCTTTCTCTCTGTGTCTCTGTGTGTGTGTGTGTGTGTGTGTGTAGCTATCTGTGAGCCTCTGTAATACAGCCCTAGTGTTCCCTCTTTTACTGAAGATCATTTCTTATTCCAGTGATTTAAATACACTCTGTCTGGAGCCATTTTCACCTGTATCTCTTGTTCTTTTATTTACTTTCCATTGGGGGGTACGGAGCCCAAGATTCTTGTCATGTTACCCAGGCCTCAGCCCTAAAAGTTCTAGGACTGAACATGCCACTCAGTGTATTGGGGGCTTTACTCTTCTGCATTCTCCTTTTTCAGGACTCTTCATTTATCCAGAAAGAGAAATCAGAGTGGGTCAGGTTGTCCTGAACGCCATGGCCCTTCAGGTAGGTCGAAAGTTCATTTTATTTATGTGTTTGTTTGTTTGTTTTGGCTTTTTTGAGTCTGGGTTTCTGTGTATAGAGACTGCTGTCCTGGAACTCCCTCTGTAGACCAGACTGTCCTGGAACTCAGATCCACTTGCCTCTGCCTCCCAAGTGCTGGGACTAAAGGGTAGGTTGGTTGGTTAGTGGTGTGGTATCCAAGCTGCTGTACAGTGTGGAGGTCGGGACCAGGAGTCAGTTCTCTCCTGACATCATGTGGATCTCAGGGTCAAACTCAGGTCATCAGATTTTGCAGCAAGTGCCCTTACCTGCTGAGCCCTGTAATTCCTTCTAATTGTTGAGAACATGTGAACACCTGTGTTCTTTATGCCAAAATGCCTGCTCTGAGGGAACAAGTGATGGGGCCCACCGCCCTCGGTAGCTCCCTCCTCTAAGAGGCATCATATACCGTGTGCTCACAGAGGAGCGGAGGAGACCAGTACCTTCTCTTGAAAAAGATGATAGCTAACTTTCTCAAAACCATTAATGGGACTGAAGAGGAGATTGTCTTTTCCAGTGACTTTCCTATACTGATTTATGTTACTCCCTCTTAAAAAAAAAAGAAAGAAAGAAAGAAAGGAAGAAAGAAAGGAAGAAAGAAAGAAAGAAAGAAGGAAAGAAAGAAGAGAAGAGGAGAAGAGAAGAGGAGAAGAGAAGAGAAGAGAAGAGAAGAGAAGAGAAGAGAAGAGAAGAGAAGAGAAGAGAAGAGAAGAGAAAACAAAGAAACCTATTTCATGGGGCTGGAGAGATGGCTCCATGCTTGAGAACACTGGTTGCACTTCCAGAGGATCTAGATTCATTTCCCACACCCACATGTTGGCTCACAACCATCTACTGCAATTCCAGGGCATCACAAGACCTGTTCTGACTTCCACAGGTATCAAGCATGCACATGGTGCATAGATATGCACGCAAAACAGCCGTACACATAAACTAAAAACCATATTTCATGCCGTCAGAAACTGCATACAGAACATGTCTGTCACACATACAAAATCATGTCTCCCATGAGCTGGTTGTCATGGCGCACGCCTTTGATCCTAGCACTTGGAAGGCAAAGGCAGGCAGATTTCTGAGTTCAATCGAAGCTAGCCTAGTCTGTAGAGTTCCAGGACAGCCAGGGATACACAGGGAAACCCTGTCTTGAAACGCCCCTCCCTCCCCGCACAGAAACCAAACCAAACAAACAAACAAAACTCCACATGTCGATCACAGGCATATGGTATGAAAAACTAAACACAAATATATTTGTTACACAAATGTGCCATCTAAATATCCTTACAAGTGGAGAGACTGCTTTTCCTTTGCGTGCAGCCTTTGATACCTTTTCTGGGGGAAGGGTTGTTTTAAGATGTGTAGCTTAGGCTGCTTGCAAAGCCAGCTGTGTATGTAGCCAGAGATGACTTTGAACTCTTGACCTTCTGCTTACCCCACTCTGCCAGCTACGAGGATAACAGGCGTACACCAGCACACCCGGTCACGGTTGCAATCATTTATGAGACCCTGCACAGCTAGGTTATTTATTTTCCAGTCTGTATGAGAAACAGGAGAGTCCCGCTCCTCAGAAGAGGATATTGATGGATCTTTGATCATGTACTCTGTGGTGCAGACTGAAAGCTATAGCTTCCCACATCCCATAGTGCCTTTCTTCATCTCCACGTCTTAAAGACGTTTTCCTGAATGGGTGGAAGAGCGGGCTAGCATAGTAGAGCTCACCTAGCATGTGTGAGGTACTGGCTTCGGTTCCCAGCACCCAAAAAAGAAAGACAATGGGAAAGAACATACACAAACAAGATTAATCTCATGACTATACCAGCAGAGTGCTAGATCACTGGTGTTATTACACTACTTGTTTTCTTGTTTTGTTTTTCACGATATGTTTTTCCTGGCTGTCCTGGAAGTCACTCCATAGACCAGGCTGCCCTCAAACTCACAGAGATCCACCTGCCTCTGCCTCCCAAGTGTTGGGATCAAAGGCGTGTACTGCCACTGCCCAACCACTATGTACTTGCAAGCACTTTACAAGATTGTGTGTGTGTGTATGTGTGTATGTGTATAGATAGATAGATAGATAGACAGACAGGGGCTTTTGAAGGTCAGAAGAGGGCATCTGATCCCCTGGAGTTGGAGTTACAGGTGGTTGTGGACTACCAATAGGGGTGCTGGGAACGAAACTTGGGTCTTTTGGAAGATCAACAAGTACCCTTAACTACTGAGGTATCTCTCCAGCCCGCTACTTTTACATATTTAGAAAATTCTCAGGAAAGAAAGAGAGAGAGAGAGAGAGAGAGAGAGAGAGAGAGAGAGAGAGAGGTAGGAAGGAAGGAAGGAAGGAAGGAAGGAAGGAAGGAAGGAAGGAAGAGAATCAATCAGACATGGTTGTGCACACCTTTAATCCCAGAGCTCAAAGAGAGGGTCAGGCAGAGCTCTGTGAGTTCAAGTCCAGCCTGGTCTACAGAGTGAGCCCCAATACAGCCCTGGCTACATAGTGAGACCGTGTCTCAAAAATTAAAGAAAAAAAAATCAATTCACTAATAATGTGTAAGCGTATTGTTTCAGGGAACAGTGACCTTCGAGGATGTGACTGTAGAACTCTCTGAGGAAGAGTGGAAGTGCATGGAGCCTACCCAGAGGGACTTGTTCAGAAATGTGACACTGGAGAACTTCAGTCACCTGGTCTCACTAGGTAAGGCCTAGAGCACCCGGGGCCACCTAGGAAACAGGACACCCTGGGACCAAAGCAGTGGAAGTGTGCTGAGCCATCTCTCCGTCTTAAGATGAAGGTCCATCACAAGCCTTGCGTACACGCAGTTAACATGAATAATAATGAGTGTTGTTTGGATTCCTTGGTGATGGACGTGACGGTATAAACACACTACTGACTGTGTCTTGTGGTCAGAGGACATCTTTCAGGATTTGGTTCTCTCTGTGCACCGTGTGGATCCTGGGGACCAAACAGGTCGTCAGGCTTGGCAGGTGCTTTACCCTGTTCAGCCCTCCTACCAGCCCCAGAGTTTAAATTTTATTTTATCTTATTATTTTGGATTTGTTTGTCTGCTTTGAGATAGGGTCTCTCTCTATATCCCTGGCTGACCTTGAATTCACTATGTAGAGCAGGCTGGCCTCGAACTCACTATGTAAAGCAGGCTGGCCTCAAACTCACTATGTAGAGCAGGCTGGCCTCAAAC
>NW_021620508.1:1014705-1028267 GCF_004785775.1 Grammomys surdaster | reverse complement strand
GGCTGGCCTCAAACTCACTATGTAGAGCAGGCTGGCCTCAAACTCACAGAGATCCACCTGCCTCTGACTACTGAGTGCTGTGATTAAAGACATGTGCCCCTATGACTGACCAGAGTTTGAAATTTAATGTTTGTTATTGTTTCTCCTGTATGTGTGTCTTCTTTATGAGGTGTTGTATCTCCTAGAGCTAGAGTTACAGTTGTGAACTGCCGTGTGGGTGCTGGGAATTGAACCCAGATCCTCTGGAATAGCAGTCAGTGCTTTCAACCACCGAGCCATCTCTCCAGTCCCCAGAGTTTGAAACTTAAACAGTATGATCATGCCTTGTTTCTTTTCCCATAAACAGGACTTGTCATTTCTAAGCCTGATGTCATCATCTTATTGGAGCAAGGGAAAGAGCCATGGATGGTTACGAATTTTATGACACGTCCTCGGCACCCAGGTAAGTAAGACCTGGACTTGTTGGAGAAGTCATGGGGCTAACAGGACAGTGTGGTCGCAGTACAGCTGACAGCTGTAACCTGAGTGATTGTCAGGAAGCCCTCAAACCCGGCTGTAGAATAAAGGCCCGAGTTACTGAGAAGAGCAAGGACTCTGTCAGCACTGGCCAAGCACATAAAATAAAGATAATTAAAAGTATTCTGTGTTAGATGGTATTTTCTTCCAATGCCTTCTGTCTTCTATTGTTGCTAAATCAGGTAGCTATAATTTTGGAAAATATTTCATGCGTATTTATTGTTTTATTTTAGTTTATATGGATGGGTGTTTTACCTACATGTGTATCTGCAGCATGTACATGCCTGGTTCCCCAAGGAGGCCAGAAGAAGGCATCTAATTCCTTGGAACGGGAGTTGCCATGGTTGTGAGCCACCACGTGGGTATGGGGAACTGAACCTGGGTCCTTTGGAAGAGCAGCCAGTGCTCTTAATCAGGGAGCCACCCCTCAGCCCCTCCTCTTTCCCACCCCTACCCCTGGGATGTATGTATTTATCCACAAAAGTTGTTTATACATGGATGTAAGGACACAATCCATAAGAACAAGAAACACCCTTTTTTTAACACCTTTATTACATGAGCTATAGATTTGTCTGTACAGATTTGATGAGTTGTCTGCCTTCCTCACTTTGGTCTTCCTCAGCCAGAACTCTAGCTCCTTGCCTTCCAGCACCCCACCTCGCTCGCTGGCTCGAGGCAGTGCAAGCAAGGAAACTCCTGCTGCAACTGCTCCTCTAGAGAAGGCTGCTTCCTGCTTCCGGTGTTCTTTTCCCTTTTGTTTAAGACCCCTTCCTCCTCAGGAGTCAGCTTCCAGGTGCAGTGCAGTGTGGGTGCTGTCCGCTCATTGTTCCGTGTGCCGTAGACAGCATCGTTGGTCCTTGTTCTGCTGGTACAACCCAGGAAAGTTCTCCACCTCCAATCAGGGCACAGGACTTTTATTGCTTCCTCAGGCTCAGACAGGCTATATGCCAAGGGCCAATAATATTTGTCGACTGCAGGCGGTCCCAGCTCATACCCCTTCTTGTCATAGTAGAGATTTCTCTTGCCCCAGGTGTCTTGTGCCAGTTGTCCCAGAAGATGCCCATTACATGTCGCTGGCTATAAAGAGCTTTATTTGGTTGGTTGGATTGTTTATCTTCTTTTCTTTCTTTTCTTTTCTCTTTTTTTAGACAGGGTTTCCTGATGAAAATTTTAATTTTATTTCCATATTTTCTCTGGTGATTTTCTCTTTCTTTCTTTCTTTCTTTCTTTCTTTCTTTCTTTCTTTCTTTTTTCTGTTCTTTTTTACTCATGGGAAAAAAACAACTCGTATTTGTTTTTCTCTGATTTTTTTTCAGACTTGGAGACAAAGTGCGAGAGAGTTCCCCAGAAAAGCTTGCAGCACCGCGACTTTGAGGACCCCCACCTCACAGACCGCTGTGAGAGACCGCGCACGCGCGCAAGTCAGGAGTGTCATTTCCAGCACGTGGAAACCCGCTGTGAAAGTGTTCCTGCTCTCAAGTGTCACGCACCTGTCACATTACCGCCTCGGACCGAGAAAGTGACGGGATGTAGTGAGCGCGGGGAAGCGGGAGGATGCCTTCCGCAGCAGCACCTGCAGACGCATCGTGGTGAGCAGCCCTGTGCGTGCAGGACGTGTGGGAAGACCTTTGGCAGTCCGTCAGACCTCACTCTCCATCAGAGACTTCATACTGGTGTCAAATCTTATGCATGCAAAGAGTGCGCAAGGACTTTTGGGCAACGGTCGCAGCTAATCCTGCACCAAAGAGCTCACACGGGTAAGAAGCCCCACGTCTGTAAGGACTGCGGGAAGGCTTTCATTCATGGGTCCCAGCTTACTGTCCACTGGAGAATCCACACGGGGGTTAGACCCTATCAGTGTAAAGAATGCGGGAAGGCCTTCAGACTACACTCCCAGCTCACCGTACACCAGCGGATCCACACCGGCGAGAAGCCCTACGAATGTAAGGACTGTGGGAAGGCTTTTGTCCACAGCTCGGAAGTCACTCGGCATCAGAAGATCCACTCTGGGGAGAAGCCCCATGAATGTCAGGCGTGTGGGAAGACCTTCAGACAGCATGCTCAGCTCAGGTTACACCAGACCGTCCACACTGGTGACAGACCCTTTGCGTGCAAGGACTGCGGAAAGACCTTTAGTCGAAGTTCCTACCTTATTCAGCATCGAAGAATTCACACAGGCGACCGGCCGTATGAGTGTCAGGAGTGTGGGAAAGCCTTTATTCGAGTCTTCCAGCTGACTCGTCATCAGAGAATTCATACATACGAGAAGCCCTACGTATGCAGGGAGTGTGGGATGGCTTTTATTCGAAGTTCACAGCTTACGGAACACCAGAGACTTCATCCCGGTATCAAGCCTTACGAATGTAGAGAGTGTGGGCAGGCCTTTACCCACGGCTCACAGCTCATTGAACACTACCGAATTCACACTGACTAGAGTCCTGAGCGTAGGTGGCGTAGGCCAGCCTTTATTCAAAGTTCACATCTGGTCAGGGTTACGTCGCCCCCAGTGTTGGGAAAACTTGGTTCATCTTGTCTGTTTCAGGTTATCAGAAAATGCAATACCAGGAGAAAGCCCAATGAATGTGGAAGTCCTTTTTCCTCATTCACTGGTTCTAGGCAGCAGCAAACCTGTGCTAAAAATAACTTGATATGAATGTATAAAAGGCTTTTTTTTTTTTTTTTTGGTTTTTCGAGACAGGGTTTCTCTGTGCAGCCCTGGCTGTCCTGGAACTCACTCTGCAGACCAGGCTGGCCTTGAACTCAGAAATCCGCCTGCCTCTGCCTCCCAAGTGCTGGGATTAAAGGCGTGCGCCTCCACTGCCCAGCAAGAAAAGGCTTTTATTACCTATCAAAATCTGTTCAGTCTCTGAGAATCCCTCATAGATGGCCATCCTGATTAAAAGATGATTGGTTTGGTGTGTTTCAAGTAATGAATGTGCCTTCGGGTGGGCGTGGCTTAGACCTGACGTCATTCCCACCCACACTGGTTACTGACGTCACGGGACATATTGTGCGATTTTGTCCTTCTTTGTCCCTTCTCTTTACTCTTTTGTCGGTATTTATTTTGCTTTTAAGGGAGAATCTCAAGTGACCTCAGCTGGTCTCAAAATTATTATGTAGTTGAGGCTGACTTTGAACTCGTGATCCTCCTGCCTGCACCTCGAAAATGCTGGACAACAGGCTCTCATGACCATGCCCAGCTCACCTCTGAGGCTTTTCATTTTGTTTCGTTTAGTTATGGGGGGGTGTTTTGTTTTGATTTTAGAAGAAGCTGTCCTAACTTTGTAGAGAACCTCCATGCTATAATTTACTGTGCATCTCTCGCTGTGGCATTCCCTGCAGTTGGCAGTTAAGATTTAGAGTCTTAGTTGGATGTGGTGGCACTGGCACAGGTCCCCTAGTCCTAGCACTCTGGAAGCAGAAGCAAGTGGTCCAGACCAGCCAAGGCTGCAAACTGAGACTCTGCCTCTAAAAGGGAGGTGCACTGGAGGGATGGCCACGCGGTAAGAGCCCTTGTTGCTTCTTACAGACCCGAGTTTGGTTTCCAGCATTGTGACTCACGGCCATCCATAACTACAGTTTCAGTGGATCCAGGACCCACTTCCGGCCTCTGCGGGAACCGGCGTGTACCTGGTACATATAAATTATATAGGGCTTTAAAAAAAAAACTGTAAAATCCAAAATGAACATGGAAGGTACTTTCTGCTTACTTTGGGAGTTTGGAAATGGAACAAGTCCAGTTCTTGTGTAGCCCAGGCTGACCTCAAAGTTCCTCTACAACCAAGGACAAAGTTGAACTAGTCCTCCTGACTCCACCTCCCAACTGCTGAGATCACAGATGTTTGCCACAGTTTTAAATATTTATTTATAAAGCCTAAAACTCAGGGACTCAGAGAGGGAGGAGATCCATAGGAAGAATGGGAGTACACGGACTGGAGCCTCTGTCCTCCCTGTCTGCCAGTTCCATTTTGGTCTGTCTTTCTTTCTTTCTTTCTTTCTTTCTTTCTTTCTTTCTTTCTTTCTTTCTTCCTTCCTTCCTTTCTTCCTTTCTTCCTTCCTTCCTTCCTTCCTTCCTTCCTTCCTTCCTTCCTTCCTTTCTTTGTTTTTTTTGGAGACAGGGTTTCTCTGTGTAGCCCTGGCTGTCCTGGAACTCACTCTGTAGACCAGGCAGGCCTCGAACTCAGAAATCCACCTGCCTCTGCCTCCCAAGTGCTAGGATTAAAGGCGTGCACCACCACTACTGGCACCTTTTGGTTTTTCGAGACAGGGTTTCTCTGTGTAGCCCTGGCTGTCCTGGAACTCACTCTGTAGACCAGGCCGGCCTTGAACTCAGAGATCTGCCTGCCTCTGCCTTCTGAGTGCTGGGATTGAAGTGTGCCACCACTGGCTGGGCATCAGCTACCTTCCTAATCTTTTAACAAGTCCTGGAGGGCTGCCAAAAGGCTATGTAATTACATACGAAGGTGTTTAATTATTGACAATAAGTGATTCCATCATCTTAATAACACCTCCCCTTCCCTAAAAGCCCAAGGACATTGAGAGCTGAATGTCAATCCTTTCTTTGTGCCTTGGTCTTTCTGGTGACCAGCCTCATCCTCAACCAATTTGGGGGCCACCAGATATTAGCACATAAGTAACACTGTCAGTCATTCTAATGTTCAAAGACTTTCAGCAGCTGTATACTAGAACTGGGGCAAGACCACAGATGTATTTTCTGTTATGTAACTGGCACCTTCATTCACACAGAAATACTAATGGGTTTTGTTTTGTGGCAGAGTCTCTCTCTCTAGCCTTGGCTATACTGGAACTCAAAATCATCCAGCCTCAGCCTCCCACAAGGTTCCTAGGTGTGAACTTATGGCATACCTTAAAGCTCTTTGGTAGCATTTGGTTTTAAAATGACAGTTTTAAGCCTGGTTTGCTGATACTTGCTTCAGAGGGCGATAGTCAGCCGGCTGAAACGTGAAGACCCCAAGTTCCAGGCAGGCCTGAATTATGTGGCAAGACCCTGTCTGGGGGACAAAGGGGAGGGGTGGCGGAGTGGGGTTAAAAAAGTAAATCCAGGGCCGGAGAGCTGGCTCAGTGGTTAAGAGCGCTGTTCTAACAAAGGTCCTGAGTTCAATTCCCAGCAACCACATAGTGGCTCACAACCATCTGTAATGAGATAGGATGCCCTCTTCTAAAGATAGCTACAGCGTACTCATACATAAATAAATTTTAAAAAATAAAATAAATCCAGAATTATCAGATACATGGAAGGAGTCAGGTTGGAGGGGCAGTTAAACGTATTGGCCACAAGATGGCAGCACAATGCTACCAGACAGGTTTTACAATCTGGGATGCTACATCAGAGCCAGTTCCTCTACCTGCCTTCCACCACAAGCAACTTTCCGTTCCTTTGCTTGCTTGCTGGTTTGTTTTGTTTGAGACAAGGTATCAATATGTAGCCCTGGCTGTCCTGGAACTCACTCTGTAGGCTAGGTTGTCCTTAGACTCAGAGAGATCTGTCTGCCTCTGCCTTCTAAGTCCTGAGATCAAAGACATGCACCACCATGCTAGGGGCTTGCTTGCTTTTTTTAATAAAAGGACTCACATAATGGCCTTGAAAACCACAGGTAACCAAGGTTAGCCTTGTATTCCTAATTCTTCTTGTCTCTATCTCCTAACCTGGGGTTATAGGTATGGGCTGCCATGCTTGACTTGGGGCAGGGGCTTGCCTGTAAACACGCACATGGTTCCACATATATAGAGGCCAAAAGCTGACATCAGGGTCTTTCTTGGTTCCTGATTATTGAGTGAGGCTCTCTCAATCCAGGGCTCTTCAATTCCAGCGAGCTTAGCGAACCAGCAGCTAAAATTGCAATGCCACATTATTTGGTATAAGCCAATGACCAGGGAGCCTAGTTAGTGGCATATAATGAATTAATTTAAAAAAAAGATGCTGACCCACGACCTACTTTGAAATACATCTAGACATAATAGGGACTGGTGGTGGGCAGAGCACAGATGGTGGATATATGATGAACCATGAATAACCAAGCCAGTATTTGCTGAGCCACATCTTCTGTACTTATGTTTACATGGATATGTGTGTGTGTGTGTGTGTATGTGTAGGTGCATTGTTGTGTTGTGGGTATATATGATATGCATATGGTGTAGTTAGTGTGATTGCACATAGGTGTAACTTAATGTTTTAAAAACTTATTTTTTTAAATTAATTTACTTGTTTATACATATGTAAGTACACTGTTGCTGTCTTCAGACACACCAGCAGAGGGTATTAGATTCCATTACAGATGGTTGTGAGCCACCATGTGGTTGCTGGGAATTGAACTCAGGACCTCTGGAAGAGCAGTCAGTGCTCTTAACCGCTAAGCCATCTCTCCAACCTTAGAAACTTGTTTTTAATGATGGTTCTTAAGTGCTTTAACTTCCCTTTTAGCCAACATCCACCAGAAGTAGTGGGAAAGAAAGGATATGGGGTTTCGGGGAGTGGAGCTGTTTAGAAATGGCTCTTTGGAGCAACTCCCGTCTAAATTGTCAGGAAATGGGCAGTTCAGTTCACAGGTCAGCAGCGGCGCTTGATCCACTCGCAAACACTTCATGGATACACCAGCAGTCCAGTGCGGTAGAGTTGGGATAGCAAACATGAATCAGGAGTGAAGCAAAATCAGGGTAGACAGGAAACCAACAAGTGTTTAGCTATGTAAGCAAGCCAAGTCCAGCTCTGTCCAGCTCAGTCCAGATCAGCTTCTGTCACCTGTCCTTTCAGGTGCTTCCTTTAGCAGAACATCCTCTCTCCTGTGTCTGCTTCAGTGACGTGTTCCTTCACAAGCCTGCCTTAGTCTTTCACCTGAGTCCACTTCAGGAAAACACTCCTTCACGTGTTTGCCCCAGCAAAACGCCACCCAACACAACTGACTCTCCAAAGAACCCTTAAGTTTTCCACTTCATACAGGTGAAAGTAAACTTAATGCAAAATATGTGACTCTCAAGCCATAGCTCTTTCACTGTGGACTAGGGTGTGGCTTCAGGGCAGCCAGCTTGCCCAGCATGAGCTGGTGCTGGATTTAATCCTACACTCATACACACACACACACACACACACACACACACACACACACAAAATAGATATGCAAATGTTCCCACTACAAACAATGGCTTTTGTTTGATTTTCTGGAAATCACAGTTTTTTTCTTCTTCTTTCTTCTCTTCCTCCTCCCCTTCTTGTGCTTCCCTTTACAGACGAGGTCTCAGGCAACTCCAGCTAGCCTGGAACTTTCTGTAGCTAAGGCTAGCCTTGAACTCCTGCTCCTCAAACCTCCAGCCACCAAGTGTCTTTCTTTTTGCTGTATTTTATTAATTTTACTATTTGTGTATGGTGGGAGGGCCCACCTGTGCCACAGGAGGACAGCCTTATAGAATCGAACAGCAAGAGTGCTGAACCACAGAGCTGGCTCACCAGCAGCCGGTCTTTTTTCTAAACTGTGCTGATTTGTGCTGTGTGCTCACTTTATTGCCTCAATAAAGCTCTAATTATGCAGACAAAAAGGCTAAAAATTAAAAGCAAAATGACCCACTCACTAGCAGTCAGACCTGGTGACTTAGGTGGATCCATCTGTAATTAAGCCTAACTCCTAACTCCCGAGGCCCCACCCAAATGGCCAGTCTCAGAGAGGGGAAAATAGTGGGCTGCCATCCTCACCTATGAAGGCTGGACCCCAAAGAAAAGGTCTAGGAAGCTTAACTTCAGCTAAAAACAAACAAAGAAAAAACAAAATCCCCACATTTTTCTCTAAAGGAATGCCTCTTTCTCCCTCTGCTCTTTCCATCTTCCCCCTCCCATCTGTTTGCTGTCTGTTCTTTTTTTATTTTGTTATGTGCATTGGTGTTTTGCCTGCATGTGTGTCTCTGTGAGGGTGTTGGACCCCTGGGAATTGCAGTTACAGACATCGGTGAGCAGCCATATAGGTGCTGGGAATTGAACCAGGGTCCTTTGGACTAGCAGACAGTGCTCTTAACCGGCCAGCCATCTCTCCAGTCCCTTAAACTTTTTTTTTTTTTTTTAACGTAGTAGCAGCCGTGGCAGAGCTGGAACTCACAGTGTAGACCAGTGTGCTTCAGAACCGCTGTAATTAAAGGTCTGAGTCACCATGGCCCGCTATGATTTTTTTTTTTTAATTTCTTAAATCAGTTCTGGCCTGGTAAATATCCTTCTCTGTATCGGGGTGGCTCCTTGTTTCCTCAAGAACACTGGGGAAGATCCTGACTTGGCCCTCAGGAATTAAATATGGAAACTAAGGCTTCAAAGTGCAACGTTCACTACTCATTCTGTAGACAGAACTCGGTTATTTCTGCTCTCACTGGCTTCTGGATACCAAGCAGGGTAACCCTAGATAACAGCCAAGGAATGGCAGGTCCCCTGAGCCACCGTCTCCGCAAACACATATTCCGATGGGGTCAACCCAAATGCGGAAACCGATGACTGACAAGTTGGAACACTTTCTCTCTGACCCTATTGGATAAATATCATTTAGCCACGCCTCCATCAGGCAGAGAGTGGGCGTGGTTTGGGATTCCCTTAGGGTAAAGTGCTGCACGTCCTTGGGCAAAGAGGGGAGGTGACTCGAGCTGCTGAGGACGCAAAATGAGGGCCTTACGTAAGGTGAGGCCCCCCCAAAGGCTGTGTCGGGGTGGAGGGGACCCCACAACCCACATGCCTACCCTAAAGATGCCAGGATCCGGAGTCTTGGAACAGGTTCACCCTTCAGATTCTGGGACTTCCTCCCCGACAGCCTGAGCTTCCAGACAGCAGTATCCTTACCATGGTCCAGAGCCCTGGGTTTGAACCTCCGTTTACCCGAGTCCCCCTTAACATCCCAGCCCTAATACCAGCTCTCATGGAACTTCCAAGCCAGTCTTGCCATCCCTGGAACCCGATTTTCTCGTATTAATCCAGCCCCCTCTTTCAGTCCTGAAACACCTATTTCACGTTCTCAACTGGAGAGTCTCCGGGATCCTCTTGAAGCCTGCAGAGCTCCAACCTGTAGCATCTAGGGACCGATTCCCCATCTCCATTTTGTTGTTGCTGTTTTGACACAGAGTCCCATGTCGCTCAGGCTAGCCTCTAACTTGCTATGCAGATGAATATGTCCTTGACCTGCCGATTCTCCTGCCACCACCTCCCAACTGTAATATACGTGTGACACCTCCCCTCATTTTCTAAATGCTTACCAAGTAGCCCAGGCTGGCCTCGAACTCCTGCTTTCCTCTTGAATGCTGGGCTGGGATTATAGGCCTCCACCAATCTCTTACTGAATCCCTTCCCCCCCCCCCCATATACACACTCTCACTGGTGACTATCTTGCCTAGCTGTTCACCAGAAACACAGTCCCCACATCCTGATCGCAAAGCGCCCCCTTCCTGCCGGGTCCGTATGAGGGCAGATCTCCAGGTGCTACCATGTCCTATCCCTCCAGGTCTCCCAGGCTCTGGTCCGGTCTTTTAGCTCATCTCCCAGGAGCCTCTTAGAAAACCGCGTGGCAGAGAAGCAGAAGCTCTTCCAGGTAGGCGGGACAATCTCTGGACCCAACGAGGGGTGGGGGTGTCAGGACAGGTGGAGGTCTGTGCAGGAGCCGGCAACCCTGTTCTCATCCCTCAAACTCAGGCCGACAATGACCTGCCAGTCCACTTGAAGGGCGGGGGAATGGACAACATCCTGTACAGACTGACCATGACACTGACGCTGGGGGGTGAGTGCGGGGGGGGGGGGGCCCCACTGGCTCGCTCCGGTTGTAGGAATAGCCAGGATCGGGTTGGTTGGTGCTTCAGAAGGGGTGGGGCCTAAGCTGACAAGGTCTGAGGACCCACTAGTGCTTAGGAAGGGAGCAATGGGTTACCTACAGCCCTGAGGAAGCGGGGACTAGAAATCGGTAATCCCCACCCCAGCCCAGAACAAGCTCCTGACCTGACCCAAATCCGAGCTTGTGGAGGTGGGGATTCCCCCCGGAGGAATTCAGTTTGGGAGGAAGTTGACAGCTGATTAAGAGCTGGGGGAACCTAAGGAGGGGCTTTTAGAGGCCTTGCAGGAGGTTGAGAGGTAATTAGGGTCTCATTTGATATCCAACTCCTCCTTCCTAGGCACTGCTTACTCTTTATACTGCTTGGGCTGGGCCTCCTTCCCCCACAAGAAGTGACACCAAGAAGCTCAAGGACTTTGACAATAAATATGCTAATCTCTTGAGAACCCAACCCAGCCTGTGTGTCTGTGTCCTAACGCACCTTCCCACAATCTGGGCTGTTTTCTCAGTGGAAAGCAAGTTACCCCAGATCTTGGTTCCTGATGCTGGACCAGCACTGTCCCTAGGACAATCTTCTTTATAGGTGCCTGTGGGGGTGGGGGATGTCAGGGCGGAGGACCTCAGGTGGTGATGGGAATGGAGCAAGGGTGTTATAATCTGGAATGGAACCCCTCCCCTTGCAGAGGCCCAAAGGGGAGGAAAGGCGAGGGGCTAGTTCCAGGGTAGCCATGGCTGTATTACAGACAGACTCTGGCAAAAAGGAAAGATGCTGACCGTGACCTATGAACCAAGGACAAAGATTGGTGCCAAGACGGAAGCTCGCTGGTGACAGAGCTGAGTGAAAGAGCACAGACTCTACCAGAGAATGAGTGTGAGAGGGGGTGAGTGTGTGAGCATGTGTGTATGAGGGGGTGAGTGTGTAAGCATGTGTGTGTGAGGGGGTGAGTGTGTGAGCATGTGTGTGTGAGGGGGTGAGTGTGTGAGCAAGTGTGTGTGAGGGGGTGAGTGTGTGAGCATGTGTGTGTGAGGCTGTGTGTGAGCCTGTGAGTGTATGTAGTGTGTGTGTATATCTCTGAGAGTGTATAGTATGTGTGTGTGGTAACTGTGTGTGGTGTCTGAGTGTGTGTGAAAGAGAGAATGTGTGTGAGTGTGTCATGTGTGAGTGTGGTGAATGTGTCTCATGTGTTTCTGTGAGTGTGTGACTATGTGGTGTTGGGGAGTGTGTATGTGAGTGTGAGAGTGTATGGTGTGTTTGTGGTGTAAGTGAGTGGGGGTGTGGTGTGTGTATGTGTGAGTGGTATTGGGGGTGTATATGTGAGTGTAAGAGTGTATGGTGGGTGTGGGATATGGTGTGTGAGTGTGTGTGTGTATGTGACAGAGAGGGAAAGAAGGAAAGAGAATGTATAGTGTGTGTGTGTGTGTGTGAGAGAGAGAGAGAGAGAGAGAATGTATGGTGTGTGGGTGTGTGTGAGAACACGCGCACGTGTGAAAGCCCTGGGTTCCATTCTCAGCACCAATCAGTGAACCAGTTGGAGGACCTAAAAGACCGAAGCTCGGAACAAGCATGACCCCGAGGGACAGAGGGTCACGGTGTTCTCTGAACAGCTTGGGAAGCGGACCACTGGGGATTCCGAGTCCCATTCTCAGCCTGCATGGGATCCAGGTGAAGCCCCGCAAAACCCGGCTGAGCCTCAACTTGGAACCGAGTCTGAGAGAAAAAAGTTACGGAGCAGAGAATACACAGATCCAGCCCCAGTGACTGGCGCCCCAGACCACCTGTGGCACTGGAGGGACGGGACTTGCTGCTATTGCAGAGGATCGGGAATCGGGTCCCAGCATCCCAGTGGTGACTCGTGACCCCCCCCCCCCCGTACCTCCAGTCCCAGAGGGTGGCACATACATAGTGTATGTATACAGATGCACATTCTATACATACACATTAAATAAATAACCATGTGACTCTATAGAATTCACGGTGTCTCCTGCCTGGACTCCACGTCACCTCTCAGCCCTCAGGGTCCAAAGAAAGCGGCAAGTGGAGACAGTTTATTTCCTCCCGGGCCTGACAGTTGTGCAGGGAGAGCACAGGGCAGGCATAGGCACTAGGGTGTGTGGACCTGCCCTGGCCTGGAGTTCATTTGGCTGCCTGGGAGGTAACTGTGTGTGTAACAGGGTGTGTAGGGACAGGTGCGATCCTCCCAGAACTAAGACAGGGCCCTCGGGACACGGAGGCGACAAGGAGTGTTAGGCTTGGCACAAGGACAGGATGGAGGTAGCGGAGGGTGTGGATTGGGTGTGCTGGGGTGGGGTGACCCTTCAGCAGATCGAGCTAGCTCATCTCAGAGCCAGGGGTAACTCAGGGTACGGCAAGCTGGGGCATGTTGAGCTCTGACTGCTGACTGGGAAGCTGGGTAGCAGGACAGGGAGAAGAAAGGCCTCTGGGTAGCAGGACATGACCATGAAAAATGTGGCTGCAGTCAGGGTCAGGGTTCAAGGTGGCTCCAGAGTGAGCTGAGGGGACAGAGTGAGCTGAGGAGACAGGTCTGCGACTCCCACTCACGAGTACATAGTCAGCTGCAGCCACTGGAAGAGGAAAGCACAGATGAGCAAAGGACCCAGAAGAACCAGACACCTCGCCCAGGGCCTGCTGGGCACGGTAAGGGCTGGACCTCACAGCGGAGCACCACCCCCATGAGAAGCCCTCTCACCTCCTGGATGTTCACTTGAATCTGTCCGGTGCCATTTTTGTCAAGAGCTTTGAAAGCACCTAGAGGAGAAAGGAAGGGAGGGCTTAGATGGTTCTCGAACAATAATATAACCATTCCCTTTCTGTTGCCATTTTACTCTGCTTTGTTTTTAGACAGGGTCTCACTAAGTACCCTTTGATTGGCCTCAGAAGAGCCCCCTGCTTCTGCCTCCAGAGTGCTGGGATCAAAGGCACGGGCCACCATGACTGGCTATAGGATAATGATGTTGTTGGTGATGAGGGTTAGCACTCCACAGGCATGTGGTGGTGATACGTGTAATCCCAGCACGAGGTGGGTTAGGGTAGGGAGACCTTGAGTTCAGTATTTCTCTTGGCTACATGTGAGAGTTCAAGGCTAGTCAGGCTACACAAGATTGATTCTCAGTAATAATAGGGGAGGAGGAGGAGGAGGAGGAAGGGGAGGAGGAGGAAGAAGAGGGGGAGGAGGAAAAAGAAGGGGAGGAGGAGGAGGAAGAGGAGGAGGGAGAGGAGGAGGAGGA
>NW_021620508.1:997252-1014605 GCF_004785775.1 Grammomys surdaster | reverse complement strand
GAAGAAGGGGAGGAGGAGGAGGAAGAGGAGGAGGAGGAGGAAGAAGGGGAGGAAGGAGAGGAGGAGGAGGAAGGGGAGGAGGAGGAAGGGGAGGAGGAGGAAGAGGAGGAGGAAGAAGGGGAGGAGGAGGAGGAAGAGGAGGAGGAAGAAGGGGAGGAGGAGGAGGAAGAGGAAGAAGAGGAAGAGGAGGAGGAGGAGAAAGTTAAATCAATAAAATGTCTGATCCTGTGAGCATGTGGGATTTTCAAACGAGGCACAGAGTTCAGGAATGATAACGCAATGATCGAATATTTACCCATTATGCTTGAGGCACAGGGTTCGATCCCTGACACCTCAGTCAGTAAACAGACAAAGTGATATGGTATGTTGTGGGTCACACGACAAGACAGGACAGAAAGCTGAGTGGAACCCAGGCCCATCCTTCCTGACACCCGTGTTACACCCTCTCCAGTTGTAACCCAGGACAGGCCCCTAAAAGGAGATGATTTGCCAATCTCAGCCTTAGAGCCTAGTGGGGTCCCCACGCCTGCCCTGGAACTTGAATCCACACCTTCCATCCCACATCCAAACTGAGCTGGAGTTGTCCACACTATGTCTGTTCCTTCCCACACCAAGGCTGAGTCACCTTCAGGTGGCCACATACAGTGTCCTTGGTACCACTGATGCTCTGGCTACCACAGGTGAGAGGACATTTCTCCTTAAATGTCTTATCCTCCTGCCTCCATCTCCTGCATGCTGGATTACAGGTCCGTTGTATTCAGGTTAGTGAGTGCTTGGTCGCAAACCCAGGGCTTCATGTACGGGAGGCAAGCACGCTCTCAACTAGGCTAGATGCTAGCCCTTTTAATTAAGTAACTAAGGAACTAATCTCGGTTTGAGATGTAGTCAAGGGTGACCTTGAACTCCTGATCATCCTGTGGCCTCAGCTTCCTAAGTGCTGGGATCTCAGGTGTGAGCCACCACCTTCAACTTCTGTTTTCACTCCTAATTTGGTCTTGGCTGCCAAATCAAAGGAGCTTTGTAAGCCACAGCTGACTCTGCCCTCCCTCGCCTAGACCCTGCTGTCGTGGCTCTACAATGCCCATCATTGTCTGAGCACCACTGAACTTGGTATCCACGGCACTGCACAGCACAGCACGCCCCTGACCGTCACCCCTGTTTCTCCTCATTGCTCAATTCAGTTCTCAGGCAAACACAGGGTCAAATTCTGACTTCCCAACCTCCTGGCTGAGTAGCCACTAGGAGCAAATGCTTTAACAATAGTTCCCATTTTGGAGGTAGTCTTAGGACTCTTACATCAATCCTAATAAAACTCTCACCTCAGAGTCAAAAGTTCAAGGTCACCCTCAGCTACAAATCAAGTCTCAAGTCAACCTGAACTCCATGAAAACCTGTTTCAAAGAAACCAGGCAAGACGGAACTGGAGAGATGGCTCAGAGGTTAAGAGCACCTACTGTTCTTGCAGAGGATCCTGGGTTCAATTCCCAGCATCCACAGGGCAGCTCACAACCCTCTGTAACTCCAGTTCCAGGAGTTCTGATACCCTTCGGCATGAGACAGGTATTTGGTGCACAGACACCCATGCCATACAGGCAAACACTTATATACACAGAATATATGTTATAAATAAAAAAAGAGGAAGCTAGCCTAGGCATAGTAGCACACACCTTTAACCTTAGCATGAGAGAGAGAGGGAGAGAGAGAGACACAGACACACAGACACACACACACAGAGAAAGAGAAAGAGAAAGAGAGAGAGAGAGAGAGAGAGAGAGAGACAGACACACAGACACACACACACAGAGAAAGAGAGAGAGAGAGAGAGAGAGAGAGAGAGACAGACACACAGACACACACACACAGAGAAAGAGAGAGAGAATAATTCCTCCTGTAAGTTGTAATTACACATGTAATTACAACTTTCATTAATAAATAAACCTTAAGGGCTGGAGAGATGGCTCAGCGGTTAAGAGCACTGACTGCTCTTCCAGAGGTCCTGAGTTCAAATCCCAGCAACCACATGGTGGCTCACAACCATCTGTAATGAGATTGGATGCCCTATTCTGGTGTGTCTGAAGACAGCTACAGTGTATTCATAAATAAAATAAATAAATAAATCTTAAAAAAAAAAAAAAAACCTTAAAACGGTAACAGAAGCGCCACCTCTTTCCTCTCTTCCACGTTGTTCTCTCACCGTCCATTTCTCATCCTCCATGTCCCAGTTCACATGTCCTTCCTCCAAGTAGCCCTCCTTGGTCTAAACCTCTTCCCGGGCTTCCCTTCAAAGCCCAGAGAGCTCTCGCTATCCTGCAGAGGGTCCTGGGTTCAGTTCCCAGTATCCACGTGGCCATACACGTATCTCACCATACAGGTCCCACCTGTCCCTGCCTGGTGAGCCCAGCACTGCTCACGTTAGGCTCAGACTTAGAGGAGCCCTTGGCCAGCGAAGGGTAGTAAATCCCTACCCTTGCAGAGATCTAGAGCGTCACTCACGGAACATGGCGTCCATCCTGACCAAGCAGCTGATGAAGTTATCGAAATCCATGTTCCCACTCTCATCTGCATAACGCCGGATGATCATGTCGTAAAGATGCCCATTCAGGTGGAATCCTGGAGGAAAAAAAAAGGTTCGGCCTCAGGGCGCCCGAGCACAGGCCTTCTCAATTCCCAATATACTGGTGTGACTTTGTTCACCCCAACCCCTGCCCATCATAGCCCTGCCAGCTCACCTGCTGCCTCAAAGGCCCCTGGGAGTTCATGGCTACCAATGGTCCCTGATCGGTCAGCATCAAAGCGTTTGTATATAGCCTAAGGATAGAGAAGACATCAGTCGGACCCAGCATCTTGGAGCACGGGGACTCCGTGGCTTGGGGGTCCAGATCCTGGGAGCTTCAGAGGCTGTCACTTACCTGCCACTTTTTAATGTTGTTCCAGAGGTACTTGAACTCCTCAAAGCCCAGCTTGCCTGTGGTGTCACTCTAGCAAGAGGTTGTTAAGAACAAAGTGACAAAACACAGTGTGTGTGTATCTGTATGTGTGCGTGAATGCCAAAATGCTAATCTTCCATCCTTCCTTCCTTCTTTCCTTTCTTTCTTTCTTGGCTTTTTTGCTTGTTTTCAAGACAAGGTTTCTCTATGTAGCTCTGGGATGTCCTGGAACTCACTCTGTAGACCAGGCTGGTCTCCAACTCAGAGATCTGCCTGCCTCTGCCTCCCAAGTGCTGGGATTAACCATAATGCTAACTTTAAAAAATAAGTTTGGAAGGCTGGATAGTCTCGAGCACTTACTGTTCTTGCAAAGGACTTGGGTTTGTTTCCTACAAATCATGCAGCCCACAGCCACCTGGCATTCCATCTCCAGGGGACCCAGTGTCCTCAGGCCTCTGAGAACACATGCACGCACATGCAGATGAACATACATGCACGTGAATAAAAGTAAAATAAGCATGGTAGCACATGCCTATAACTCTGGTGCTTGAGAGGAAGATCAGGAATTTGGCTACACACTGACTTCAAGGCCAGCCTAGGCCTCCTGAAACCCATCTCAAGAATCCAAAAATACAGTACAGTGAAATAAAATAAATTGAGTGATTTTATTACACACACAAAACGCATATGCACGTCTACATGCAAACACACACGCACACACACACATGCACACAGTGTGATAACTAAACCCAGATGCTGTACTGTATGCACTGGGTACATGACAATAGACCTGGGATTCTGGGCTAACAGACAGCGCCCATTCACCTCTACAGGCATGTCACCTGAGGTGTGCTTCTGTTTGCTTGCTTGCTTGTTTGTTTAACAAAAGGTTTGGGCTGGGTATGTTGGCACACATCTTTAATCCCAATCTTAAAAATTAATCAAGAGGCAAAGGCAAGTAGACTCCTGTGAGTTCGAGACCAGCTTGGTCCACCCAGTGAAGGGAGGCCAGCCAGGTCTACAGAGTGAATTCCAGGGAAACCTGGTCTCAAAAAAAAAAAAAAAATCTATCAATCTATACTGTTTAAAAGTAAATACAGGGCCGGGCAGTGGTGGCGCACGCCTTTAATCCCAGCACTTGGGAGGCAGAGGCAGGCAGATTTCTGAGTTTGAGGCTGGCCTGGTCTACAGAGTGAGTTCCAGGACAGCCAGGGCTATTCAGAGAAACCCTGTCTCGACAAAACCAAAAAAAGTAAATACAGAAATAAAAGAAGCTTAGATTCTCAAACCGAAACTCCCAAGTCCAAATTCCTATCCTGCCATGTATTCTCCAAGTGACTGTTTCCGCTATCCAAGTCTCATCTAGCCCCAAGATTAGCTTTCAAGATCAGATATTCAAGTCAGGTGAATTCTGGGTGGTTTGGCCAGAGACAAAACCAGTGTCTCTCTGAGCATGTTTCCCTTCCTACTACATTAGCTTATCTAGCAAGGGATCTGTAAAGGTTGGCTCCACTAATCTAGGTAAAGTTCCAGCTGTGGTGGCTGATATCAGTTACTGTCGTGTAGGCAGGCCTGTGTCCTCAGATGGGAAGACTTCACCTTGGCTGTTCTCAACATACTCCCAGAAAACACCCTCTTCACCCAAGACATCCTCCAGATTGGCCCCAAAAGGATACATCCATAACAGCCACCATGCTGCGACAAGTGTCAATGCCAAAACCATCCGTTTTCAGATCCGGGTCTGTGGGGGTGGGGGTGGGGACAGGTTGAACGTCAGAGGTCAGAGATCAGCCCAGTCCGTAGGCCTCTAAACCTTCACCACACCCTGAACCCCGGTCACTCACGTCGGGTCACGACCTTGTTGAGGATATTCATGAGTTCTGTGGCGCTGACCTCCATGTCCTGATGGCAGAAGTTAAGCACAGTTCAAGGGAGATGGAAAGGGGTCTGGATATCATAAAACGGATGAGAACTTCCGGGTTGTCACAGTCAAGTGGCACAGTCAAGCGGCCACACAGGATACTTACATCTCCAGCCAGCTGGACAAAAAGTTTCCTGAACTGACGGACCTCCTCACTCTCGTTGGCTTCAATATTAGAGTAATGGCTACGTGGGGGCTGCAGAGAGAGGCGATCTCAGAACAGATATGGAGAGACATGTCTCTCTCCTCATACCCAAGAGTCCCAGGGAAAAGTCAGAAAGGGCTGGACAGTTTGAGGGCCAGGGAACCTGAAGTGAGTATAGCAAGTAGCTTAGCTGAGACCCAGGGCTTAGCTTAGAGGCCCCTCAAAAAGGACATTCTTAAAGGCAGAGGGATTTCCCAGGGAAGGAAGGAAGGGAGCCTTATAGGGTAGGAATGGGAAGATGATGCTGGCAACAGGCCTGGGGAGGAAGGGTCTCTAGGGCCACTTACCGGGGGCTCCGGGTTGTACTGCGCAGCAGCCTCGCTGAGGGAAGACAAGAGTGAGTTAGCGCATGGGGGCAGAGCTCCCAACGGGCGGCAGAACGGTCAGTCAACCCCTCACACTCCAGCTCTTCCCTTCCTTAAGGGGTCCCTCCTCCTCTGGTCTATCTCGTCCTCCTCACCCGGTCCAATCATCAACATCAACAGCATGGTGCGGCCCCTCCTCTCTCTCCATCAGGCCAACCCCTCCCACCTCCCAAGAGCCCACCCCACGGAAGAACCCACCAATCACAATGTCAGAAGCATCTTCGCCCCAATCAAAATTCCGAAACCCCACCGAACTTAACAGGGCCCGCCCCTTGAAGAACTCACTTCGGGGGGGGGGGGGTCTGTCTCCACCAGCTTCCCTAAGCCTCATTTTCCTCTGGTCGAGTCCTTGTGCAGGGTCTTACTCCTTTTGCTCTACCTCTCCCGCCCCTATCAGCCCCTACTTCTCCCAGAGGTCACTGCTGGGATCACTAAAGCTGATGAGGTGACAGCCACATGCTCTAACTCCAACAAGGATTTTTTTTTACCCACTAAACCAATCAACTCGCGACCCCACGCAACCCTCTCTGGATCATTTCTTCTCTGGGGGCTCTGATCTCTCATAAAACAGCAAGCTGCACCTCTATTAAACCTTAAGCTAGGGCTGGTGAGATGGCTCAGCGGTTAAGAACACTGACTGCTCTTCCAGAGGTCCTGAGTTCAATTCCCAGCAACCACATGGTGGCTCACAACCATCTGTAATGAGATCTGATGCCCTCTTCTGGCGTGTCTGAAGACAGCTACAGTGTACTCATAAACATAAAATAAATAAATAATTCTCTAAAAAAAAAAAAAAAAAAAACCTTAAGCTAGCCGGGAGGTGGTGGTGCCCGCCTTTAATCTCAGCACTTGGGAGGCAGAGGCAGGCGGATTTCTGAGTTCGAGGCCAGCCTGGTCTACAGAATGAGTTCCAGGACAGCCAGGGCTACACAGAGAAACCCTACACAGAGAAACCCTGTCTCGAAAAACCAAAAAACAAACAAAAAACCAAAAATAAAAAAACCCAAAAAGCTAAGGAGCACCCTCAGATCCACTGGCTCCGCCCCCAGTGAGGGCTGGACACAGTCCTATAGAATCGTATCTTCCCCAAGCACAGAAGAGGTTCCCCCCCCCGCAACCCCCATGAAACTGCGTCCCATTTGTTGACCCACAGAAGCAGGCTAACTAAACCTGTTACTAAAAAGCGACACCACCCTCGTTAGGATCGCCTTAGGGCCAGTTTTCCAGTCTAGATCAGCCCGGCCTAATTAGAATTCCCAGGTCGGAGTCTTAAGTGAGTTTATTACTTGGCCCACCCCGCCCCTTCAGGCCCCGCCTTACCTGATGGCGCTAATGACTCCGCCCAGGATGCGCATGGCGGTTCCACCGCCTCCGCCACCTCCTCCCAGTCCCATGCCGCCACCGCCGCCGCCACCGCCGCCCGCAGCTCCGCTGATCAGGCCTCCGAGCACATTCCCCAGGCCCCCGCCCAGACCCCCGCCTCCCCCGCCGCCACCGCCACCCTTCAAGAACGAATTCACCAAGAACATGATGGCAGCTGAGTCCTGTAAAGAAAAAGGGGTGGGTCAGGTAGTCGCCTTGCCAGGAGCCCAGCCCTTCCCGCAAAGGAAAAAAAAAAAAAAAGCAAGCATTTCCGGCAACTAGATTGGGGACGAAACCGAGGCCTCGGGATGGGGGCAGAGCCTCAGGCTAGGGGACCAGACAGGTGATAATAAGAAGGTGCGGAACTTCCTAGGGTCTAGAAGGTACCCTGGCCCAGGCTTGACTGCATATGTAAGCATCCTGAGGACAGGGGTGGCGCTCAACTGTGATCCCAGACTTTGAGAGGCTGAGGCTGGAGGATCAGTTCAAGGCCAGCCTCGGCTACAGCGCCTGCCTGGATTACCCCTGTCTTGAGGCAGCGGGAAAACAAAAGATTCTTCAAGCTGAGTAAGGTGTACCGGATGGATATGTCTCAGATCCAGGCCTTTCAGAACTGAGCTCAGGGTAGTGGTGACGACGGGCAGGTAGGGCGCCCCGGGGCTGAGTCCAGGAAGTTCCTGATGTGGATTAGGACATTCAGGTACTCTCGACAGAGGGACTACACTGTCACTACGGGATCTGTGGCTCCGGCCTAAAAGTATGGCTGTGTGCCCCGAAGATCCTGGATAACGGAGTTCTTCCCACCGCAAATGGGAACCAGGTTCTCGGATCGTGGGTCTAGACGCCCCAAATCTATGGGTGCCTCTCTGAGCTTTGAGCTTCTATTTTCGATCGTGAGATCCGGGATGGCAAGGAGTGCTCTGGAGGAGGATGACCAGCGTGTGACAGGCCCGGATGTTCGGATCTGACAACACGGGTCCTAGGACAACCCCCCCACCCCCCCAAGGGCTACGACTTTGGGGTCTCGCCAGATCTGCGGACTGCGGATCCCGGGTCTGCGGGGTGCACGGGTGCTGGACTGGAGTGTCCCGTCTCACTTACGGATCCGGAGGTCCGCGGTCTCGCTCGCCTGCTGCCGGGCCTCCCGCGGTGTCCGGTCCGAGAGGGCGGGGCCCGTGACTCAGGCAGCTACTCCGGGTTAGACCCTGCCCGCCACCCAGCCGTGTCCGCGCGGTCCTAGAGCCTCCATTCCAGCCTGCGCCTGCGCGGGAGGCCCCGCCCCACGTAGCGGGTCGCGTTTGCGTGTTTCTGCCTCGCTCATTCCTCCCCGGACACACACACACACACACACACACACACACACTCTCTCTCTCTCTCTCTCTCTCTCTCTCTCTCTCTCTCTCTCTCTCTGCTGGATAGTCAACCCTGTCCAGATTTAATAGCTATGCGTACGCATATACCATTCTAACGCCCAGGTACTGGAGCCTCCAGGAACTAGATGCAGGCTACCCGGTCACCGTTGCCGTATACAGTTGCAAAAAGGACTTCAGTTGCTATTGTCATTCGTTCATTCATTCGTTGTGCACTTTGAGGTAGAGGTTTGTTAAACATCCTAAGTTGACCTAAAGCCCTGGCGAACCGCGAACTCGAAGCAATCCTCCTGCTTCTCTTTCCCAAATGCTACATCTTTAGTTTCCCACCAGTTTGTGACACCCAGGTCTCTTTTTGACTTCTAGTCTGGTTGTCTGGCCGCTCCTAGGGGACTATATAAACCTCGGTTTGAGTCTTTATTACTCATCCCTGAAACAGTGACCTGGTGTCTCTGAGTAATGATTTCCTCATCTGTAAGGAGGGATAGCCAGGCGTGATGACACACCCGTAACACCAGCAGGTGGAGGTGAGGGCAGGAAGCCATTCTCAGTACATATCAAGTGTGTACCAACTTGGGCTACATGCGACCCTAGAGGACCTTAGACACGCGTTCCCCCGGGTAAGCCCCTATCAGAATTAAGTATTAACTATAGAGTAAACGGCAGCTCTTCTGTCAGTCCTGTGTCACCATATTGTCCCTCCGCTTGGAGCTCACCTGGATCCTTAGCTCGTTTACTCTTGCTCATCCTTAAGCAATATCGACAAATATCTGCCAGTCCCTAAGTACTCTGCACTCATCGGGTTGTGTGTCGTCATGGCAGGCCTGTGTGTAGATGCTACTATTGTTCCCATTGTGTATATAAGTAAACTGAGGTTAAACAGTCTGCCTTACCTGTTTAAAGAATCCCCAATGATTTAATATGATAACCAGTCGAATAACAAGATCTCAGCAGACAAGACTGTAATTGCACTAACGTCACCCAAGGGCTTGCTGGGACCAGGCCAGGTCGCTGCTGCTCAAGCCTGCATGTGTGGGAAGCTCTGAAAGGCGGGATCACAGAGGGTGGCGACCCAGGTCTAAGCCTTAGCGGATAAATCATTTGGTGATGACTAATGTGGATTCCCTCCCTGCCACCTGAGCAGGCTGACCTCGGGCTCACCTCTCTGGCATAAGTTCTGTCCTCTGCCTACAAATACTCCTGTGTTTGGATTTGACCGTCTGTGTCCTCCGCTTTGGATGGGGGCTCAGGCTCTCTCATTTGGGAAGACCTCTTTGTCCTCACATCCGCCCAAGGCTTGGTGAGGCTGCCAGCTTCACGCCCTCAGACCAACAGGAAACATGATGACGCATGCCCAGGGCTCAGAAGACTACAGCAGGTAAGCTACCGCACAGGGCCCTATCTCAAAACCACAATTTAAAAATGCTTCAGGATGCGTGTCATGGTGGCATATGTCTTTGATCCCAGCACTCTGGGGGCAGAGGCAGGCAGAACTCTGAATCTGAGGCCAGCTTAGTCTACACAGTGAGTTTCAGAGGACAGACAGGGCTACACATAGTAAGATCCTGTCTCAAACAACAAACAAACAAAAAAAGGTTCATGGTGCTTTGCTCAGGGGTGGCTCAGGGGTTAAGAATTCTGACTGCTCCTCCAGAGGACCCAGGTTCAATTCCCAGCACCCACATCAGCTCACAGCTGTCTCAAGTCCAGTTCTAGAGATCTAGCACCCTCTTCTGGCTCTACAGATGCTGGCACAAATGTGGTACAAAGACATGCATGCAAGCAAAGCCCACATACAAACAAAAATAAAACCCGTTTTTCACCGCACTCACTATCCGATGTGGTCACACTGCCTCGAATTCTGTCTCTCTGACTCCCAATTCTCAGCATCTGTGAGCTCTTAGGTATCGTCCCTCTGTCTATCCGACTTGTGCCATCGGGTACCTCCCTGAAGTACTTTTTAGTGATTTTGTCCCCCATGTATATTTTGTGAGGTGGTATCATATAGCCTAGGCTAGCCTCAATCGCTTTCTTTTTTTTTTTTTTTTTTTTTTTTTTTCGAGACAGGGTTTCTCTGTGTAGCCCTGGCTGTCCTGGAACTCACTCTGTAGACCAGGCTACATTTCAAACTCAGAAATCCACCTGCCTCTGCCTCCCAAGTGCTGGGATTAAAGTCATGCGCCACCACCGCCCGGCCAAGCCTCAATCTCACTGTTTAACAGAGATGGCTTTGAACTGATCTTCCTGCCTCCACCTGACAAGCCCTTGGGGTTACAGGAGTGTGCCTGGTCCCAAATGTCTTACATATCTCCAGGTCGCCAGCCCCCAAATCCTTACCTGCAACCTGGGCAAGACCCAGGACTCAGGGCTTCTCGGCCTTGCTTTTGCTTCCTGTTTACATTCTCTTAGGGATGCGGGCACGGGCTCCTGAGCCGTTGCCAGTACCCGCTTCTTGAACTTTTGCCTCCACCCGCTCCCTTTTCATTCACTTGTTTTTGTTTTTAGTCTAGTTTTTTTTTTTAAATTCTATTCCATGTTTACGCGTGTATATCTATACCTACCATGTGCGTGCTGGGGTTCAAACCTGCCTCCCCTGCAAGAATGGCAAGCGCTCTAACCACTGAGCCCTCTCTCCAGCTACGTGCTGTTTGCTCGCTTGCTTGCTTTTGTTTGTCTTTGGGACAAGCAAGGTCTTTCTGTGTGCCTGAGGCTGGCGTTGAACTTGTGGCAATCCTGTGTAGCCTCTCGGCTGCTCTGCTTACTTTACAATCACACTTCACAGGGCCCGACTGTCTGCCTCCACCCTGCCCCACTGCTCCATCCTGTCAGCAAATCTAACTGGCTCCTTCTGCAGACTCTCAGTGCTACCTCCCTCCCTGCTCACCGCCCCCCCCCATCTCCCACCCTCTGCCTCACACCCGTACCCCGCCCCTACCCTGCCGGCCTTAACCCCACCCCACCTCCAGCCATCACCAAAAGCTTTCTGCCTGACTCAGAGCTCTGTTCCTGCTACACCTCATTCCAGAAGAACCAAAACTCCCTCCCAAACCGGGCAGTGGTGGCGCACGCCTTTAATCCCAGCACTTGGGAGGCAGAGGCAGGCGGATTTCTGAGTTTGAGGCCAGCCTGGTCTACAGAGTGAGTTCCAGGACAGCCAGGGCTGCACAGAGAAACCCAGTCTCGAAAAACCAAAAAAAAAAAAAAAAAAAACCTCCCTCCTCAGGGAGGGCCGCTCAGTGGTAGAGCACAAGCCAGCACGAGTGAAGCCCCAGCACTTAAAAAAAAAAAAGATTTTCACTCAATCCACACAGTTCTTACTGATCTGTCCTTTTACCTCCCTGTCCCTCTCCGGCAGCACAAGGAGGCTAGGCGTCCTGGCTCCCTCCTTTAGTCCCAGGAGGCTGAGGCAGGCGCAGCTCTGTGAGCTCGAGGCTGGAAAAACTCCATAGGAGGCTCTGCCAGCAAGCTGTGTTGGGACATGGAACTCCATTCCAAGGCCTCTTCTGGCCGTCTCTTAGTGCTGCCTGTCAGTGAGGGAGGAGGGTCTTCTCAGATCTCTAATTAACCTCCATCACATACCACTTTTTTGGTTTTTTTTTTTTTTGGGTGTGGGGGCAGGGTTTCTCTGTGTAGTCCTGGCTGTCCTGGAACTCACTCTGTAGACCAGGCTGGCCTCGAACTCAGAAATCCGCCTGCCTCTGCCTCCCAAGTGCTGGGATTAAAGGGGTGCGCCACCACTGCCCGGCGCACATATCACTTTTTTTCCTTTTCTTTTATGAAACAAAGTCTCACTGTGTAGCCATGGCTGGCCCAGAACTTGATATATATATATAGAACTCATCGAGCTTCTCTGGCCTCTGCCTCTGGACTGCTGGGATTAAAGGAGTGTTCTACACCAGATCTCTCCACTCGGTTCTTTAATCCCAACACTTGGGAGGCAGAGAGATATCTGTATGAGTTGGAGGCCAGCCTAGTCTCTCTCACCTCCTTTTGAGATCTGGGGATTAAACTCAATTTGTCAGCCTGGCACCACTGAGCCATCTGGCTGGCCTCTTCCAAATGCAAATTTGTATTCTGCCCGGGTTTTTTTGCATGTAATATTAACCTGGAAAGAGCTGCTGTATTCACCACTCCTCCCTCACTGTGATTCCCCACCCACTTTTCTCCTGGAAGGTTTCCAATGCCTCTCTCGGTCCTTCACGCATAATAAACTAGACTGCAAGGCTCTTAGTTTGCCAGCGTCTCTGCCCACTTACTCCCCCTACTGTCTAGACATGGATGTTGCGGAGCCGTCTCGGATCTCACAGGCCAGGCTGCTGCCTTAGGAGTAGCAGGACCGTAGGTAGAAGCTATCTGGGTACTTGGTGGTTTAGCATCATCTCGAGTGCTTAAGCTTTGGCTGCTGTGGAAGAAAAAGGTAGAATCCTATTGTGTTGACTCGGCTATCATTCTGGGTTCTGTTTTTAGGGTTTACTTTATTATTATTATTTTAAAATTTTATGTGCATTGGCGTTTTGCCTGCATGGATGTCCAAGGTATCAGATCCCCTGGAACTGGAGTTACAGACAGTTGTGATCTGTCATGTGGATACTGGGAATTGAACCTGGGTCCTTTGAAAGAGCAGCCATTCCTCTTAACGGCTGAGCCATTTCTCCAGCCCCTAGGAGAAATTTCAAATCTTATCTACCCTATAATGTTCATTATATACACCGAAAACAATTTCCCACAGTCCTAAAAACATCATTTTCACAGTGTGTATAATATTCCATCATCGAAAAGCTAGCAGAAGTTTTTTTTCTTCCTTCATATTTATAATCCATATTTATTGAGTCCCGAGTAAACCCAGTGATAGGCAATGGAGATGCAGGAATGACCAATGCCCATTGTTCTAGCTTGCCTTCTGTTGCTGTGGTAAAGGCCAGTGACCAAAAGCATTGTGGGAAAGGAAGAGAGCGTTGGTTTGAGCTACAGGTTATCATTCATCTCGGCAATCCAAAGCAGGAACCTGGAGGCAGCAAGTGAAGCACAACCCTGGAGGACCACTGCTTCCTAGTATGCTCTCCAAGGCTCACTCAACCTGCTTTTCTATACAATTCTGAACCAACTACCTCCAAGGCTGAGCGCACTGGGCCCTCCTGTAAGAAGCTATACCCCCACAGACTTGCCTAAAGGCCAACCTGACAGAAACTTGTTCTCAACCAAGGGTCCCTCTTCCCAGATGTCCCTAGCTTGTGTCAAGGTGACAAGAAAACCTAGCCAGCACACCCTCGGAGGTTACACCCTCTGTGTAAGTGAACACGTAACAGACACAGACAACTAGTGTTGCAGCCCCTCCCTATCTTCAGAGCTAACATGTTCCAAATGTGCGGTAGAGATTTGCTATTGTGACCGGAGCTGGTAGGAACACGGTTTTCAAACAGCTAGGCATCGGGTGGGAGAACGGGGAATAAGAAATAAAGACGAGAAATAAAAAAGACAAAAAGCAATAGCTGTGACCAGGAGGTCTTGTATGAGTTGACGTTTATTAAGAAGTACAGCATTACATATAGTGTTTGCAGGGAGAAAACAGCCAAGGTCAGCAGACAACTAAGTCAGATGATGTTAGCAAAGAGAACACAGAGTACCTCAGATATCGCGGCCTAAGCAGATAATCACAACCCAGGGGGGAAACGTCCAGTACCCAGAAACTGCAACTTGGGTTCTACCCCTAGATCAGCTTTGGCAAGTCCCCTCCTGGACAAGGACACACAACTAAAGTTGCTTTTGTCTTTCCATCAGGGCCTCTGATAAAGTCTTGGGTCTTTGGCTTCCCACACTAACGAGTCACTAAAACTGATTCCCTTCGCGTTTAGACTACATTTCCCATCCTCCTTTGCAGCTGCGTAGAGCCTCAGAACCATGGCCAGTGTCATAGGAGCAGATACCTTATGTCCAACTTCCCGATTCTGATCTACCGCCACTGATAGGCAGATACTGAGATCAGCATGTGGTATAAATGAGATTTCTGGGATAAATAAGTAGAGAACGAACACAGCCAAAGCATAGAAAAGACATATTTGCGCCTTAAAGAAAACACTTGAGGTCTGGAGAGATGGCTCAGCTGTTAAGAGAGTCTGTAGTGATTCTGAGTTCATTCACAGCGACTACGTCATAGGGCTGTACCTCCTCTGAGTCTGACCCTCTCTTCTGGCCTCCATGGGCTCCTGCACTTACACAGTATGTAAATGAAAATTATAAGTGTGTCTCGGACCACCCCAGTCAGGTACGGGAGTCCCTGGGATAAGGGTCCTCGAAAGCTAGGTGGGTAAGGATTCGGCGGTGACAAACAAACACAGAGGCAGTTTGAATCTGAGTGTACTTTGCAGCTCTCAAGCAAGGGTTCTTATACATAGAAAAATCAAATATTACAGCTCCTAGGAGATGGACCATCAAAGCACAAGACTCATCCAAGCTTAACAACTCTAAAAAAGATACATTCAATAAATCACAAAGAGAACAGGTAACGTCATTATTATTATTTGACACAATAAAAATCATTCAAGAATTACAACTCTAAAAGGATATATTCAGCCGGGCGGTGGTGGCGCACGACTTTAATCCCAGCATTTAGGAGGCAGAGGCAGGTGGATTTCTGAGTTCGAGGCCAGCCTGGTCTACAGAGTGAGTTCCAGGACAGCCAGGGCTACACAGAGAAACCCTGTCTCGAAAAACAAAAAAACAAAAAACAACAACAAAAAAAAGGCTTTCTTTACCATATACCAAAGCCTTCCTCTGATGACACACATGTAGCCATATGAAATTTAATTGTTGGGAAAGTTTTATTTATCATAATGCTATTATGTAGCTTTGTAAATGATTATAAAGTAAAGCGTCAGTTTCCCCGGAGGCAAGGTCATGTTAGTGACACCATGTCAATGGATGATTTTTTTTTTTTTGAGACAGGGTTTCTCTATGTAGCCCTGGCTGTCCTGGAACTCACTCTGTAGACCAGGCTGGCCTCGAACTCAGAAATCCGCCTGCCTCTGCCTCCCAAGTGCTGGGATTAAAGGAGTGCCACACCACCGCCCGCCTCAATGGATGATTTCTTACCCATTTTCTTTGCTTAAGGGCATAGGCTATCAGGAACATGTTGTAAATAAGAAAAGGAATAAGAGAAACTAAACCGGATAAGTTGCTGTGAGAACTACGGCTCAATGTTTTGTTTCTGGCAAGAGTTCCACAACCGGTCCCAGGAGGCCTCCTTCTAGTGAAGTTTATCGCCTCAGTCTGTGGAACTTGTCACACACAGATTCTACTGGCGTTGGTGTGGCATACGTCTTTTAAAATGCTGAGTGTACACCTTTAATGCCAGTGCTAGGAAGGCAGAGAAGACAGGTAGATCTCTGTGAGTTGGAGGCCAGCCTGGTCTACATATAAAGTTCTGTGACAGCTAGAGCTACACAGTGAGATCCTGTCCCCAAAACAAACAACAATAACAGAAAATGATGATTTAATTTTTTTGTGGTTTTCTCAGCGGAGGGCTTCTTTGAAGAATAATTAGTCTGAACCAACTCAGTCAGCCTAATTTGAAAAAAAGGAGGGAGTTACTTTTCTTAAATTTAAAAAGAGAGAAAGAAAGAAACAAAGAAACAAAGAAGAAAAGAAAATCCTCAAAAAGCACCATTTTTTAAAAAGTTAAAGAAAAATAGAGGGAAAAAGAAAGACAGTGGTTTCATTTTGTTGTTTTGTGTTGGGTTGTGCTGTGGTTTTGTTCTCTCTCTCTCTCTCTCTCTCTCTCTCTCTCTCTCTCTCTCACTGTGGGGGGTGTGGATGTGGGTGTGGGGTATATGTGTGGCTGTGCATGGGTGGGTGGGTGTTTGAGAGAGGGTCTCACTTGTCTAAACTGTTCTCTGTAGCCCAGGCTGGGCAGGAACATGAACCACCCTATTTTTGTTGTAAATGGTATTTATTAACTCTATTAGTTCTTAATATGACCCGGCCAGTCCCCTCATAATCGAGTCAGAGTTCTATTGACTTATTTAATCAGCTTTAGCAACATTCCTGGTGATTATCCCTAAACTATTTTTCTACAGTAGACCGATTATTCCCAGTTCCCCCATTTCTTGCTGCTTGAGTCTCGCCTGGGCTGCTCTCCTCCCATCAGCCTGTTCCTAGGGTCCACTTCTGGCCTTGTGCTCATGAGACATCTGGCATCAAGGCAGCCTCCTCCTCTCTGTCTCCTTTCTCCTCCTACTTATGACAACGGTAACTCAAAGCCCATCTAACCTCTATTCTCACTTTTATTCAACCAGTCAGAGAAGACTGAGAAGCAAAGTTTATACGACATCATTTGCTGTACACATTTTCCACAAGATGTCCTCATCGTGGGCAGCCAGATCTTGGGGACCAGGACTTAGCATTTGAATACATAGCAGCATCAGGCCAATCCCCAACACTCGACTGCCTCTGCCTCCTGAGTGCCAGGAGCTAAGCTAGGTTACAGAAAGAATGTTCTGTGTCCAAGAGGGGCTGTTTTAATAACTTGACCGAAGCTGGTATGATAGGACAGGAAATGCCAGTACTTGGGAGACAGAAGCAGGAAGATAACAAATTCCAGTATGGACTGTTTCAAGAAATAAGAGAGAACCGGGCGTAGTGGCATATGCTTTTAGTCCCAGCACTCTAGAGGCAGAGGGGTGGATCTTTGCGAGTTCAAGGTCAGCCAGAGCTACACAATAAGACCCTGTCTCAAAATTAAAAAAAGAAAGAAGGAAAGAAAGAAAAAAGTTGGGGGTCTCTGTGGTCCTTTCTTGAGTCTGAGTTTTCGAATGAGCTCTTTAATCAATGGCACATAGGTGACAGTGTGAGGAGGTGACAGTGTGGAGGTGACAGTGCGGAGGTGACAGTGTGTGGAGGTGACAGTGAGGAGGTGACAGTAGGGAGGTGACAGTGTGTGGAGGTGACAGTGTGGAAGTGACAGTGAGGAGGTGACAGTGTGTGGAGGTGACAATGTGTGGAGCTGACAGTGTGGAGGTGACAGTGGGGAGGTGACAGTGTGTGGAGGTGACAGTGTGTGGAGGTGACAGTGTGTGGAGGTGACAGTGTGAGGAGGTGACAGTGAGGAGGTGACAGTGTGTGGAGGTGACAGTGAGGAGGTGACAGTGTGTTGAGGTGACAGTGTGGAGGTGACAGTGTGGAGGTGACAGTGAGGAGGTGACAGTGTG
>NW_021620508.1:985684-997242 GCF_004785775.1 Grammomys surdaster | reverse complement strand
GGTGACAGTGTGTGGAGCTGACAGTGGGGAGGTGACAGTGTGTGGAGGTGACAGTGTGAGGAGGTGACAGTGTGTGGAGGTGACAGTGTGAGGAGGTGACAGTGTGTGGAGGTGACAGTGAGGAGGTGACAGTGTGTGGAGGTGACAGTGTTTAGCTTCTGAAACTAGATAAAAAAAAATAGAACATCATGTTTCTGGCTCAGCGCACAGCTGTGGAGAAGGGGATTTCAAATCAAAAAGGCCATCTGCACAGAGGCTGCCTCTCTGAAAGGCCATGTGAGGTCTCTTTGTCATGGTCCCCACGGCCAAGCCAAGAGCCAGCATAACCTCAGCCAAGCTGGTGAGTCACTTGGCTATCCAACCCTGTCACGCTGACCATCAGAGAGAGGACAATGAAGAAAGGACCAAAGGATTGCTGGAGTAGGTAGAGATTCCCGTTTTGGGAGCCGGGGCCTCGGACATGCTAAATGACTGGTTTCTACTGCCCCAGCCCTTGGACGGTTCATCTTTAATTGTATTTACTTTGCGTGGTGTGTGGGTGTGCGTATGTGTGTGCATATTTTGAGATAGAGGGCCACTATACATATGTGGAAGTTCCAGGCCACAGGACAGCTCGCAAGAGTCATACCTCTAAGATGTAGTACTTAGAACAAGCACCTTTGCTCAGTTACTCACCTGCCTTTTGTTTATTTTGATACTGGGTCTTCTGTGTCCCAAACTGGCCTTGAACTCTCACAGGAGCTGAGGGTGACTGTGACCTCCAGATTCTCCTGTGACCACTTCCAAATACTGTTCCCTGGGTGCTGGGGATGGAATGCAGGCTTGTGCGTGCTAGCCAAGCACTCTGCCACTTGAACTACATTCCAGCCTTCCTTGAATGTAATTAAAACACACACACACACGCACACACACACACACAAAGCCTTATAAACAGGTCCTAATTCTAACTCTGAAATAATCAGATATGGAATATGTATCAGGACTGGGGCTTTGTGTGGCACCCAGGAAGCTGAGGCAGAACACAAGTCCAGCCTACCGGGCGTACCTAGATCTTGTCTCAAACAAAACAAAACACCAGACGGAGACAAGTGCATCTCTCTGGATTTGAGGTCAGGAAAGGTTACATAGTGAGACCCTGTCTCAAAAAGAAGGACAGAAAACAAACAAGTGGCTGGCTGTGGTGGCACAGCCTGAGCTGTGGGAGGTTTTTTTTTTTTTTTACCATGGGGAAAACAAACAAATGACTGTTCACCCCAAATAGGGTGTTGCCAGCAGATTAAAGTAGCAACGCCACTCAAGTCTAGCTCCATGGAGAAAGTAACTGATGGAAGGACTGTGGGCAGTGTCTTGAGTGCCTGGCCCACAGCTCTTCTTTTTAAAAACTATTTATTTGGGCTGGAGAGATGGCTCAGTGGTTAAGAGCACTGAGTTCAAGTCCCAGCAACCATGTGGTAGCTCACAACCATCTGTAATGGGATATGATGGCCTCTTCTGGTGTGTCTGAAGACAGTGACAGTGTACTCACATACATTTTAGATAGATAGATAGATAGATAGATAGATAGATAGATAGATAGATAGTTTAAAACCTACTTATTATTATTGGGGGCATGTACAAATGAACGTCAGAAGGCTCTGTGGAATCAGTTTTCTTCTACCTTTATGTGGGTCACAAGGATTGAACTCAGGTCCTTATGCTTGGCGGCAAGCACTGTTAACTACTGAGCATTCTTACCAGCCAGGTTTATATTTTCTCTCAATCTGTCTGTCCCCTGTCTCCTTTTCTGCTGAAGATCAAACCCAGGGACTTCATGCCTAACTCACCCTCTTTTTAAAGACAAGTCTCCATATGTACTCCAGATGGACTGCAACCTTCCAGTTATCCTGCCTCAGTCTCTCGAGTGCTGAGACTGCAGGCACAGGCCACCAAGGTCCCATCTTCTTAATAACCTGTCTTAAATGTTATTTTATATGTATGGTCATTTTGCCTGTGTGTTTGTCTTTGTATCATGTTTGTCCACGTCGACTTGGAGGCCAGAGGAGGACCTTGGCTCCCCTGTAACTAGAGATAACGTGAGCTGCCACCTGGGTGCTGGACACGGAAGGCCGAGTCCTCTGGAAGAGCAGTCAGTGCTCTTTACCATTCGCTATTTCTCCAGGCCCAGTCAGTATCAGATAGTGACATCACAGAGACAACGGAAGCCGGAACCTCTGTACCTTAAAGAAACAAAGTTACAAAGCCCGGAGTTACAAAAGTCTGAAACTTCAGCACTTGCTGTAAGGTCAAGGGCAGCCTGAACTAGAGGAAAACTTGTCTCCCAAGAAGGGATAAGGAGGCAAAGTGTGGAATGTGCTTCTGGAAGAATTCAACACTACTCATAAAATAGTATTTACTCCAAGGTACCATTACTCCAGAATACTATTGTTCACCCCCAAGTTGGATTTTGCTACAGCCTTTCAATCTATTTACAGAAGACTAATTGGAAACTGAAGAACATCTCGGGGCTGGTGTGATAGCTCAGTGGTCAAGGTCACTTGCGGCCACCTGAGCTCCATCCGCAGTAACCATAGTTCCTGGTATCCAGAGAGGAAGGAGAGAACTGAGTCCTGCCAGTTGCCCTTTGACCTCTATAGAATCACCCCGGAGCATACACAAAAGAAATGAATGCTAAAAGAAACGTTTTTTTAAAAGGACATATTGAAAGGCATCAAGAGATACAACTGGCTAAACAAGACTGTGGGAAATCCCAGAATGAACTGGAGGCAGACTATCGAAAAATACTTGAAAGCTATCTGGATGCAGCGTTTGAAGGAGGGGCCTTAGACGTTGATTTGTATAAATCAGCGGGGGATGGGAGTAGGAGAGACAACCAGACAATTTTGAATACTGACCGAATATTAAATAATACCTTAAACTTAATGCCACTTCTTTAAAGATTTAATAGAAACGCCTATCTTTTAAAGAACCATACAAAAACATTTCTGGATGAGAAGTTACACTGCCCAAGAGAGACAGGCGTGGTTTCGGTTTCTATGCCGATAGAGAATCCCAGCATTTGGGAAACTGAAGCTGGATCAGCACTAGTGTACAGTTAGTGGCAGACCAGCCACAGCTACATAGCAAGATCCTGTCTCCAAAAAACCAAGTAAACGACTCTATTAAGCAAGACAACAGATGCATAATAAACAAAGCAAGATGGCCATGTGATGACAATTAATGAAACTGAATCAGGCATGGCTTGAGGGTACAGGCCTGTAGTCAGAATACTTTACACTGGCTGGAGTTCAGGCTAGCCTGGGATACTCAGTGACAGGGTTTTCAAAACCAGTGCCTGCCCAGTACCGCCAACCTCACAGTGGCCCGCCAAAACATCCCACTACACAATTCCCGGTACAGAAGGGACTGGGTGGGAGTGTGGGGTGGGAAGGGCCTGGGATGATGACTATCTCCACTTGGGGATTAGAAGGAAGAAGCTGAGATGTCGCAATGCTTTCTGGGAAATGAAGTCCTTTTCATTTGTGGGCAGCGTTGTCCTGCAGCCGGACTTGGGCTCAGCGACTGCGCGGCACGCTGCGCCCCCTGGTGGAAGCCGTGCGGTTATGGTCCAGGCTAGGGTCATAGAGATGAAGGAAGAGGTTAGTTGTAGGAGAAATCTTTTCTGGAAAGAGTAGATAAACCGGACAAGAGCGTTAGGGGATGAAAGGGTGATGTGAGAAAAGTAGGCGCAAGGCTGCTTCGAGGGCTGCATGAACCAGAGCGGTCTATTCAGGCTGTATATAATACATCATAGCATTTCTAGCTAATAATGAACAAGCATTTCTATGGGTCCGTTGCCTCACTAGCAACTATTCGTGTGCGTGCACGCGCGCCCTGCTTCCTAGGAATGAGGCTGCAGCCCGCTCGTCAGAATAACCAGCGCTGGATTTGAAACTGGGCTGCCAGGCGTCAAAATCTGCACTCTCCCTCACTAACGCTCATTGAATATACCTCTTTTAACTAGTTAGTTATCCCAAGCATGTGATTGGCACAAACAAACAAACACACCTCATTATAAGTGTGTGAGTCTGTAAGCCAAAAATTTAGCTCAGCTTTGAACCAAAGGCTACATTCAGTCAGTGTGTTTTGCTGATACCAGTTAGGTTTCTGGGCATCGGGAATTATCAGTGGGGCCTTGAGGCTCAGAAAGATTCATCCCCTTTGTAAAGGCCACTCCTATTCAAATGTGACCCCATTCCTTCGCTGATGACACCCCTGACAGATTTGGCTATTTAACCTCATTGTCACCGGCTGCCAGCTTTGCTTACCCAGAGAACTTCAGATCCGGTTATGTTATTGACAATGGAATATTATGGGAGAGGTGGCTCAGGGATTAAGAGCTGTTCTGTGACAGACTTTTCCTGGGATGATGTGAAGAAACTCACCCAGATAGGGAGCGCACGATGGACCAACATACAAATACCACCAAAGTCCAACTTGGCGAAGCGATGAGTTTTATTGGGTTACTTATAAGAATATAGATGAGGCGTTACTTACAAGGAGCAGAAATGATTCAAAGACAGACGCAACACCAAAGCCCACTTTAGCATATGTGACTGCTCACAAAAGCTGAGAACCTGCAGCACATAGCACAGCCTGCAAGAACTCAACAGGTTGGGGAACTTTCTTTCCGGATGGCTCAGTAGGACTGAGCCTCTTCCAGACAGCCAGGATGGTTTCTGCTTTCTGCAGGAGGCTTGGCTTGTCTGAGAGTGACAAGCAGCAGACTTTCCACCTTATATACTCGGGAGGAGCCTAATGAATCAGGTCAGTTTCAGGGACTTCCGGAAGGTATTTTGAATTGTTTTCTTTTTGTCTCAATGAGCTCCCCTGGAGGGTGCAATGTTTCAATCTCGCAGGAAGCTGCTCCATAAGAACACTTGCTGGTCTTGCAAAGGACCAGGTTATGTTCCCAACACCAGCACGAAGGCTCACAACCATCTGTAACTCAGTTCCAGGGGATCCACTGTCCTTTTCCGATCTCTGTGGGCATCAGGCACACACATGGGAAACATACATACACACAAGCAAAACGTCCATCCATACACATAAAATAAAATATTTTTTTTAAATAGAATACTACATTTAAGAACCAGGCTCAGCAGGAAGTGGTGGTTCATGCGTTTTAATCCAACACTTGGGAGGCGGAGGCGGAGGAGGAGGCGGATGAATCTCTGTGAGCTCTGTGGCAGCCTGGGCTACAGAGTGAGCTAGGGCTCATAGACCTGCAAAACTCATAGCTAGGAATATATGTAGATGATAGATAGATAGATAGACGGATGGATGGATGGATGGATGGATGGATGGATGGATGGATAGATAATCTTACCCAACCCCATCCCCCAAGAAAGAGCTGGACTCAGTGGTATAGGCCAGTAGTTGCAAAATTTGGTCAGAGGGTAAGGCAAGAAAATTAGGAGTTTAAGATCTGCCTTGGCATCCTTAAAGTAATAAGTTAACTCACATAATACTCATAGAATAATAAAAAGTATTAGTGGAACCAGGTGGTGGTGGTCCATGCCTTTAATCCCAGCACTTGGGAGGCAGAGGCAGGCGGATTTCTGAGTTCGATGCCAGCCTGGTCTACAGAGTGAGTTCCAGGACAGCCAGGGCTGCACAGCCCTGTCTCGAAAAACTAAAAAAAAAAAAAAAAAAAAAAAAAAAGTAGGGGCTGGAGAGACATCTCAGCAGCCAAGAGCACTTATGAGTCTTGTAGAGATCTGGGTTTGGTTGCCACTGCCCATAGCCTAGTACCAGGGGATTGGATATCTGTAGCCTCCACGATGGCTCCTGGATGAGCTATCTTGCTGAACTGTGGTCGGCATGTGTTACAGTCCGGATCCTATGTGTCCCCCAAAGGCTCAGTCACAGTCTGTGCTGTTATGACAGACAGTGGAACCTCTGAATGGACAAGAGGGCACAGTGGTCCATGCTTGCAAGGGATGGTGGGATCCAGGCCCCTTTCTCTGTTTCCCCGGCGACTCTGAGTGAGAGGTGGTGCAGCATTGCCACAGGCTCCTTTTGGTGTGGTATTGTATCGGCACAGGCTGGGATAATAAGAATAATGAAGCTCGCCGGGCAGTGATGGCGCACGCCTTTAATCTCAACACTTGGGAGGCAGGAGCAGGCGGATTTCTGAGTTCGAGAGTTCGAGGCTAGCCTGGTCTACAGAGTGAGTTCCAGGACAGCCAGGGCTACACAGAGAAACCCTGTCTCAAAAAACCAACCCCCCCGCCCAAAAAAAAGAATAATGAAGCTCACATAAGCACAAGTGGAAAGGCCTGCAACCGGGAGCCTTTCCCCAGTTGCCCTATTTGTGATGTGTCAGGTCTAGGGCCTCATGAACACTCAGCAACTCTGCGTCTCTGAGCCGCGCACAGCCTCCTTTCCTCTGTGTGTTGTCTCAGGTAAGGCGGAGGGCTAAAGTGCTTGCTTTGCATGTCCACTGATCGTCAGGAAAGGGGAGAGGGGTCTCCAGGGCAAGCTGGCTATCAGCGAGCTCTGGGTTTGATTGAGAGGCCTGCTTGCACGCCGGAGGGAGGACGAGTAACCAGAGAAATTCCCAACATTAACCTCAGATCTCCACATGCATGCCCATATACACAGATGCACACATACCCACGTGTGTCCACACATGCAAGTATGCCTACATAATGAACAACACACACACAAATGGAAAAAAAAGTATCTCAGTATTTGTCACAACAGGAAGCTGACAAATTGGCTGGTAGGAAAGATGGGCGATCCTCTCGCTTGAGTTGAGGGCAGAGGGGGTGCGAGTGGAGGTGGGTGTGGGGCGTGGGTGGCACCATGTTCTCGGCATGGATTTCTTGTAATTTATTTTTTAAGATTTGTTTACTTTATGAATACACTGCAGCTGTCTTCAGACACACCAGACTAGGGCATCCAATCTCATTACGGATGGTTGTGAGCCACCATGTGGCCGCTGGGATTTGAACTCAGGACCTCTGGAAGAGCAATCAGTGCTCTTAACCGCTGAGCCATCTCTCCAGCCTCTCTTGTAATGTTTGATGGCACTCAGTATGTGCAGATCTGCCGGCAGTTTCTGCATGCAGTGTCTCCTGTCTGTTTGGGGCTGCCCTGACTTTTTCACGGGTTGAGTGTCCTATCAAAGTGAGCCCGTGCGCTTTGCGGTAGAATGGGTAACGCCGGCTGTGTGCCCAAGGAGCCACAGCTCGCAGGCGCTTCTCATTTCCTGCTTACCGTAGCTGCTCTCGATGTTACTGCTTCCCCCTCCTTCAGAAGTTGTAATTAAGCAATTACAACAATTACACCACTTTCCAAAAAAGTCATTCTACTAAGAATCCCTAATGAGGGTTATTATTTTACAGGCAGGTCCATGCCTCGTGACTCACACTCCATGAACACACGGGCTGCACAGACATCCCACACCTGAGGACACAACGTTCTCTGCCAGGTGGTGTAAGGGTAGTTATCTGCTTCCTGTAGATACTTTAGTTACTTATTTTTCTCTACTTGCGATGGAACCTTATGTTAGGCAAATACTCTGCCGTTGAGCAATATTCCAAATTCCAAATATTCCAAATATTCCTTTTACTTTAGGAAGAGAAGGGAGGATGGCAGGCTGGGGCCGCAGGATCCTGTTGGAGGTTAGGTGGTTAGGTTTTGGTCATTCTATTGGGTGAAGCACACTTGTCATTATAAAGGGGTTGGTTACAAGTTATTAAATGGTCTTGATCAGGGGGAAACAAGGCACAGAAATTTATACTCAAGGGTTTCCCTCTTTCCTTTCCTCTATCCTTTTTTCTTATGTAGGGGAGAGGGGTTGAAAAGAAAAAGGGGGAATATAGGAATATTATATGAATAATAGAAAAAGGGGGTTGATTATTGAATCTATTCTTAATCCAAAATTTTATAACCAATAACCTTACATTGGTATAGATCTTTGTATATTGATACATATTAAGGTTATGGGTTTTTTTGTTGTTTTTGTTTTTTTTTTGTTTTTTTGTTTTTTTTTTTGAGACAGGGTTTCTCTGTAGCCCTGGCTGGCCTGGAAGACCAGACTGGCCTTGAACTCAGAAATCCACCTGCCTCTCCCTCCCAAGAGCTGGGACTAAAGGCGTGAGCCACCACCGCCCGGCTAAGGTTATGTATCCATCCTTTCAACTCTTACTTGAGATATTGTTCCTAGATGATTCTTAATGTGATGTAAAGTTCTAGTTCTTTTTAGAGCTGCTAGTACAAACTGTTCAGGGTAATCAAGAAATCTAAATTAATAGTCAAACTCATGATGTCAGATACTAGTCTAGTTTATTACAAAATATGCTTTCTCTGTTGAACAGATAGTAAATAGCCCAAAATGAAGTTTGTTTATTCAGATGTACTATAAATAGATGGTCTCCAAAAACCTCAGAAACTTACAGAATATAACATTTAAAGATGATTTTTAAAAATCTTTTTGTTTGTTTGTTTTGTTTGTTTTTGTTTTGTTTTTTCGAGACAGGGTTTCTCTGTGTAGCCCTGGCTGTCCTGGATCTCACTCTGTAGACCAGGCTGGCCTTGAACTCAGAAATCCGCCTGCCTCTGCTTCTCAAGTGCTGGGATTAAAGATGATTTTTTTAAAAAAATTAATTTAAGTCTTTTTTGGACAATAAGACAGGTCTGCTCCTCACAGCATCCCGATTTTTACCTCAAAGAAAACGATGAGCATTGAAGAATCTCCTTATGGAGTCTGCTTCAACGGTGGCAAGCTGCCACTGGGCACAAACTGCCTTGCTTCAACTGCAGACAGAATGTCCAAAATGGACAAACATGGATGTAAGGAAGTTGGCTCCCTTGCAAGGACAGGGTAGGCTAGCCCTTCATAATTCCTGCTCCACAAAAATGCCCTTCAGACTCTGGGCCAGAAGGCAGAAGATAGATGTTCCGACATTGTAGAGACCATTCTGGGGATTTCTATAGCTCTGGAAGCTGCACCCTGCACTTCCTGCACACTCAGCAATGTTTATTCCTTCTCAGGTCTCTGATAGGGTTGAACACTAGAGAGTTATAGTCCCACAATTAAGCCTAAGTTGTTTAGGATTTAAGAAGATGTTTTTAGGTCTAAGAAAATGTTTTCAAGTTGGTAATGCAAATTATGATAGAAAATGTTTTAGGTACAAAACTCGGAACTCACCAAGATAGCATAGATGAGTTAATTTTTTCTGTTTTTTTGAGACAGGGTTTCTCTGTGTAGCCCTGGCTGTCCTGGAACTCAATTTGTAGACCAGGCTGGCCTTGAACTCAGAAATCCGACTGTGTCTGCCTCCCAAGTTCCCAAGTGCTGGGAGTAAAGGTGTGTGCCACCACTGCCCGGTGTGACTGTAAATCTTAATAGTTTTCATAATTGTTCTTACTGTATGTTGCTTATTATTGTAAGAGAGTCTTTTTATTTAGATGAAAAGGGGGAGGTGTTAGGGGGTTTGTCTGGCACTATGTATTCAAATGCTAAATACTGCCCTCCCCACCCCCCAAGGAACAGATTTTCACATATACCAAATGCTGCTATGTAAACTTTGCTTGCCTACCTTCTCTGACTGGTTAAATAAAAGAGGCTGACAGCTGATTACTGGGGAGAATAGAGGTAGGCGGGGTTTAGGTTACCTGGCTGGGAGTCAAGGGTAGGGAAGGACAGGACAGCTGCTCTTCCAGAGGCCCTGGGTTAAATCCTCACATGGAGGCTCACAATTGGAACTACAGTTGGGGGGCGGGGGGAGGAGGAGGTTTCTAAAACCCTCTTCTGGCCTCTGTGGGTACTGCATGCAAACAAAATCCCTAAATACAAGTGTTGGGGGTTGGCCCGGTACTGCTATGTTTTCAAATGCTAAATTCTGTACCCCAACATCTGGCTGCCCCAGATGAGAAAATCCTCACATATACCAAGTTTACCAAGTAAACCCTGCTCCCCAGTGTAAAGTTAATTGGTTAATAAGAGGGGTAGAGCCTGTGATTAGGCAATAGGGAGAGAGAAGCGGGCCTTGAGGATCCAGTGAGGAGTCTCAGGAGAGAGCAGAGAGGAAGAAAGGAGACCAAGACAGGAGGAGGCCGCCATGAGAGGACATGGACCATGAGCATGTGGCCAGGAGAAACAGCAAGTCACAAGGGACCTACAGCCGGGATGTAAGTTAGGACAGCTCAAAACCTGCTCAATCTAGTCTGAGAGCCCGTAGATAAAATACCAGGACTGCGTGTAATCTGTATGGGCTAACTACAATATGTAATTCATTTTACAAACAAGTCTTAAGTAGCAGTATCCCTCAGGTCAGGGCCTGCTGCAGATCTCACCAGCATCCCTCCTTTCTCTAGGGCAGCTCCTTTGACAGCCAAGTACACAGCAGCCTAGAGCTGAGGGCTGGCTCTCCCTACTCCTACAGAGTGAGGAAATTCCAGGACCCCCCAAACAAACAAACAAACAAACAAACCAAAACAGAGGCAAAGGGCTGGAGAGATGGCTCAGCAGGTGAGAACACTGACTCCTCTTCCAGAGGTCGTGAGTTCAAATCCCAGCAACCACATGGTGGCTCACAACCATCTGTAATGGGATCTGATGCCCTCTTCTGGTGTCTGAAGACAGCTACAGTGTACTCATATGCACTAAATAAATAAATCTTTAAAAGAAAACAAACAGAAGGAATTGAAATTGAGCTTTCATCTTACTTAAGTCTGTATTATTGTGGGATGTTACAGCAGCAGAATGTTTAATTATTAATTATTATTTTGTATTTATTTATAAATTTCTTTTTTACATCAAAGGAGTGTGCCACCACTGCCTGGCGCTAGAATATTTAATTCTCTAAGAAATTTATATGGGTATGCGTGCTGTGTGCGCTGAAGTCACACCTTCATGAGGTGCCCGAGGTGAGTGCTGGAATGGACTCTGGTCCCCTGCTGCAGCAGCAAACTCATAACCATGGGGTCACCTCCCAGTGCTCAGGTGCTTAAGACACAAAGCCACCTCTGGGGTCTCCCTCCCTCCCTTCCTCTCTCCCTCTGATACAGGGTCATTTTATATATATCTTACATCTTGTTCTCTCAGAACTCACAGGGATCCACCTGCCTCTGCCTCCCAGTGCCGGGTATGTGTTGGGATGAGTGCCTCCACACCCCACTGTGAGTCCTTAAAACACAATCTTCCTGGAATCAAGAGACTTCCACAACGTTCTGTATTCTCCTTAATTTAATGCACAAATCTCAGAGGAAAAGGGTCACAGGCAATCAGAGGGGCTGTGTCAGGAGCAGGGCCGGAAGGGGCGAGGCCCCCTGTCCGCCACTGTCACATCTCGTCCAACCCGTAGTCTTCCTCTGGGAAATCTCCCACGGTGACAGCCGATGGCTTCACAAAGGCACCGTACTTGGCCTGGCATTCAAAGTAGCGTTTCCCGTTCACACTGTGGGCAAGACGGAGGCAGTGGTGAGGGGAGGCCTCCCGCCCGAGCGCCAGTGTGCGCGGGCTCAGCCAGCGGCACATCAGCCAGCGGCACATCAGCCAGCGGCACATC
>NW_021620508.1:975530-985674 GCF_004785775.1 Grammomys surdaster | reverse complement strand
TCAGCCAGCGGCACATCAGCCAGCGGCACATCAGCCAGCGGCACATCAGCCAGCGGCACATCAGCCAGCGGCACATCAGCCAGCGGCACATCAGCCAGCGCACAGGCGGACTTCCACGTACACGCGCGCGCAGGCGACTCAGCGCAATACGTTACCTGCCGTCGTTTTTTCCTAAAGGCTCATCGTACCGGACACCAACCCAGTAGCCTGGCTTGAAATCCGTGAGTCCTGTCCGGGAGAGAAATCTCACTGAAAGCCCCTGCATTTTCTAGGGAAGTGGAAAAGCTGTCATGAAGACAAACCCTTCTACCTCCATTGCTTATACGCCTCCTTCCAGACAAAGACAGTGTGGAGGCCTGGGTAACTGTTTCCTGTCCCGCCCGCCACTTTGCCACTTTGTGCTGTTGCTATACTATAAGGACCCGTTCTCGTGTGCCTGACTGCTGTCACCTGGATGTTATCCGCTTTGGTGTCCTTGGAAACCAATCACAGCAGGAGTCAGAACTGCTTTGTACAGTTAGCCACACTAAGCTTGGACCCAAACCAACCCCTGAGCAGCACTTCCCGCACCTGCGTGTGAGCTTTCATGGTATTTGCTTTTATTAGCTGCCCCTGGGACGAACTCCAACATAAGAGAGACAGGTGTAGGAGAGACCTGCACCAATATAAGAAGCTATCTGGAATAAGACTTCCATTTTGAGTAGGGGGCGAATAAAGTTTAACGTCTCAAGATCTCCCTGGGAACTGACATCCTACTTGGCAGAAAGCCATGTAACTGACATCCTTTTTTTTTTGTTTTTCGAGACAGGGTTTCTCTGTGTAGCCCCGGCTGTCCTGGAACTCACTCTGTAGACCAGGCTGGCCTCAAACTCAGAAATCCGCCTGCCTCTGCCTCCCAAGTGCTGGGATTAAAGGCGTGCGCCACCACCGCCCGGCAATAACTGACATCCTAACTGGCAAGTTAAGACATGAATGTTAGGCAAGGCACATCCCCCACTACAGTTGAGTACCCCAACCACTGGGAACAGGATAAGTACACAACAAAGACATGTTCCTAAGGGAGTCCCATGTCCCTAAGTCCTCATTAACTTGGCACAGTTGTTTGTGGATTTTAGGCCCTGTATGATTTTAACTCGATCACGGCTCGGCTCCGAGTCTGTTCCGTGGCCCTGATTGATCAGCCTTGGTTTGTAGTATTCAATAAACTAACTGAGATTGGAGTTCAATTTGTGCGGCAAGTCCCAAACCCCAAGAGATGGTAGCCACTTCCTGCGTCTGCCCCATTGATTCAGGACCCCACCCAGAGCAGGGCAGCACTGCCGCACTGCCACAGAGAAAGGCTTATGTGGCAATGTGGCCACAGATAAACCAGATCTGCCATCAGTTTAACACTGAGATGGTTAGCCTCTGGAGGGGTCAGAGCCATGTTTAAGCTTCCCTGCAGGGGATGTTCCCAGGGCAACCTAGCAAACTCACATCCAACAACAACAAAGGTCAGCCCCGCTGAGACATGGATAGTTCATGCCTATAAGGCTAAGGTGTGGGCTGGCCGGGGGGTTGGGACGGGACACCTTTGATCCCACCAATTGTGTCCCAGGTGCAGGAGGATCACAGCTAGTGAGGTCGGCCATGGCTATATAGACTGTCTTAAAAACATAAGGTCTGGAAAGAACAGGAAACAGGCCTGAGCTGGAAGACTTGGGTAAAGGTCTGTGAGATATCCTGCCCCCGCCCTCTCCTCTGCTGAATACCACCTCCTCCATGATGCTCTGCCCACGTGCACGAAGCGGAATGGCTATGCTCTGACATCTGGAACCGTGAGCCAAAAGTCATCTTCCCTTAACTTCTATCAAGTTTCCAGTCACAGTGACAAAAAGACACGTACCTACATACATGACAGTGCCCCTGCGAAGGGACTGGCCAGGTGCCCGCACCTCACAGCGGCTCCCCACAGAGATGGCACTGGCTTGGGCCTTCTCCTCGCTGAGACGCTGGGCAGCCGCTGCCTCATGCTGGGCCCGGAGCTCTTCATTGTACGGGCCTAACTTGCTGCGTTTCATGAAGGATCGAACTGTGTCTGTGGGAGGGGGGGCGGGGTCAAGCCAGACCTTCAGACCACGTTCCTCCCATGAGGGGCTGACAGTCTCGAAGGGACTCTATTCTGGGTGCCCGAGCTATCACCAGCCACCCTCAAGCCTCTCACCATGGCTTTGGCCCCGTTTCTTTGTATCTTGTAGCAATTCAGAACTGAAGGGATGCTGCCTGCCACCAGCCCCTCACTTGGTACTACGTCTCCACACAGTCTCTGGCCAACCCACTCTGACCGCTCCTCAGATAACCAGCTCTAAGTGCCACACTGCCCTGGACATGTCCTCCTTGCCTGGTCCAATGCCCTTTTACCACGACTACTCAAAGCCCCTTCCTTCAAAGCCCCTATCTGCCTGCCTGACCCCCAGGCCCCTCCTCTCCCAGTCAGTATCTGTGCCCGCCCTCAACCCCACCTCACCCTCTTCTACCCTCCAAGCCCTGTCCCCACCACCTAGCCTGTGATGGCCCACTCTGTCTGCCTCACAAGCCCCTCCCAGCCCCGCCCATGCATGTACTCTGCCTCCGTTCGTAAGCTTCTGGTGAGATCTCGTATTTCTCCACTTTGGACACGTCCTCATATTCTCCAAGCCGGACGCCACTGTGGTCAATGACCTGTGGTCAGAGGAGAGAGGTCAGCGGGGACCAGGGTCAGGTTGGGGAGACATGGGAACAGACAGGGGTCACTTCCCTTTCCCACCCCATCTTTGCCTTTGGAGACGGCATCGGCCCCAGATGTGTGCCACACGCTGGTATCAACACCACTGATGTGCCCATGCCTGTGAAACCAGCTGCAGAGCTCAAGTCGGGATCCTGTGATGCTCCTGGGCTGAACCCAACCTCCAGAACCAGGATCACCTGGGTCACGGCAGCCTTTCTGGTCCCCCTGTTCTACATGCCCTCTGACTTCTCACCCACATCCTGAGGGTGCCAGCGAATACCTGAGGCACAGCAGACCCCTCCTGGCTCAGAGCCCTTCCAGGTCCCAGTCCTTCGCCAACAGCTCCCGGCACTTGCTGTGCTGCCTCCCACTTGAACATTTTCACAGACCATTCCCTCTCCTACCTCTTCTACGAACCCTCTTCTTGAGGTGCTCACAAAGCTAGCACTCCAGGAAATGCTCGCCGATCTCACTGCACAGGGATGCCAAGCTCTCCTGCACCACCCTCATCCCCAGATTTTTCCTATCTGGTTCTACGACCGTTTAGCTAACACTACCACACACACTGGGTAGGGCTAACCCCAGGCCTTCTGCAGCATGGCGTCCAACTATACCTAACACAGGCATTTGAAGAACCAGTAACAGAATAAATGAAAGACAGAGAAAGAACCAGTTCTCTGGGTCAGACTTCTGGAGTCAAGGCAGACCCAGGCCAAAACTGTGCCAAGAGTTCATCTTTTTTTTTTTTTGGTTTTGGTTTTTTGAGACAGGGTTTCTCTGTGTAGCCTGGGTTGCCTCCCAAGTGCTGGGATTAAAGGCGTGCGCCATCACTGCCCGGCTAAAATTATTGTGTGTATATTAGTGCTCTATCTGCATGTACAGCTGCATGCATGGGCATCAGATTCCATTATAGGTGGTTGTGAGCCAACATGTGGTTGCTGGGAATTGAACTCAGGACCTCTAGAAGAACAGACAGTGCTCTTAACCGCTGAGCCATCTCTCCAGCCCTAAGAGTTCATCTTAAGAAAGTAAGTTCCAAAAAAAAAAAAAAAAAGAAAGAAAGAAAGAAAGTAAGTTCCAAGCCATTTTGGCAATGCACGCCTTTAATCCCAGCACTTGGGAGGCAGAGGCAGGCGGATTTCTGAGTTTGAGGCCAGCCTGGTCTACAGAGTGAGTTCCAGGACAGCCAGGGCTACACAGAGAAACCCTGTCTCCAAAAAACAAAACAAAACAAAAAAAAAACCAAAAAAAAGAAATGATTGACTCTTTTAAAGGTAATTTTTTTTCTGTGCTGACAAACAGAAAAAGGCCTTATATTGGCTAAACATCCACTCTTTCATTATTTTGAGTGTGTGTGTGTGTGTGTGTAGGTCCAAGGATACCCTGGAACTGTTCTCTCTATCCTTTATGTGGTTCCAGAAATTGAACTCAGGTTGACAAAATCAAATGACCAGCTCTTATCTTTTCCTTTTAGCCCTGGCTGTCCTGGAACTCACTCTGTAGACCAGGCTGGCCTCGAACTCTGGAACTCAGAAATCCACCTGCCTCTGCCTCCCAAGTGCTGGGATTAAAGGCGTGCGCCACCACTGCCCCGCTATCTTTCCCTTTTTTAATGAGTCCCGCTGCTTCTCTTAGGCTCGCCTCCCAACTCCTCCCGAATGCTGAGATTACAGGTGTGCCCCACCATATGCCACGGTAGAAGGTGACACCTTCAGTTAAGATAAAGAAAAAGGAATGGAGGCAGAGCTCGCCCAGGCTGTCGTTGAAGCAACAGCGGGGTAGGGACTGAGTGGGGAAGGTGGGGGGGGGGGGCTGAGGGCAGAGCGATAGAAGCTGACACACAGAGGTCTTCCGTGTGCTTGCTGTTCCCAATCCAGCCAGCACATGATAGTTCAGCTCAACCTTTCGAGCTCTTTACTTTCTTCCTCTCCACATAATATCCTCTAGATATCAGCTCAAACATCCATTCCTCAAGAAAGCCTCTTTAGACATCCCCACGGAAAGCCTAGTACCTCTTCTGAATTTCACCACTCCCCTGGGCTCCCCCTAACTCAGTTCAGACAACTGTTACTGTCTACTGAATGTCTGTTTTTTACCAAGGTGAACTGGGGGGGGGGGCGGGTTCATGAGGCTAGGCCCTATACTGGTTATCACACTGGTCAAAACACAGCGTTAGCTGAATAAATAAGTTAATGAATGTATTCAGGGTCCCAGGTAGGGTGGCCTCACATGGATACGGCAGCCATCATCCACAGGATAGGAGCCCAGCAGTGCATCCTCCTGATCCAGCTTGCTGTAGAACTTGTCGTCAGCTCCGTACAGCTCCAGTTCCATGCAGGAAGCAGGGCTGCCCACCACCAGTTCCAGTTTACACTGCGGCAAGGAGGCAGGATGAGGAGAAAGGCTGTCAGAGGCCTCATCTTCAGACTTGTGTCAACAACCACGTTCCAAAAGATCCACCTTGGACCAGTTCCTTCTGGATCCGCCCCCTCGGCTTTCGGGAGCGTCTGATTTTTTTCCCCGGGTCCCGCCCCTACTCTGCGGACTCGGTTCTCTGGGGCTCCCAGGCCGGGGAGGCTGGTTGCCAGTCTCTGCAACCTTACCTCGAGCTCTGCCCACTAGTTTTCAGCCCCTACGCCCCTTTCTTTGCCCCGCCCCCGAGGACCCCGCCCCCATGGCCACACCTTGAACTCTGCGATGGTGAGGCTACGACTGTATCGCTTCTCCGAACGGAAACTGTTGAGGGAGCTGCTGATGAAAACCGTCACGGTGGGCGCCGAGATCCCCGTCACCTCCATCTCGCCGCGCCCCGTAGTGGCCCGCGATCCGGTTCAGCCGTCTCACACCGGCTCCGCAGTGGCCGCCGCTCCTTCTGGGATCTAAGTCCCGCCCCTTGTCCCGGAGCTGACCAATGGAAGCTCTCCACCTAACATGGCCGGCCAATCCCTGTCGTCCTCTCTCCATGGACAGGCGGATTCTCGGGTACGTCCGACCAATCCCGAGAGGGGCTCTCGGTTCTTCCAATAGCTGCCCGGGAAGCAGGCGAGGCGGGCGGGAGGAGGCCGATGCCGGAGCCGAATGGTTGGAGTTATCCCGGTCCGCCGAGAGTAAACTCGGCGCATGTGCACTGGCCTTGGGCCAACCAGAGAGCCGCGGCTTCTCTCGTTTACGCTCGGCGCCTTGCGGATGACGTTGCGCACCATAGTCCCAGCCCTTGTCCTAGATCCATACCGCTCGGAGTTGGGAAGCAAGGTTCCGAAATCGGGAGTACCAGAGGGTACGAAAGGATTGACGCAAACTGTCAGCCAGTTTGATAAGAATAAGATAAGGAAGATCCCGTAAGATAAGGAAGCCGCGCGTGCGCGCAGCCCCGCCCTAATTTGGTGCAGCCACGCGATCTGACCCTTCCCGCGGTCCGTAGCGCGGCCACGCAAGCGCAGAGAGCTCAGCAGCTATGGAACCCGACGGGACGTATGAGCCTGGCTTCGTGGGTATTCGCTTCTGCCAGGAATGGTGAGGCCCGGGCAGCCGGTGTGGGAAGGCAGTGAGGATTGGCTCCAGGGCTGACCTCTGACCTCCCCTCCCTGCAGTAATAACATGCTGTACCCCAAGGAGGACAAGGAGAATCGCATTCTGCTGTACGCGGTGAGTGCCGGGCAGCCCTCTCGCCAGCGGGTTCGCGCCTTCCCCCCGCGCTCCCTGCTGGCTCCCCACGCTTGCTTTCGCCTCTTGACTACCCCTCAAGACACCCTCTCTTCCATCTCGTCCATCCCCTCCTTGAATCATCCTGCCCTCCCGTCCGATCGTGTTGGGGAGCTGATCTGTTTGTGACACTCTTCCCCCCACGCTCTCCCGTCTGCAGTGCCGGAATTGCGATTACCAGCAGGAAGCCGACAACAGCTGCATCTATGTGAACAAAATCACGCACGAAGTGGAGTGAGTGGCGGGACCCTGGCTTGGGGGTATATGGATAACCTCTTCAGACCCCCAGTCTGACCGTAATTACTTCCCCATCCCTTCAGCGAGCTGACCCAGATCATCGCAGACGTGTCTCAGGACCCTACGTTGCCCCGGACCGAGGACCACCCGTGCCAGAAGTGAGTACGCGGCTAGCATAGGGAAAGAGGAGTGGTTGTCCACAGAGGGGTCTTTCACATTTCAGTAAGTGAACACTTCCCTCAGGTGTGGCCACAAGGAGGCAGTGTTCTTCCAGTCACACAGTGCCAGAGCTGAGGTGAGTGGCTAATCTCTTCCTTGGTGGCTGGGTGCTTCCCCCGGGGGGTGGGGACACCAGTTTTGGGTTGATCCTGTTTTCCTCGATCGTTCTTTTGGTCCTCACACTATTCCCTGGGTCCAGACCCTGACTGAACGTTCTCATTGCTAGGATGCCATGCGCCTGTACTATGTGTGCACTGCCCCACACTGCGGCCACCGCTGGACCGAGTGACCCTTCCATCCCTCCACCTATAATAAATGCCAGTTTCTACACGAGTGTTTCCCGCGTTTATTTGTCTCGTGGATAGGAAGCAGCAGCGAGTATATCAGGTTGTGCGGTGTAGGGTGCGGTGCTGTGCATAAGCCTCGGGCCGAGAGCTGGTGAAACCGCAGTCTTCACATACGTGCAGCTTCTCCCTGCGCTCCCGGTAGGCGTAGCTGGCTGGCTGCCCGTGCACCTTGGCAAGGTGAGCTTCAAGGGAGCAGCGCTGTGTGAAAGCTTTTCCACAAGCTCCGCACCGGAATGGCCGTATTCCTGTCGAGATAAGCAGAGAGGGCAGTGGCCTCGGGGTATGGGCTTCCCACCTTGCATTTTCTACCTTTACTCCTAGCTAAGCAGACACTTAGGTTTGTGGCCCACTAGCCATCTGCTACCCCTGCTTAAGGCAACAGGAGCCAGACCGTGTGTGTCCCCTCTATTCCGCAACAGGAAGTGTCATTCTGAGAGAGGGAGGGACCCTTATCAGCATGGAGAGTTCCCCTGACGGCTCTGAATCTGGAGCCTGGAAATAGACCGTATGGATTTATTTTGAGACAAGGTCTCACAGTGTAGCCCTAGCTGGCCTGGAACTCAGAGATCTGCCTTCCCCTGCTTCCCAAGTGCTGGGATTAAAGGTGTGTGCCACAAGCCTAGCTTATTTGTAGCGTGTATGCGTGTGTCTGCTCATGCATGTGTGCCTGCACAGATGCTGTGGTGCAAGTGGGAGGGGTCGGAATATGATTTGCAGGAGTCTGTTCTTTACACCACCTGGAGCCTGAGGATGTAGCTCGGTTATCAGACTTGTCAGCAATGGCCTTACCCACTTGCCTGGCCCCGAACCTGAGTTCTGTAGCCAGCACCCATCCTGACCCTTGCCAGGCCTCTTCCTTGGTACCATCTTATACTCACCTCCTGTGAGGAACACGGTGTCTCTTGTTACCTGTGTCCCTGTTGTATATCCCCAATCCCTAGAAACCCCAACAGCCCAGGCGTCTGCCTCTGTCACTCCATCACCATTGCTGTCTAGCGTCCAGAAGACCATCTTTGTCCCTGCTGTTGCTCACCAGTGTGAGTCCTCATGTGGCGCTTGAGATCGAAGGCGTCGTGAAAGCCTTTGCCGCAATAGTGGCACACGTGGCGCCTCGCCGGGCTGTGGCATTTGAGGTGCCGAGTCAGCATGCGTTGCAGCGGGAAGGCCTTGGGGCAGAGGGGGCAGCCAAGTGTCCCAGTGCCCTTGGGAGCAGAGGTCAGCATCCCCTGTGAGGACTGCCAGAGGGTGTAGTGGTTAGCATGGCCAGCTGGATCTTGTTCAGTCTTTGCTACTCTGCGGACAGTCTGTGGTGTGCCCAGGTTGAAGGGCGGCTAGAAGAGGGTCTGTGAGTAGTGGGGACAGCTGCAACCCTCTCCCCAAGACCTTCCCTAGCCACATCCATCACTCTGACCGACGTGGCCCTCCGTGCCTAAACACACTTGGCTAATATGAGCTTTCCTAGTTTGACTGTCTGCCTCCAGCTCTCACAGGAAAGAAGCTCTGTGAGGAAGTAGAGTTTTGTCCCTCCTGCCAAACAGTCAACACCTAGTCAGTGCCTTCCTCTCAGATACAGAAGCGACCTCATACACTGAATTCTGACTAGTATTGTCCTTCCTTCCAAAGCCAGCAGTTAACCCACTCCTGGGAGGCTAAGGTACCAGCACCCCCACCCCTGTCCGTTTATCTTTCTACTTAGTGTTTGGAATCTTGTTTGCATCCACTGGATGGACACAGATCCCTGGAGCAGGGCCTTACAGCTGCCCACCTACCCTAGGAATAGGGGTCTTAACTAACAGACTGGAATGAGCCGGCTGCTGGGAAGGATGCGGCACCCCAAGTGAAGAACAGCACTGGGCTGGAGAGCATGCGCAGAGGATCTGGAGTAAGGGCAGCCAGCTCCCTGTGCACAAGTGGAAAGCCATCCCTGTCTCAGCTGCAGACTCACCACTGCCCAGGTGTCTCTCAGACCAGGAGATCTGTGTGCTGGTGGCACTGCCAGGCTGCTGCAGTCTGGGAAGAGAAGCCAGATGGTGATGCCCTATGCCTCCCAAGCCCTTCACCTCCAGGCCCAGATAGGTGCATACCTGGGACATAGGCATCTCCCCGCAGCTGGTCAGGAAGGTGGCTCCAGTTAGGTGGCTGTGGGCGCCGACTCCTCACAAGAAAGACCCTGGGCATTGCTTTCAGGACGGTGAGATGGCTCTTGACAGAGCTGCCTCCTCTGTCTGCTACCTCAGCCCCAGAACTAGGTGAAATCAGGAGCCCCTCGGAAGCCTCATTCTCTTCATGCAAATTTTGAGACAAGCCTGAGGACTTGCCTTAGCTGGCTCTGGTTACCTCTGCTGGGGCCTGCCATCATGGCTTCTTCTCTTGGCTAGGCTCCCAGGCAACTCTGCCATCTTCTGGGCATCGAGACACTGGAGAACTCACCCCCTCAGGGAGGCTTCAGTGAGAGAAGAGCCTAGGCTGCTCCTGGGGACGGAGATTAAAAAAGACACATGGTCCAGGCCTGGAAGGGCGAAGGACTCTAGGGACTGTTTACCAGGCAAATCAGTCCCCCGGATATCCATCCGCCTGCCTAGTTATTCAAATCACAGCAGCTGTCTGGGGACGGCTGTGATTGTTCCGTGCCACTGGTGTAGGATGACAGCAAGCTAAGTAGTTAAATAAGCCGGGTAATAGTGGTGCACGCCTTTAATCCCAGCACTTGGGAGGCAGAGGCAGGCGGATTTCTGAATTCAAGGCCAGCCTGGTCTACAGAGTGAGTTCCAGGACAGCCAGGACTACACAGAGAAACCCTGTCTCAAAAACCCAAACCAAAACAAAACAAAACAAAACAAGGCAAAAATAAAGATGGGGCTATGCTTCCTCAAGCCGGAAGCATAGTGTGTCC
>NW_021620508.1:971482-975130 GCF_004785775.1 Grammomys surdaster | reverse complement strand
TCTCTCTCTCTCTCTCTTTCTGTAGATTTCCAAAGATGACGTGGCATCATTCAAGCTGTCTTGTCACCAGTCCAGTTCCTAGTGAATGCAGGGGTCCCACCCATCCACTCTGGGTAGGCTAGTCTAGATCTGTCCTTCTCTGATGTCTGAACTAGGAGTTCAGAATTGTGAATACTCTCTTCACAGTTACCTTCACAGTTATCTGACAGTCTTCTAAATGTAGTTCTATACTCCTAAGTATAGGCGGACCTTAGTTCAGCACTGAAAATGAGCACATTGTGCAGGGCCACGAGGGAGACAGCAGTGACACCCAGAATGGTCAGTCATGAAGAACGGAGCGATCCAAGCTGGGATAGGTAAAACCGGGAGAGTGGAATTCTCACAACCAAAAGATTCTAATCCAGCCTATAGGTTTGGGGGAGGTCCACCATTTGGCTTTACCCCCTGATCCATCTCAATATTCCCTGTCCCCTCAATAGAGGGTGTCATGTAGCCCAAGCAGATCTTACATAGCTGGGGAGGAAAATGAATCCCCAATTCCAGCCAGAGGGAATAGTCATTATAAAGGTTTGCTGGGAAGAAAAGGTCCATTTCATTTTTTAAAGTCTGGTGGTGGTGGTGTGAAGGCATACACAGCAGCCCATGAGGACAAACCACGGGAACTGGTTCACGTTCCACCTTTATGTGGTGTGCTGGCTAGTTTTCCATCAATTTGGCACAAACCGGAGTCATTTGGGAAGAGGGAAGTTCAATTGAGAAAATGCCCTCACCAAATTGGTCAGTGGGTAAGCCTCTGGTAAGCTCTGATTGATGTGAGCAGGCCCAGATCGCTGGATGGTGCCGCCCATGGGCTAGTGGGGCTGGCTTCTATAAGGAAGAAGGCTGTGTAAGCCACGAGGAGCAAGACAGTGGGCAGCACTCCCCTATGGCCCCTGCATCAGTTCCTGCCTCCCTTCAATGATGGACTATGATGTGGAAGTGAATAAACCCTTTCCTCCCCAAGTGACTTATAGTCTCTGTGACTGTTAGAAACCCTAAGACATGAGGATTCAGGGGATTGAACTAGGGACACCAGGCTCGTGGTGCAAATGCCTTTTCTTGTCAAGCCATCTTGTCCCCCCTCCCCTATTTAAACAACACAGAACGGAAGAGGGTCTTAGGTATCTCAAGCTGGCTTCTAACTTACTATGTAGCCAAGAACGGTATTGCATTCATGATCCTCCTGGCTCCACCGAAGTGGAGACGTCTGGCTTGATGGAAAGTCGGTTATGTCCAATGTTTTGCTGGGGCACACAGGTGAAAGGATGTTTTTGCTGTAGCAGATATGTGAGAGGATGCGTAATGGAGTATAGCTATGACCCCACAGACAGTGCGAGATACCACCGAGCATTGGTCTGGTTTGCTCGACTTTGATATTCTACGCACGTATTGGTTCCACTGACAGTTGGCAAGCATTGTGCTTTCTTCAGGATTGAATAACAGTTGCAGTTCGTGCCTGGTGTCTGCCTGCCGAGAGGACTGTCTGTAGCTCCTAAGTTGTATTTGGCATTTGCTATGGGACTGAACTGCTGACAAAGAAGGTTGAGTTCGCCTGCAAAGAACTGTTGCTGAACAGATCCACTTCCCCCACATCCTAACAACTTTTCTCTTCCATGACCTCTGCAGGGTGGTGGGCTAGAGGAGAGATTGAACGTTTATTAAAATAGGATGCAAAAAAATTATGCTTATACTCCACTTCTCAAGTGCTGGGATTGCAGGCATGTACCTCCATACTCACTCTCTGTGGTGCTAGGGCTAGACGCTGGGGGCTTGGTGTATGCCAGGCCTGTACTCTTTACTTCCCTTGTCCAGGTAGGGTTTCTTTGCATTCCTGTGTTCTGATTTGAGCCTGAAGTGTCCCCTGGAAAGGCTCTTGTGCTAAAGACTGGTGAATCCAATTGAGAGTGGGTAGCGTGTGAGGGTTCCAAGTTCATCTGTATGCTGTACTTTGCCATCTAATCTCTGGAGGACCTGGGCAAAAGTCACTTCTCAAGGAATCTTGGAAAAATATTTTTGTGTGTGCACGTGTCTGTACGAAGGTGTGTGAGTGTGAGGCAAAGGCCAGAGGCATTATAGCCCAGAGCTGGAGCTACATGAATCCAACGTGGTTGTGAACCACCTAATGTGGTTGTTGAGAATAAACTCGGTGCCTCTGGGAGAGCAGTTTGAGCTCTTAACCAGGAGCCAACTCAGCCTGGTTTTGTTTGTTTGTGCTGAGTCTGATGCAACCCAGGCTGTTCTCACATTTAACTGTGTAGCTGAGGCTGGCCTTGAACTCCTGATCCTATCTCTATCCCCCCCCCCCCAAGTGCCAGGGAATAACAGAATTACAGGTGTATGCCATATACCCTCGGCTTGTTCATTTGGCAAATGAGTGTTAAGATGTCTTTCTGTTATGGTGTATGTTGATCTCCACAGGTCACACGTGCTGTGTGAGGTCAGCCAAGGGTGGACATATAAATAGGTAGGTTTATGAAGTCCTGAGGTGGTTAGGCAGGCTCTGAGTGTCAGCTGAGCTGGCTGAGAAACAGCTGAAGTGACTCCATCTCATAGACTCAAATTCCTATGATGGATGTCTCTGGTGCAGGTTGGTGTCTCACTACCTAGGAAGTATCCTGGTATCAGGGAAGCCCAGGGTGGGTTTGGGGCACAGAAATGAGTGGCCGAGGCAGCACACTAATGGAGGAGAACTATTTTCCTCAGGTGCCCTATGTCTGCTACCGTGCTAGAAGAAACCTAGGGTCAACCTATTGTGCAGCACTCAGGTCTAACAGCTGCTTTTTGTTTTTCAAGTAGCTCTGGTGTCCTGTAGACCAGGCTGGCCTTGGAACAAAGATCTGCTTCCTGAGCACTGGGATTAAAGGAGTGCACCATCAATGCCTGGCGGCTGTTACGTTAGAGCTACTATGACTGCTCACAGATCAGGCCTATGGCCCTTCGTAAGAGTGGACAGGATGAAGCTGGGTATATTGGCTCTGTGCTTTAGACCTCTCTGCTAGGTCTTTTACAGAGACAAGGGACAGTGTATGATCAGAGACTGGCCTTCTTAGGAATATACTGCCTGAGAGAGCTGGAGGCTCAAGGAATGAGGCTGGCCAGTCCTTTCCTAGTGAAGGCAGCACAGGGCTCAGCACCTGAGTGGCTTAGGTCTGCTGTCCAGCAGTGTTTGTTCAGTGGGGATTGTCTTCTAGTCCCTGTTGCAGAAAGGACAACAGCAGTGGGACCCTGCAGGATCCACTGTTGACTTAGCCGAGGGCTGGCTGTTGGTCAGTAGTAAACGTACTGAGGACCAGTTTAGGCCAGTCATGACCACAATGGCTCCAATGAATTTGTAAGCACTCCCTAGGGTACTCCCCTGGACTTCCATAAGAGTACTTCCTTGAACTCCAATGGGCAGAGAGTATGACCCCGGCTCGGTTTGCCAGGGGCAGGCTACACGGGAAGCCAGGTTATGCAGTCATCATTATGGCTGGTCCCATGTTCCTGGTAGGTCCACAGAACAGGGCCTGGAGCTAAACGAGTCTCCAGGCTGCTTCATCCATGTAGGGGGCCCTCTCTCTGTTCTCTCTCTCTCTCTCTCTCTCTCTCTCTCTCTCTCTCTCTCTCTCT